>NC_081521.1:22145410-22453065 GCF_030273125.1 Centropristis striata
GATCAATGCTGGAGAGCTGTTGTTTCTGGGTTTTTTTTTATTGAGAATTGATGTTTTCAGATCAGTCAAGCCTGAGAAAGTCCTTGTGAGTCACAGTGCAACTTTCTAAAAGGTTGGAGGCGGGGTTCTGAATGTGAATAAAAGTGCTAATTACAGACATATTTATAATATTAATGTAACGCTTAATAATTCAATACATTCTTGGGAAAAGGAAAGATTTTTATTCCTTATTTGACTCCATTCTGGGCTTAAAAATGTATTTGAAGCGGCAAATTGCTAATGTTACCTTTCTCTAACTGAGGTTTTCTATGATTTCTATAAAGTAAATCATGCTGTGATTATTTATGTTTGTATGACCATATCATATTAAGATTGCTTCAAATTCACCCAGTGTGGGTTAAGAAAGGCCAGTTCTAATACTGACTTTTAGTTTGAAAACCCCAACAGAAGTAAGCAAGAAAGGGACAGGAAAAGAAAAGAAAAAGCAAGCATATCAAAGGTGATGAGAGGAGAGTAAAGGAGGTACGGCAAGTAGAGGAGTCCCCTGCCTTATCGTTTTAGCCGTGGACCACTGGTCATGGGTGGCTTCAGGTCATCTGGCACTAACACACTGGGCCTCAGAGAGAGACACAAATACACACTTAGACAAGGGCCACTGGACAGGAGTGAGAGGGTGGAAGAGGAGGAGGAGGAGGAGGAGGAGGAAGGGGGAGCTGTTAGAGAGAGAGGAGGGGGGGGGGGGGGGGCTGCAGGGTTGAAGTCAGAGGTTTGGAGCAGGGCCATAAACAAGGACAGAGGAGAGGAGGGCTCAGATGGAGGAGAGTGGACGATAAGATGAGATGAAACGTCAGTGATTCCTATGTGGGCACACAAGGTGTTTTCAGATAGTAACAGTAAAGCTGAAACGGATTTAAATGTGCCTTATTGTTAAAAAAAGGGATGTCTTTTTTTTAAATTATTAAGCAGGTTAACATGCTCTATAAATACTTTGAAAATATCAAAATGCTCAATTAATGGACAAATGCATATAGCACTTTATTTAAACTCGTAAGGCACTGAGGTTTCCCCTCATTTATATTTACAACGAGTACATTTACAAACAGTACAGAAATACAAATTCATAACACAGATAACAGACAAGATACATAAATAAGTTAATATGCTATTTAAAATCACCAAAGCTAAAAACAGCTGCAGGAAAGTCTGCAATCAAGCTATGAAATTGAAAAAATGGACATAGCCTAACATAAACTGTGTCTTTAAATGAGGTGTTAGGACTTCTGTAAGGTTGTGATGTCACAACTAAACTATATAAAGGTCAAAAGTCCTGTTGCCATGCTGTGACGCCATGTGCGAACAGCAGGTCAGCTCAACACGAGTGACAGGAATACTTTTTTTTTTAAGGGTGTCCTAAGAGAGTTCAGCTCAAAATAGCATGCAGGAAGACCAGAGAAAAACTGACCAGACTGGGTTTTTCAGGAGGGGGCTTAAAGAGACAGGCGAGGGTAAATGCACCTAAATTCACACAGTATGTGAAAGATAATGTGGTTTTTGAACATTAAAGCTTGTAAACAGGTTCTAATATTTATTTATTTCCTGTAAAGCATCTCTGAGTGTCTAGAAAACTGCTATATAAATTGAATGCATTATTATTATTAATAGTAGTAATAGAAATCCAAAATACAAGTACGGAACTAAAATTGAGCATAATATTTTCACCAGGGGCACAATGGGAAATGTAAACAGACTGTATGACAACTCAACAAAATAAATAAATATTTTGACTTAATTTTTGTTCTGTGGAAGAGGAAATGGAGATGCCTGGTCCATCTTTATATACAGTGTATGATTTAAACATAAAGCAACAATTAAAACACAACACAATTTATTTATTTTTCTTTTTTTTTATTCAGCTTGTAGAGTCTTACACATTTCATAGTTTTTGTTGGTTATACCACAAAACAAAACAAAAAATCGATAGATAAATACATTTAAAAAACATAGAATACAATGTACAAGCAAACATATATAATTCAAACATAATCTGTGTGTAGCACCAGGGGAGTTACAATAGGACCTTTTTCCCCCCTAAAATCAGTTCTATATGGGTTAAAAAAACTCAACCCATACTTTCCAGCATTTTTCAAATATATCACTCATGAGTCTCAAGGTGAACGTCAATTTTTCCATTACAAAGATCTCATGCATCATATTAAACCAATCTGCCCCCACCGCTGGCTCTTGGTGCAACCATTTTTTCATAATGGCTTTTTTACTGGCAACCAGCATTATTTCAAACATGTATGTATTCAATAAGCCAAGCTGATGAGGGGGCATCTTACCCAGATACAACATCAGAAAGCAAAAGTCAAGCTTTATTTCTATCTTAATCTTCCTTCTTAATTTAAATCCCTGACCATCTGCCAGCAGTTATTGATCTCAGAACAGTCCTAAAATATGTTTCAGTGGGTAGCTCTTGCAGTTACACACTTTCTCCAGCAGGCTGTCTGTCTCTCCTTGGAGAGCTTTAGTGCCGGTGTTAAAACACTTTATTGGTAAGCAAAGATTTTAAATTTTTCATTCAATGCAGATTGTAGACTAAGATATATATTTTTGTGGGAATCAGACCATCTGTTACATCATGCTGCTACATTGTACATTTTTGGGACAAGTGCAGCCAGAAGAAAGTAATGAGCAGAACCAAAAGCGAGCCAGTAAAAAATGAGTGAAGCCTGATGCACAGGTGAGCTGTCAATCAACATTTGTAACTCTGAAACATGCATTCTGACAGGTGGCTGGAGGCTTCATGCCAACGCTTTACAATTTAACCAGCTAATGTTGCAGTAGTGTGTCCTACTGTGTGTGTGTGTGTGTGTGTGTGTGTGTGTGTGTGTGTTGACAGGTGACAGGTCTTCTGGGCCAATGAACTGGGCAGACAAGACGCATCACTGTCACCTCACGGCTGGCCTGACAGTCGGCCATGGCGGCCATGACAGGCGTAAGTAACACGTTTTAGCATGAACGCTAACTCATTGTGACATATGCTCTCTAACACACAGCCTGTCCACTCACCACTTACAGTTTCTACAGTAATTACACGCACCAAACACCAACATTTTCTGTGGAAATGCCAGTGATTTAGATTGAAACCTGGATGAATGATGCCTCTCATGTATGTAGAGCCAGTTCTGTGCACACTGAACACTTTCCCCTGTAGTCTTGGATACGATGCCTCTAATGTATTTATAACACCACTTACTGAGATGACAAATTAAGTGTTTGCAGTGGAAAGATGTTACAAGTCATTGGTTTCTCTTAATCAAGTTTCAATTTAGGAAAGAAAAAGCCTATACGCTTTATTGTTGGTAAACTCAATCAACAAGCATAATGAGAGCTAATGGGCTCCATCGTCATGCAAATGCAGACTAAGGGGATGGAAAGCTCAAGAAAATGTACACCCCCACGTTGTCTTATGCAGTTATGTGTATCATCAATCTGTGATGTTTAAAATGTGCTGCGAGTAATCTTGTGACTCAATATTCTTTGTTTCATATCTCCACATGCCTCGTCTGCTTCTGCTTCCTGCACATTTCCCAGAATAACTGTCGGTAATGTTAACAGCCCACATTAACCTTTAATGATGAGCATAGATCACATACAGGCTCTCCATATTTTTTTATATACTATGTAATTTATGTCTTTAATAATCAAACCATCAATTACTGAATGACTGAGGTACCAGCTTAACCAGAGGAAATCATTTTTAAAAAACACCAATCTTGACAAATTCAGTCAAAACCATATCCATATTATTATCCATATCCATCTATTATAAATAATGGACTTAGTCACCGTGACGTCACCCATTGGTTTGTGGATTGCATGTTTTAGGCATCAAGTTCATCGTTTCACTCGTCGCCATCTTGTGTTGCTATCTTGTTCCCAAAAACTGGGAGCAGACCATATTTGGACTGTGGAAGAGCAAGAGGGATCTGACGACACTGACTCCACGCCTCTCTACACCGGCAACCTGACTGAGCGAAGCCTTTGCTAATTAGTATTAGCATTAACTTGGATGTTCATTTTGGCTTGCAAAAAACTAAAACAAAATGTACGTTACTTACCTGAAAAAATGAACAGCGACTCCTTGGAGTGTCTATTAGTCCAACCAAACGCTGAACAAGACATTTTTAATGTCAATATTAACATTAAAATAAGCTCAAGTCATTAAGTGAAAATACAGAGTGAACGGGTCAAAGTTATGAGACCAAACCTTTTCTTCCTATCCTTATATATATATATATATATATATACATATATATATATATATATATTTATATATATATATATATTTATATATATATATATATATATATATATATATAACTTTATTGACACGTTGCTGTGGATACTCCTGATGACGGCTAGTGTTGTTAGCCACCTGTCAATCAAAGGTAGCCATGCCCCAAATCATACAATTTTTTATCTTCTAAGTGGGGCCATTATTCTAACTATTAACATCAAATTGTCTTGAAGAAGATTTTTTACTAGTGATTGAGACCATAGTGTTGTCCTAAAAAAAATAAATTGAGAAGTGAGAAGTCTTCTCATTTTGTATTGAAATGAATGGATACAAACGCTTCTGCAACCTTTGTCGGGACCCCCTGTTGGAATTTTCGGTAGAATGCAGCTTAAGGCACTTCCTGGTTTGCCTCACTGCTCAGACCTGGAGGTTGCCGCCTGGTCAAAACACATAAAAACACAGATTGTGTGCATTTAGACATACAATAAACCTTGCAATTATTTCAAAATGTGCAGTGAACTTTCCAAACTAAAATTGAGACCTACACCCGAACATATTCCGCAATTAAAAAACAATGCAATGGATGGCTTCCTGGAGAGTCTGGCTCCATCTGGAGCACAGATTACTCACTCAGCGGAAGAACAGAGAGCACCAGCAGAGAGGAGTCACAGGCGGATGCGATGCACAGTCGGGTGTGGGGACGATCTGGCCTGCTAGCTCCACGGCCTAAGGTTGTAGATGAGGCAGCAGCATTGGTACTCTCACTTCCTCCTCTAACTTTACTTGGACTGTTCTGCTGCTATGGCAGCAGAAGATAACTCGACGTTTTGTGCCACTGAAAAGCCGTCATTGGAAACTGGAAAAGGCACAGATGCTTAAATACCTGGCAGGTGATTGGTTGAAGCATATATCACCATGACACAACATCCATGCTGAAATAAGTCAGAAGCCTTCAGTGATGTTCTCTACTCTTCTTTTAATGAAGAATGAATTACTCTCCAGTCCCAACAAGTTCTCCAACCTAAACAACAGAAGATGTTGTGTGGCAGTACCGCAAATTACGACACGTACGTACTTTTACGGCTTGCGGTAATAAAAATAGCACACACGTTGCACACTTATGGTTGTAAAATAAGGCTGCAGTTTCTGTGGATTTATGTTATAAAACCACTGACCTAGGTTTAGGACAAAAAAAAACCCTGGTAAGGCGTAATGAAAGACAGTTTAAACATTAAATAAATGTACGTAAATGCAGGAAGTGAAGTAGTTACAAGGGTCACATGACTACTGCAAGTTATGTAAAACTGTAAATTGATTCACGTAACTTAAATGAAAAAATAATTTACTTTTGTTTCACACGGGATGCAAACCCCACTCCTTTGGGTGAAAGTCTGCCATTCGTTCAACCATCCACCACCAAACGTGGGAATGCGCCCTTTTAAACTTCCGAAGTCTGTCAATCACTACTATGTCGGCAGACACATTACAGCGGACAGTGAAATATGTAAATATAGCTCGTTTTTTGCTGCCCGTATACCCAACTTTACTGGCGGTTTTTGATGGGAGAACAGCCTGCCAGTTCTGATATAACTCATGCAACTGCAGCATCTATGCTTACCTCTTTAGGAGCCGCTATTGTTCTTGTTTTGTACAACAGTTACCTCTCCGTGGCGTCAAAAACACGAAGCTGCCATCATCCCCTCACAGGACCTAAATGGTCAGAACCTCCAGTTGTGCAGTACTTGGATCAAAACAATCCAGCTGCCAGGCAAGGTAACATGAGCACAGTTAAATCAGAAAAAATACTTCCCATTTCAGGAAATGGGACCATCCAAGGAGCATGTGAATGCACCATAGGATATGTAGATGCTTGATTATTTCAAACAAAAATTCAAAAATGTAATGATTCCCAGTAGAATTAAAGTGTTGCATTACACTGAAATCCAGTTCAAAACATCCCAGAGACAGCAGTATTTATCAGAATCAATTCTTCAATAAAATGCGTGGTTCAACAGCATCTCTCACATCTGAGGTGTATGACACTGACGAGCGGATACCCTAATTTTCAGAAAAAGAGACAAAAACATTTATATACTGTTTGTTGTGTATTAAGGTGTTTTGTACAACCCTGCAAGTCACTGTGAGGAGAGAATAAGTTAATGCGAGCAACTACATTTTCCATAAAATCTATATATTTGTAATAGCATATGTAGGTAGAATTTAGTCAAAACAGCATGTGGAATATTTGTGACTGTTATATAAAATAAAAAATGTAGAGTAACTCTTGTATAATCAGCTGAAGTGAAAACAGTGACTCATGCGTACACAAGGGGAATCTGTTAATCTGTTAAGTGCAATGTAGTGTGTACAATATTGTATATAAACATAGGATGCCACACATGTTAATGTTACAAGAACATATGGAGAATGAGGCAAAATTCAGTCATATACACATGTAGACTTTACACACACACACACACACACACACACACACACACACACACACACACACACACGGTTTTTGCTTCTGTTTTCCAGCTGCCTGTATGAACCCTTCCAGCACTGAAGTTGAATGCAGACTTTTACAAAAAAATAATGAGCATTTTGTTTGTGAGGAGACTAGATTGGTTTACAGCTGTACAGCTGTTACAGTCCCATAACTATCATTTTGGTCTCCATTTTTTGAGATTAGATTGAAAATTTATACAGTCTCTGATGTGCCAGGACAAGGCCCATGAAACAACTGAAAACGCACATTTGGACATTGTTAAACCCAGCAGACTGTTCTACTGTTATAACTAAATAAACAACACTTCATCTGCTATAGAATAAGTTCATAGATATTATAGATAAAATGTAAATTGTTCCCTCAAGGTCCATTCTGGGTCTTATACTATATTTACCCCATTTGCCAGACTTTTTTATTTGGTATATTAAAAATGATTTCCTGAGGATGATTCTGGATGAAATGTTTTTGGGCCCGGTGCTGTTTCAGCCCTGCTGTCCTGCTGTCTGCTGTTCTCTAACTGCAGAAAACAAAAGTTGTGAAGACAAGAGCATAGCAAACAGGGACAAGACTGTTGACAGCAACACCACACAACATGGCAGATACTACCCTGTTCTGCCAGTGATGGTGTCTCTTGTGATAAATTCAACATGACAAGGAAATGCCATCAGAAAAATAAGACAAAATAAACAGCAGGAGATCCTGTTTGTTTGTTTGTTATGAGCACATGTTGGACAGGGGAGACAACCTCAGTCAGTATGCACAAACTTGTAGCTCTTTTCACACCAATAAACAGGTTTCTCACGCCATAAGAGCTGCATTGAAATCAAGTGCAAATAAACAAGAAAATGAACAACGACAACAACATGAGAGGCATTAAACTTGGACAAATACCTCATTGGCTGCTGGTCATGAATAAAGTTCCTGTAAGCCTTTCAAAGTGCCATCAAACACATGTGACAGCTTATTTGCAACATGAGTTATGCATGCACACTCCCCAAAACAAAACAGGAAACTTGGTTCTGCCACAAAACAAAATAAAATGTACACATCAAAAGAATTAATTAATTTATGAAACAGCACTCTTGTATTTATTTATCACATTACACTTTTAACCCTTAACCCTTTTAACTTTACATCAAATTCTTTCTTTTTTATTACAAGAACTATGAGTTATGAACTCACAAATTAGGCCCAGTGCCTTTATGCAACAGCACTTACAAACTACATGTAGAACTTATTTTGAAAATGAATAATATACTTGTGCAGTGCAATGTGCAGTTTTGTGCAGAAATGCTCAGCCAAACTACTTCACATGTGATATTGTGCATCATTAGGTCTTGAACAATACACCTGCCATGACAAAGTTGTCTGGTAGAAGCTGTTTCCAGACATTTGCAGTGGTGGAAGAAGTATTCAGATCCCTTACTTAAGTAAAAGTACTAATTCCACACTGCAGAATTACTCCACTGCAAGTAAAAGTCCTGCATTCAATTTTCATACATTGTTCATGTTAAATCTTTACCCAAAAAGTAACCAGTAACTAAAGTTGGCAGCTAAATGTAGTGGAGTAAAAAGTAGAAAATTTAAATCTAAAATGTAGTGGGATAGAAGTTAAAAGTTGTATACATGAAATACTCAAGTAAAGTACAAGTACCTCAAAACTGTACTTAACTAAATGTAGTTAGATACATTTGACCACTGCACATGTGTAATATATACTGCAACAAAATTTAAGTAAGACCATTATAGATTAAGTCAAACAATCTCTCATTTGAAGTTTAGAGAATTACTTTTTTCCACTTTTTAACATTTTTAGTATTTAATGTAAGGAAATGTGTCTGGCATGGGCTTAAAGTATCAAAAACGAAAGTACAAAAAATGCACTAAACAGGAGATTGAAAAAAACGTTTTCTTCACAGGAAAAATATTAAGACTGTTGTGTTGTGTTTTCTAAAATTTTACAACACAAGAGATTTTCTTTGACTCAGCGCTAAAACTGCAACCCATGCTTCTACTTCATTACACGTCCCTGGGAAGCTGTCGAATCCAGAAGATTATATCCAGATTACAGTTTGTCTAACACTCTGCAGCTGCCCTCCTGATGGGAGCTAAGTGGAGAAGACAGTCGTATACTCCGTTTTAGCTTCACTTCATTGGCTACCAGGGCAATTAAGGCCTGATTGTAAAATTTTATTGATCAGCACTAGCTGCACTTTTTCTCCTTAAACTATCTAATAACACCACATTGTTCTACTGTTGCTGCAATAAAATCACCATTTAAGCCACATTGAATACATAGACAGGGACACATTTTGGAGACATGAACAACTGTCTCCTCTCACTCACACGGCTCTGTCACCTCTGACACTGTTTGGGTCATCATTCTCGTAAATGAATATACTAGCCTGGCTAATGCTCATTATTATCTCCTTTTTCCTCAGTCTCACACTCATGAATGAAAAGTCAATGTCCTGAATACTTTATAAGGCCTGAGTTGGGTCATTATAATGAGGGTCACCGTGGTAACAGCCTCCTATAGCCCATTATTGCTGTACGCTCCAGAAATGCTGCAATTACATGCCATGTATACTATTAGAGTAGTCGAATTGGCCTGCTTTGCTACACAGGCAGCCAGCAGACAAACAGTGGAAAAGCTGAGGTCTGTCATGTGCTGGCCAGCGAGCAACATTAATGAGTGGGCGAGATGAAACATGGCCCAATGACTTGCATGCCTCTGAGGCTCAGTATAGTGGCACCGCGGGGACTTGCTGTACTGTATGAGTAGCTGTCATCATCTGGGCAGCACACCAGCCTTGTACGAGATGCTAATCGCTGTTTAGATGAGCACTAGTGTGTTAGCTATTGCTGGCATTCTTTGTGTGCATGTGCATGTATTACCCATCTGTTAGCAAATGTTAATCTGTGAAAAAAACAAATGCAACATCTGCAATGCTTGGAGAGTTATTTTAACTAATGTATTTCCCCCCTTCGTCCTCATTAGAGGAGATGATCTGTGCTGACCTGATGCTGGGTCAGACGGGAGGAGAGCCAGGTGGCTGGCTGAATGGAATGGACACATTTGGGATTGTAAAGTGCTCATAATCTGAGTCATCAAAGATGTTGTGACGATTGATCCTTCATGACAGCTGCATGCACGGCCAGGTCCAAATTGAACAGCACCAATTTATCTGTCTACCTGCAGGTCATTAAAAAAGCAAAGAGAATGTCCTAAATTATCCAAATGACTTAAGCTGTGCTAGTCAATATTTTTTTTTATTAAAAATGGGTCAGATAAAAGCATGTGATATGAAATGGCTTGCTGTTAGTGAAGAATTAAAATCAATTTCCATTCTAATTGCAGAAGTCATTATTTTCAGCCAAAAATCTCAGTAAACTCACTGCACAGTGCATGCAAAGAGCAAAAAAGACACAGCTAGCAATTAGCTGGTAAACAGTGAAGCTTTTAGCAGCTAAAGAGCCAAATATTTCCCTCAGGAGATGGTGGAGAATAGATACTGGATTTACCTTCATCCGGTGGCCAGAAACACATAATGAATGTTAATGTGAGTCTGTGTCTGCTGGATTTGAAATATGCAAGTGCTTGCTAATCATAGACTGTGTACAAATAGTGGACATAGTCACCGTGACGTCAACCATTGGTTTGTTGGCTCCAGTTTCGAGGCCTCAAGTTCAGCATTTTTGCTGGTGCCTTCTTGGATTATGGTCGTTGCTATATTGCTTTTTCTGCAACCATTTTGACACAAAATCATCAGCTAACAAAAGTGCTGCCCCGCTAGCTCAGTTAAAAAGTAAACAATTGTTATTTAAAATTAACAGTAGTATCTTTACAGAGTTTACAAAGTGTCTAATCACTTTTAATTTATCATGTTTTTCATGTTAAATCTCAACCTGAAAAGTAACTAAAGCTCTAAGCTAAATGATATAATATTGATAATATTTGCCTCAAAATGTAGTGGAGTAGAAGAACATTCCACCACTTAAGGTAGCCCCGCCCTAAAGGTTTTATTGTTTTATTGTCTTAAGTAATAAATCAAGTGAGATGTCATTTTGACTTTTAGACAAACAGACTTCTTTTTGCTAACAATGAAGTTTCCCCCTGCTGGTAATTAGACAGAATGCAGGCATAAGGAACTTCGGCATTAGCTTTAATTTTCAGGAGCTCGGGGTAATTGGATAGGTCGAAAAAGTACTGGACTTTCACCCAGGAGACGGCTGTTTGTGTCCTTGACTTTTGTGACCAAAAGTCAAGGTCATTACAGTCTCGCATAGCCAGACCTCCACAGATCTCCACAGCGATATTACTCCTTTTCGACCAAAGCAGTTTCAGGGCCAGTTCGGAGCCGGTGCTAGTGTTGGTTCACAGTTGGTTCAACTTGCAAACCAGCTCTGAACCTGTTTGCTTTTCCACAGGCTCTAGAGCCAAGTCATTGCTTCACTGTTAACGTCTCTATATGTCCGTTCTGACAAGTATAATAACAACAGCAGACTAACGTTACATGTCTCTACAACACATCTGTGCTGCTCATTTTATTCACTATGGATGCCGAATACATTCTTATTAACGCTGAACGTAAGATGTTAATGTTGGACTTTGTAGTAAGCTAACACTAGCCCGCTAACGTTAGCATGGCAGCTCACCCGTATCAATCACATTGCAGTTAAACAAATCAAAGAAATGAATGACACGTTATAGTTGGTCTCTCTCAACGGCAATGAGTTGGTCTTGGTCTTGCTAGCCCGCTAATGTTAGCACACTAGCGATCACCGGCTCGGATAGGGAACCAGCTGTGGTCGAAAAGCCCTATCTGTCAGCATGGGCTGCCCCTACTATCATTCTAGGATAAAGGGGGAAAAAACTGACTTGTTTATATTTCTTGAAACCAATTAGAGTCATCTTCGGAAGTGTTAAACCCTACATACACCGATGGGGCCCCTGCAAAATAGATAGCAAGGATTTTGGAAGTGGAGGAGAATGCCCCCCCCCCCCCTTACAACTGTCCCAGTAGTGACAGTGAGCCAGCATGCAAAAGTAGGACCCTAAAACTGAGCATCATTCATTTATTATTTACACTTTTACTTTTCCTACTGTGACAAGCCAAAATGTCTTCCTTGAAAAAATAATAATGCAATGTGCAGGTTCACTGTACGAATCGGATTGGCAGTCATGTTGGTTTTAACTTTATTCATTATTTATAACTGACATTATTAGTTATTATCTCTATGTACCCATGCCAGAGCCAAACCAAAATAGTTCCACTGATGTTTATGAGGGTCACTAAATGCAGCTATTTATCCCATTTACTTCCATCTCAGCTTCCCCTAAACTATCATCTTCATGTCTTTGCACAGTTCAAAAAGCATAAAAGAGCATGGAATAAAAGCATATAACATCCAGCAATTTCCTTCAAATAGCCCATGCAGTATAATTCAAGAGTTTTGGAGCCAAAAAATGCACTGTGGCAGTAAAATACCTCATTATTTCCTGTTTTTCTACTCTGTGCCAGAACACAGACAGAGCATTCTGTTTCTACACACACACACACACACACACACACACACACACATATATATATATATATACATATATACATTATATATATATATATATATATATATATATTTAAAGTATCAAAAAGTAAAAGTACTCATTATGCAGAATGGACCCACTCATTGCTTTATAAATTCCAATCATGTTTTATGTTTAATCTCGACCTTGCCTCTAAAATGTAGTGGAGTTGAATTATAAAATTACATTAAATGGAAATACTCAAGTAAAGTACACATGCCTCAAAATAGTACTTAAGTACTGTACCTTAGTAAATGTACTTAGTGACTTTCCACCACTGCTCATGGCAGGTATAGTATCGTGAGGTTTTAGGCCTAGAAGAAACTTCAGTTATGTAACTTCCTCGTATATTTTTCTTTTACAAATAAATTCCATGGCTGCTTTGTGAGTTTTTCCAAGTGGAAAACACGCTCTTCCCTGCTGTTCTCCAGTGTGACGAATGAATATAGCCTACATGCTTGGCTTGGCCTGTTCTAGTGGGAATGGTACCAATATAAAAATGTTAATGCCATGCTCTACCAACTGAGGCCCATGGGACAAAATATGGAAATTTCTTAGTAGAAGTCTTTGGGCACCCATTAATATCATTATCATCACCACTTCTGCCACCATTTCATTTGCATGCCAGTGGATGGTGTGCTAAAGCTTTGAGGAGTATTATCAGCTCACTAAACTTATCCACAATGACGGCAATCTTCAGTCACTTGTCAGAATGAGCTGAATCGGAGACTGAACTGGAGGACAACGGGTCGTCTCGTGTGACCTCGGACATCCATTCTCTAAAGTCACGCATCTGCCCAGTCCTGATGGTTGAGGGTCATGTGTGTGTGCATGTGTGTGTTTTGTTGCATTTGGATGCAGAGTGTATGGGTGTTCCAAACAGCCATCCTCCCCGGAGGTCACTTTGAAATGGAATAGATTTTTCTAGATCTCAGCCAAGGCTATAGGGAAGGTCACTTCATTAATCACAGCTAAATGCCACTGTCTGCCCATCTCCCTTCTTAACCAAGTAACACCCACAGATAACATCATTGATTGATACTAATAATTAATTCTCCTTCGGTACAGAACGACACAGAGTATCATTCAGTGGGGAACCTTTAATTACTATGTAAAGACTCATTAGGTTAATGCCATCGTGTGCTCCGGTGGCACGGGGGGCAAATGGATGTCTTCCTCTACCCGTGGCCTTTTGTGAAACAAGTCGCCCCACACACAGACACACACACACACAGCCACCCCCCTGCTCACTCCCTCTCTTACTTCCTATGTCTCTCTTGCGGTACCCGTCTACGTGCTAGCCTACTTTCTCTGCTGATTCAGTGTTGGAAAATGTCAAGTCAGATTTTGCTTGAGAGGAATTTGGCAGATGGGTTGAAGCACAAATGATGGGGATGGGAGGGGGTGTGTGTGTCTGCGCGGCTGTATGACTGTCGGTGTGTGTATTTATGTTTGCAGAGATGTACGTCTGACTTTGTCTTGAGTCACAGATACGCCACCGGTCACGCCATCGTATCTGCATCACTAGCAAGAATAGAGGGCATGCCATGTTATTTTATTATCTACCAATCCACCATTGTGTGAAAGAAGCTGATGCAATGTACCGCTGAGAGGCTTTCACTTTTAGAATAATACTCTGTGACATGTTCACATAAATAAATGTGTCATCTGCTACTATCTCATTCAGTCTTTTTGTCGTTTCTGTTAACAATTATGAAAGCACTAATGATTCAACCTGTAAAAGCTTTTTTACATTTGCTCTCCTGCATCATCAGAGTCTAGAAGAGCTTTTAGTGGGAATAAGACCTGCAAACAGGAAGTGATGCATTTTAAGATTTTTGAGTTTGTCATGAATAAACCAAAGAACTCGGTGGTTTCAGCAGCGATAACCACAGCTGCTGAAAGTAGAGCAGCTTCTACAGAAACCCAAATTTCATCAAAGTGACATTTAAGGAAAAACATGGATTAATGGATTACAACTATGTGAATCAGGATTTACCAAATTAAAAGCCTTAATATGACTTACATTTTTTTTAAATTGTATGACTCCTGTGCTCCCTCTTTTTATCTTAGTGGGTAAAATGTTTGCCTCGAAAAACTGCCATAAAATGATATATTATTTAATAAATCCTCACCAACAATACCAAATATTCATTCATTTTCTTCATTTTAACCCTTTTAATGTCAGTTTGTTTACATAATGCCCCTTTTGGTATGGAAAACAACAGATAAGAGATAAGATAAGATTTTATTTATCCTGCAGTGGGGAAATTTAGTAATTAAATCTGAATACTTAATGCTGTTGTGTCTTTAAGACTCAGTCTGGGATATGCCAATGATTTTGATGCTTTTTAATATTTGTGCAGTGTTAGATTTAAAAAAATATATAATCCTCAGTAAAAATGCCACCTTTTTTTCAAATGCTTTAATTATTCAATATATTAATATTATTTTCGACTTTCACTGAGTTACATTTTTTAGCCAAATGAGTCCTGATCATACCTACCAAATATTTATGTATTTAAGAATTGTAACTAGTTTGTTTCCATAATGTAACTGTTGTTAATTTTTTATGAAAAATACACAAAAATGTGAATTCTTGACTATGTTAATGATGAGCAACAACACTGAATCAAACAATGCAGTGCTCCATAATACAGCAATAAGGTAAATATGAGAAAATGGCTCAATAAGGTAGAAAACAGTAAAAACTGAAATTTTTAAGCCAGGGCTCTAGATTGAAAGCCTGATATTATAGAATGCATGATTTTATGGGTTCAGATTGGGATATTTTTGTCCTTAAGGGTCTCTGTTTCAACTGCACTGTTTATAGACTTATTATAGGAGCTGAGGTCAAACTATCGACAAATGCTGAGCAGTTAACACATGAACAGATTTAAACAGTCCACACAGCCGTGCTTAAACAAAGCAGCACTGGTCACTGATCTGATAATTTTTTTAATGGCCTGAATGCACCATTCAGCTCATCCTGTGGCCCTCTGCTAGACATTAGCTCCATCTTGTGGACTATTTAGATCAATTTCAGAAAATATCGAGCTACAGATTTAAGGCTGCAACCTGGGTGTGACGTCTTTTAACATTTCCACATCCATAGCTTTTTATCCACACAGCACAGTCAAAGCGAGCTGGCTGGCCTGAGACGATCAGGAGCGGCTGATGCCATCAATCTGGTACATCTTGGAAAAGTACCATTTTAAAACAGGCTTATAGCTCAAAGCATGCCGTATGTGGCAGGCTTAAAGGATATGTGATGCTGTGTTTTTGAAAATGGCATCACAATTTTATTGCTTATAAGCATAAATCCACACAGACTTACACAGCCACCCCCTGCTGTGGCTATGGCTATTGTAAGTAAACTCTTTATTTCAATCACTGTGTGGGTGATATCTAATATGCATCAGCAAAACGTCATTTCACTGAATCCATTTTGCTCTGCTTTTGCTTACATTTTGCTCTTAGACATGGCATGAAAACCATTGAATTATACTCTGAAAAGGGATTATGCCAAAGCCAACTTGTAACTGACACATCTGCCATTACTTTTCTGCCAGAAGCTGATGTAATTCACTCACTACAAATTCATATGAATCCGTTCAGTTTGGTGTCTGAAAGACTCAAAAAATATCTGTGAAACTGACATTTCACTGACATTTACCCAGACAGAGTGATGGAGGCCCTCTTCAAGCAGTTGATGAAAACTATTTTGGGAGATTACCCAGGAAGATTGACAAGATGCAAATAAATAGCAAAGAGCAACTGGATTTATGATCAATATTGGCAACAGCAGACAGACAGCAGATGTCTGTCAAATTGGATTTCTGAATTTTGGATATATTAGCCTGCAGGTAGTATGTAAAGCAATTACATAGAACAATGAAGGATGCAGACTTACCCATAATGCGCATCAATGGTAGAGTGGATCCAATAAATCAAATCCTGCAGAGGAGGACAGGGGGACAGTGTGGCTGCCAGAACTTTTTTAGCCTTTGTTCAAGGTGAATTGCAAGGTGAAGGAAACTTTTAGCTCATTTGGTTCATTTTACAGTGAGACTATTAAATTAAGCCTGTGCCAGGTGCTAAATTGTCCTTTGAAGATCATTGGCTCCAGCCATTAGTGGATTATTCTTTTAAATGTTATTTAACAGGAAGGAGCCCATCGTAAACCACATGCATGGAGGTTATATCGTGACACTGGTCTTTAATGTGTTTTATGAACTGAAAAGCATCTGAGGTTTATTGATTTTTAAATGACTGTAGCTGTACTGTACTGTACTGCACTGTGGCTCAGTGGTTACAGCAGAGAGGTCTTGGATTCAGACTCCAGATCTGCTCATGTCTGCAAGGCTTTCCTCTTCATCTGTATGTGCATCTGCATGGATTTGCCCTGTCACCTTATATATGCTCCTGGTCATGTTTTGGTGAATGTTGTGTGCAGTGTTGGGGTGTAACAAAGTACATTTACTCAAGTACTGTATCTAAGTACAATTTTGAGGTACTTGTACTTTACCTGAGTATTTCCATTTTATGTAACTTTGTACTTTTACTCCACTAAATTTTGAGGCAAATTTTGTACTTTTTACTTCACCACATTCACTACAGCTTTACTTTTCAGGTTGAGATTTAACATTAAAAAAAAGATAAATTTAAAGTGATTAGACATTTCTTTAAATTAAACCTCATAGCATTATATTAAGGGGTTAAAATGAGCTCTACCTTGAAAACATAAAATGCTGCTTACATAAATACATCAATAATAATAACCTAATAATATTTTTGGAATATTTATAACAATCTGAGTGGGTCCATTCTGCATAACGTGTACTTTTACTTTTGAGATTAAGATTTCCTTTGCAACAGGGAAATTTCAAGTGTTACAGCGGCAAAGTGGATAGCAAAAAAAACTTAGTATAATAACAACAACTGCTATTACTAAAAATAGTAATAGCAGTATAAACTAAAAAATATCAGCAAATAAACAAGTAAACAATATAATAAAGTATTAACAATTTACAATATAATCCTGACTGTAATGACATTGATGGTCTCCTGACTCTTATTAGATATCATACTGACTTATAATGGCACAAAAAGAAGTGTGGACAATTTACTGCTATCCTTCTACAGCTGCATAAGAAAAACAACCTTACAATGGCCACTTCTTGTGTTTCACAACATACATTACAATGCTATTGTGGTCTGGGTAGCACAGGCTGGCACCAAGGAGAGCTACAGAAGAAAGCACTGTTTCAAGGAGTCAAAAAAACTGAGTGGATAACCTTCAAATGTCTCAGAATGACACCAATTATAATCTATATTCAGCTATGTTGTCTATGATGTTTGCTGCTAATGTAAAGGGAAAGTATGTGATTCATTTGGACAGAGAACACAGCAGGGAGAAGAGACAAAGGCGCTATTTATAAGAGACACAAGACACTGAATCTCCTGAAGGATGAAGATCCAGACCCAAAATGTTTGGAATGAGGCTCTGACAGCCTGAGAAGAGACAAACGTCCCTGGATGGCCATCGTGGAGCACAGAGAAGTTTCATCAGCACTGAAAGGTGAGGACAAGGGAAGAGAAAAATGAGAGAGAAGAGCGAGAGGGTTGATATAATACTACAGTCATGGAAAAAAATATTAGACCACCCCCTTGTTTCCTTCAAGTTCTTGTTAATTTTAATGCCTTGTACAAGTAAAGGTACATTTGTTTGGACAAATATAATGATAACAACAAAAATAGCTCATAAAAGTTTAACTTAAGAGCTGATATCTAAAAAAAATAAAAATGTCATGTAAAACCATTGTATTTTATATGTAGATATTTCCAATGTACATAAAAAAAGTTTTAATGTGCATTTTTTTAAAACAAGTGAATTATCCTTATTGAACATTGCTCTGTGAGAGGTAAAGAACACCATTGCACTAAATATTGATTGAGATGGTTAGTAATGGAGTTAATAATGAAATATAAACAATGTTGTGTGTTTTTTGGTTTCTGACACTTGGATAATTAAACATGCCCCGGGTCAAATTGACCCACAAACATTATTGCTGTTCCTGAGAAACAAACATAACATGAGGGTTAATTTATACACATAGACGTGGGAAAATGATGACTTCTATCAAACGTGCTGCCACAGGAAGCAAATAGTTGTAGGTTATATGGTTATATTATATTAAAATGGGGTGATGGATGCTTCCTGGAGCATCGCCAATCCTGCAAGACGGAAAGGCCAACCCTAAAGGTAACAGAGAAAATCCAGCCTCTAGACAGTGAAGACATACTATAGGCCTGTTGTGAGATACAGAAATGACCGAGGGGTCTCACCAGCAACATCAAGGCTCAAGACTAAACAAAAGCACAATCCAGCCTCTGGATGAAGAGCGTTTCAATAGAACTGCATTGCTAGGCAACAGCTGGGGTACATGTTTACTTCCTGTCAGCTGAGTCATTCATATACACACTGAAAACAAGGAAACCAGAAAAAACACATTTATAGTTTCCTAGACTGCAACAGGAAATTAGCTGCAACACATTTCTTTAAAAGTGTGAAATTGCCTGTAGACCTTGGTTCTCAGTCATCAGTATCCTCTTCGTCAGTCTCACTTTCTAGATGATCATCTTCCTCAAGCTCATCCTCGTCACCAGAGGATGGAACTCAAACACCTTCATCATCCCCAAAAACCAAGCTTCCACCTTCTCACCCTTAGAGGATATATAGATCTGAGTGTTACCTTCACAGATGAGGTAGATGATCCTTATTACCTCGGGGAACCCTTCAAGCAGCAGGATGTAAAGGTACGATGAAAGATGAAAGGTAAAGATAAAGCACATGAAAAACTCGATTTCAGATCTAAAGTACCTCTCAAAAAATGTAATATTTGTATTTTTAGCAGCTGTAAATCCTCCTGTGGGTACTCATAAGTAGAGTTTACAGTGTAAAGTAAAACACTTTAGTAATTAGATGAAAAATGTAGACATTTCATACTTTCCAGCTGTCGAAAAGTGAGTTTTACACTGAGAAATTGCTGCATATCACTTAATCTGTCCATGGTTTTACCACTCGCAGGGTTGTTTTTCACACTAGATTAGTCATCCACTGCTTTAGCATCAGTTATTCAACAAGGTTTGTTTTTACAGATGCTTTCTGATCTACCAGAGTTCAGCTTGCACAGTGTTTTGGTTTTACAGCAAATCAAGTGTGAAGATGATAAGATCTGCAGATAAATGTCTAACAAAGTTTTTGATAATTTGTGAAATAATATTTTCAATATGGTTAACATTTATATAAGCTTTGTAACTTTGAAAAATGACTTGAATAGTTTTTAATCCCTAAAAAATAAGAAAAAGGAGTACCTAATGACTTGATAAATATTGATGATCAGCACGTCTTAAAGTTAATGTATTTGTATTTGTATTTATGTTATTGTGTATCTTTTTTGTATTGTTTTATTATTGTTTACTTTTTTTTAATTTCCATTATATTTATTTTGTGATTTTCTTTTTTATTCATTTAAATATAATATTGATGATATTTTTAACAATGATAATGCATGTTTGTTATTTGAAGAATTAATAAATCATGCATTTTTTGGCTAAAATGGCATTTTTATAACAGATATTAATTATTAATTAACTCCTCCTTCAGGTACTCATAAGTAGAGCTTAGAATGTAAAATAAAACACTTTTGTAATTACATGAAATATGTAGATATTTATACATTCCAGCTGTCAAAAAATGAGTTTTACACTGAGCTGCATCACTATCACTTAATCTGTCCATGGTTTTACTACTAGCAGGATTGTTTTTTTACACTAGATTAGTCATCCACTGCTTTAGCATCAGTTATTCAACAAGGTTTGTATTTACAGATGCTTTCTGTTCTGCCAGTTTAGCTTGCACAGTGTTTAGGTTTTGCAGCAAATCAAGTGTGAAGATGATAAGATCTGCAGATAAATGTCACCATGACTTTCCACATGCATTTGTATGTGAGTGGTGCCAAC
This sequence comes from Centropristis striata, assembly GCF_030273125.1. Lineage (NCBI taxonomy): Eukaryota > Metazoa > Chordata > Actinopteri > Perciformes > Serranidae > Centropristis > Centropristis striata. The sequence goes on from NC_081521.1 coordinate 22,165,835, forward strand.
ATGGTAAGTGCATTTACAGTCAACTTTACAGTATTATTTCTGCAACAAATGAGGGAAAGAGAAATGTATCTTTGTCATGTGCATGCTACAGTTTGAACCTCCTTTGGTCTACTTCCTGTCACCTGACGAAACAGAGAGTGGCTTAGAATATAAGGCTTTGAAACTCCAGTAGGTGGGATGGTTTTCTCTCCAAAACAGCATGGGATGGGACGTGGGTTTTTGAAAGCCAGAAAGTTCAACAGCTGGCCAAGTAACGGCTGAGTCATTGGTATTGATCTATTATCCTTTCAGCCCCCGCAGATAAATTATGGTCATTGTGTGCCATTCTGCAGTAAAACTAGTACTTGTTGGACAAGTCACCTCATGCCTTTTGTTTTAAAAATTTTAAATTCTGCCCCCAAAATATGAGTGCTGCTTTGACACAAATCCCAAACAGACATTGGAGATAAATTTCACTGAATATGCACAATTTAATTCAATTGTTTATTTTCTGACTGTGATTGTTTCATTGTTGTTTTTATGCACCACTTTTGCACATTTTCAAATTTATATAATTTTTTTTTTTATTAAATAAAGCAATACCCGAAAATACAAATTCACCTTCTATAGTCATACATGCATAACCATGTGCTTCCAAATGCAGTCATGGGTCTGTGTTGACATGGAGTCTGATATTAACACACAGTAATTCAGTGGAACAATGTTTTGATAAGCACAGTTATGATAACTGAGCATTGTCACAGTATCACTATAACAACACATTCATTAAGATGTCAAGGTCAGTTGTGTATAGACTGTAAAAGGAGCCGCACCAGCTTATCTGTCTTGATGACTCTGTAGATTTCTGTGTAGATTTTCCGGCTTTTCAGGCTTTCAGGAAAAACTGTGGTTTTACGCAAATTTTCAGAACAAAAAGAATATTTTCCCTCATTTGGCTTGTAAAGAAAAAAGGAAAGGAAAAGGCAGTATTTATTCATGTCACAACAATAAAGACAGCATTTAACTGTGAGAGGTTATGGTTGATAAAGAATATTTACTAACTGATTATAAACCTGCAGTGTGCCAAAATACAACATGTTTCTGTCCATGTCTGTAAGTGTGAATGCTGCAAGCTGCCATGATTCATAAACTTGTGGCAATGTACCGTAATTATTCATGATAAGTAACACCTACTACCCTGTGTGTGGGTGGGAGCAAACCCAGTCATATTGACATGTTTCAGCATGCAAGCCGTCTGATTTGTCACACATCATTTGTTTGTTTTTCCACGGTAGATGAAGCTTATAGTGAAATCTTTCTTGTTTTTCTGCAAAGGGACGAATACATGAAGCTACATGTTATGTAGTCCTCCAGGCTGCTTCCCTGCTCTAATGTGACTGTACTGTCTACTGACAGAAATATGATTTGGTCCCGAGTCAAGACACCCAGACAGTCATGTTTAGACCGGAAATTTAAAGATTTTGCCTTCAAAATAAAATTTCGTTGCCTGTTTACTGAAAATACAGGCCTGTAAAATCAAATGAGAATCTTACAAATTGAGAAGGTCAAACAGTATCACAACTAACAAAGATTTTAAACATTTGTGAAATTATATTTTCAAGATGGGTAAAATGTATATAAGCTTTGTTTTTTTTTACTCCCTGAAAAATAAGAAAAAAAGAGTACCTATCATATTGATGATCAGCACCCCTTAAAATTAATTTTAATTTTTAGTGTTAATGTTCATGTGTATCTTTTTTGTATTGTTTTATTATTGTTTACTTTACTTTTTATTTCTATATCTTCTATATTTATTTATTTATAGAAATATATTATCGATGATATAACCTAACCCTATTTAACAATGATAGTGCATGTTTGTTATTTGAAGATTTAATAAACCTATAGGGCTGAAATTTGAATTTTGAAATTTGGCTGGAATATCATTTTTATAACTAATATTAATTATTATTTTCCATTATATGAGGCAAAAACTGAAGAATACTTAAATGTCAATCACATCTTCCTCTAAGAGGCGAGCACAATTTCGTTTTGTTTTGTTTCTGTTTATTTCGGTCAATACATGTCATTAAAAGAGAAGTAACAAACCAGAAAAAAAGCATTGATCAAAGTAAACAATAAGTAAACAAAGAAAGAAAATTGACAATAGACATTTGACCGAAAAGGTGTAGGCTAAAGCATAGCTTATTACGCCTACCCTGTTACAAACTCAAGTTAATTTAAAAATTAAAAATGTACAATTTTTTTCTTCCCTTCCCTTTCCTCTTCCTTTCCTTTCGCTTCCTTCCCCCTCCCCTCCCCTTCCTTCCTCTTCTCCTTCCCTTCTTCCTCCTTTCTTCCAGTCAGTTTTTACAGTTTACTTTTTTACTTAAGAATTTATTTGATTTTTTTCTGCAAGTTTGGAGCAGGAGATTAGCTAACCGTTTCCTCTCCCACACATTATTTTGAAAAGCTCCACCGGAAGTCATCAGTCAGGTACGTTGTCTCGTATTGGAGCAGTGTTTTTCTTTACCTTCTGAACAAGTGACAGGCTTACAGGAGGAACTTTGTTTTCTAGCTTCGCCGTCTCCTCTTCATCATGGAGGCTCGGGTAAATTTTTCCCGTGAGGAAATTAACAGCACGGTGTGGGAAGTCCCGGAGAAATACACACGGCTCAAACAGATAGGGACCGGGGCGTACGGCTCGGTGTGGTGAGTGTTTAACGTTACCTTACACTGTGTGAGCTGTGTGTCGTTGTTGGGACCGGACTGTGTATGTCTGAATACTGCTGAAACAGAGCCCAGCATTCATTAACCTTAGCGACTTTGGTTGCATGCAGCCTGTGGTGGGCCTGGGTTATATCCTGTAGTGTTACACCAATACACTGTCAACAATTATAAGGTAAGTCATGTTATAATAAGTTATAACACCTGACATCTATTAGAGCATCCTAGCAGCATGTGTTAGCACCAAGGCTACATATATACATATGTTCTCCTGTACAATAATAAAGGAGATGTAGGTATTTTAGAGTATCAGTATTAAAGATGGCCACTTTCCACTTTCATTTCTTCATGCAGTTACCTATAAGCTACAGAAATACATTGTGGAAGCCACATAAGCAGATAATGTGCATATTACATAATACCTATGTACATATAAAAATAGCATACGACATATTTACATGTACTGGCATACATAGCAGAGAAACTAATTACAATTTTAGGAATAAATATAGGGGGTCAAACCAAGCCATAAGGTTATAAAATAGCTTTCAGTGGTCACACACAACACAAATGTTGTGACATCCTTGTGTTTGTTTAAGCAAATAGAGTAAAAACATTGGACACACCCAACATTATTGATTTACAATTACCATATTGTTTATTCAGCAGACCATATAAATGAAATCAGTGCTTGGATTAACTCATACTGCCATTTTGTGGTAAATATGAACTTGTCTGTTTTTATTTATATTTGTTAAATATGCTAAATTTTGATTAATTAGCGATATATAATCTTAAAATGACCAACATTTTTTTTACAGTAATTTTTTTAGCACTTTAATACATTTTGTGCCTTATAAAAAGTCAAAATTATAATCAGTTCTTCTATTTAACAGTTACACTTACAGTCGTTATACACACAAGGCTGCCGTCAAGTTTCATACAAACATTATACAAACCATGGACTGTTTAAAGGAGTGGATGCAGCCACTGTGATGGCATCAATTGGTTTATGTGTACCATGCTTTCTGAAGTCACCAGTTTGGCATTTTGTCCATCACTACCTTTGTTTTTTTTTGAGCCAGAAATGACCATATTTGGATGAATGGTCTAGCGCTAGTTAGCTAGTTTCCATCAAAAATGAACAGCCAGCCGACTCCTTTGAGTGTGTTTAAGTACAATTGAACAAAGTGTTACAATTAAATTTACAGAGTGTACCATGTTAGTGACTTGTCAATTTTATTCTAAATGGAACAATAATTTACAAATTAACATTATGCTGCATTGAGAAAGACTTGATACTGATCGATATGAACATACAGTCATTCAGAAAATGTTTACTGAGGTAAAAAATCAAGTCAGATGGGTCATTTTCTCATCAACTTCTATACGTATATTCAGACTTCTTTTTATAGCCAGTTGAGTAACCCCCTGCTGGCCATTAGAAAGAATGCCGTTTTAAGGCACTTCCTTGTTGGCTTCACCTTTCAGACCACGATGTTTCAGATTGATACAAACCCACTTAAATCTATAACTTTCTCTCAGGGGCATAGCCAGCCACATTTGATGTTACAACCCCCACTCCACTCTACTCTTATTATAGGGTGACTACTGATTTTTTAAATGTATTATTGTACTCACAGTACAAAACTTTGTTACCCTGCTACCACATCTCACGCATTTTAGCCAATTAAAATAAGATGTTTACTTTATTTATTCTCTGCAGACATCTTGTGACATTTCATTATACATACTATACACAAATTTATTAGACCAACTGTCATTAAAACGAGAAAACATAAATATTTTAGAATTCTTTCAAAAGCTTGTTTAAAACTAAAATGTTATTGTTATTTATTTGGCAAATAACAAACTCAGAAATTCACCTTGTAATACTCAGATTTGAGCTGGCTCACTGGGTTTTTCTGAGAAGTCAGAAATTATTCAAGCATACCATTCAACCACTAAAACTATTTTTTCTGTTCAGGAATGCAAGTAAATAACTATAATTTGACATCTTAATGAAGAAATAATAATGTGCTTTATTATTTTTAGTTTTTATGTAAAACAGTACATTACATACTGATGTATTAACCATTACAGAAACGTAAAAAAAGATTTTGGTAATTACTAATGCTGTAAATTTAGGACAGCTGTGGCATAATTCGGTGGTGTAATAAATTTGTTAAGCACTGTACATATTTGAAAATTGTAGCACCACAAATGGGATAATTTCGTAATTTCATTGCACAGATGCAACATTTAGTCAGAAAACCCTGCATTATGGTATTGACCTCACTCAGTCTTCGCTTTGTTAATTATCCCCATTGGGAGTGTTTATTGCTCATTTGTCTGTGTACACTGATCAACAAGACCAATGGAAGGTGAATATTTTGAGAGCCTTTGGAAGCAAAAAAAGCAAAATAGTCAAAATGGTTTAAAATCCATCATAGAGGACTTTGATGCTTCTGTTGCCAAAGTGGCAGTTATTGGCCTGTTAGCTGTGGTTACCAGGGTTTTTAAGCATCTTAGTGTGGGAATGATGGTCTGTTAAAGCTTAAAATGTATGACTTTTAAAAGATGCACCATCTGCTGTACTAGGATCAGTCAACGACCATTATCTGTAATTTTGCCAAATTGCCCATCACTCACAAAATGTCTTGTGGGAAATTGAAATAATAAATCTAACCAACAGTTTCTTAACTACTGTATGTGTACGATGCACTGTATTTATTGTGGATGCTTCCAGTATCTGGCATGGATCAGTCAGTCTCTGTAATAGAGACGTTAATATCCCACATTAGTGCATCGATGTTGTCCACAGCACTATGCACAAGTGATGTGTGTAATGTGTGTTGGTGGATGCAGCTCCAAATAGCATAACAAGCCTGTCCTCCTACGATTTGGTGCCCTGCAGATCACTGCAGAAATGCACAAGTTGCCAAACATTTACATGTTCATACTGAATAAACCACAGACCCCCCCACTCAGTTAGAGAATGAGTCCCACGTACAGTACCGACATCTGAGAACGTCTTTGCTGTTGCACGTTGAATTCATTCGCTTCTTAGTGAGAGTGAAACCTCAAAATAGACCATCCTGTCATTTTCTCAGTGCTCTGACTTCAAAAGACTGAAAAATCATAGTGATGCTAGCAGGCACGCACAGACTCTGAGTGCAAAGCTAATGACTTGTTTTTCCATTATTCATCACAGCTCAGTAATAAATGAGAAGACTAAAGAGAAAGTGGCCATCAAGAAGCTCCACAGGCCCTTCCAGTCAGAGATCTTTGCTAAGAGGGCCTACAGAGAGCTCCGGCTGCTCAAACACATGAAGCATGAAAACGTGAGGAGATTAAGCCTTCCTTCTTTCTTTAACAGACTATACATTTTACATGTGTTTTTAGCCTTTGAAATGCATTACCATTTTACATTTTAGATAATGTCATAATATCATGGGAAAGTTATACTGTTTATGTGGAAATATCCTGTAAATGCTCAGCCCCCTAAGTATTTCCTCATGTCTCTGTATTCGTCACGTCTCTCTGTCATTCCAACCAGGTGATAGGACTTATAGATGTGTTTTCACCTGCCACGAGCCTTGATGACTTCCAGGACTTGTGAGTATTTTCTGCAATATTTGCAAAGCCCTTAGGCAGAGGAAGCCAACGCCTTTTTTTTAGGAAAGGTATGGACACTGGACAAAAAGTGTGAATGCTGAACATGTCAATCTAAAACCATGGACATGAGTATGCTGCTATAACAGCAGGGCTTAAGGCTCATTTTTAAAAGTGGTTGTCAGGGTGGTAATCAAACATCATTCTTCACCCTATAAAAGTAAGATCCATTTTGTTTTTGTTTGTTTGTTTGTTTATTTGTACCTCCTACAACCGGGTGGAGAAGAACACTCATTATTGGTTCTAATGTGATGAGTTTATATATGCACCGTTGTATGGCTGATTGTGAGTGAGAAGCCTGGGAGAGGCACACAGTTTTTCGACCACACAAATGTGATAAATAAGTTGGAAGTTAGAATTTTATTTTGTTTAAGAAGTACATGTTTGTTTGGAGAAGCTATAATAAACTACATTAAGTGATATAGCCTAAGGAAACTGTAGGCATTTCATTGTGTGCGTAAAACATGTTGAATGGGATCTCATCATAGTAGAGACATCATTTTTGAATAGCAAAGGGCTCATTACACTATATTTTGAGCAATTAAGTTACAATGCACACACAAGTGAATGCATGTGAAAACATTGTCACATGCAGCGTTTTCTGGTTCCAGCTTTCTGACTGTAACAGCAATATCTAAACATCACTAATTGAAGTAATTAAAAATGTATTTATTTTGGAGTGCATTTCCTGTTTGCTGGCGACCAAAGGCCAAGAAATGACTGCCAATATCTCAAAATGATAATTACAGCCTCCAGTCTTCTATGGAGACTTTTCACAAGATTTTGGTAACTGGCTGCAGGGATTTGTTCCCATTCTGCCACAAGATTATTCGTGAGGTTGGCCAGTGGTGGGTGATAAGGCCTGGCTCACCCAGTTCATCTAAAGGTGATGAAGGCGGTGGAAGTCAGGGCTCTGTGCAGGGCAGTAAAGTCCTCTGACCCCAAATCTCAAAACCAGTTCTCTGTGGACATGGGGGTATTGTTGTGTTAAACAGGAAAGGACCTTCCTTAAACTGTTTCCTAATACTGTAGTTTTCCTGTTCTCGTTGGTAGGGTTGAGCTGGATACTCAGATGACTAGTTTCCGCAAAGGATAGTTTACTTTTACAAGCATGAGCATGCACTGAACTACAAAATTGAGAAGAATACTGCAAATGGGAAGAATATATTGAAGGTTATATAAACAGTGTTGCATAAACCTACACGAGCACCCTAAGCTCCTTAATCAAAGTATACAAAGTCCTGGATTACAGTAATAATAGGGTGTGCAACAGCAAAGGAAAAGCTTCTTTTTGATCTTGACCGAACAAAGCTTGTATCGTGTTTGGATTGTTCAAAAGCGTTAATCATAATGTCCATGCTCTTTCCGTTCATTCACTGGCTCGCTCTGCCTCTCTCCCTCTCTTTTTCTCAGCTACCTGGTGATGCCTTACATGTTTACTGACCTGTCGAAGGTGCGAGGTCATCTCACAGAAGACAAAGTCCAATTTCTTGTCTACCAGATGCTCTGTGGACTCAGGGTGAGCCGGGGGAGCTGAACTTTCAGAAACTGACACTCCATGAAAACATTAGTGTCACACAATTATTACAAATTAAACCTTCACTGAATATATTAAGTTATCATGTAACAGTCATTCCAGAATTATATTGTAGTGTAATATATGATTATCACTACATGCATACATAGATGGATATCCATGATTTTTACATTTTAAAACAAGTCTAGGTGCTATATAAATACTGAGTATTTAAGTAAGTATCAAAAAGATTAATCTACAGAGAAATGCACTCAGCCTGAGACTGTGCCTTTAAATGGACCATCAGAACTTCTGAAAAGTTGTGATGTGACAAATATACCAGATATAAGTAGAAAGTGCCGTCACAGTGCAGTTACAGGCTGTCATTACCCGGCTTCAATGATGGTGCAGAGACGTCAAGAGTACAGATGCAGAAGACACAGAAAAACTGGCCAATCAGAGCAGATTGGGCTTCTTTTTTTTGAGGGGGGCTTAAAGAGACAGGCACTAAATCTGAGCATTTCAAACAGATGGTTAATACATGTATTTTCAGACAGACAGTGTGATGAACATGTAAAAATGTTCTAGTAGAAACCCAACATACAAGTATGAACCTGAAAATAAGAACAATACGTCTTCTGTAAATGAGTCATAACATTACTATACACTATTATAAAAAAAGTAGTGAGGCACTAAAAGTAGGAAAGACAAATCGATGCTCTAAAATAAACTATTACACTATATGAAACTATAATAAATTGTTGTCAAGTGAAATGCAGTGTAGGCATAGTAATAAACCCATCATGCAAACAGGTATATTAAAGATACACAAAATACTATAAACAAATGTCATGTAGCATGCATACATTTTGGTTGGACTGCAATTAAAATAACCTTTCCTTGCTCTGTTTCTCTTTCCACAGTACATTCACAAGGCCGGAATCATCCACAGGGTAAGTACAAGTCAAACTATTAAAGAAATTGTAACATGTGCAGTGGTTTGTACTGTTTATTATTCTGGCTCAGATAGCACGTATGCATTTTTCCTGTGTGACAGAAGTAAATGGGAATGGTGGTTTAATTTCTCATTGTTATTGAGTCAGATCCAACCCTGCCCTAACAGGTAGGATGAGTTCACACTGTGATGACTGACTGCGTGTCTAGAGATGTTAGGCCACACCCGTCAGCCAAGTGCCAGTGCCAAGTGGGTGTGTGTGCAGAGTAGGGAAAGTAAGGTTAGATCAATATAGCACTTGTACTATATCAGGCAGATGTGAATGGCTTCTTATCTCTCCGACACCCGAGACATAAAGCACTAATTTGTGCAGGGTTTCAACCTGCAAAATCTACTGTTAATCTACTATTTCTTTGTTTCTGTTGCAGGGTAGTACTAAGGCTTTTGTGTGTGGTGGTTGAGCTCTGAACATTTGTGTGAGATCAGCTAACTGTGTGTTTGTGTGTGTTTAGACTGTAGAAAATATGATCATGCCCACTCTGATTCAGTCGGTGTTATCCGGCTATTATTCTTGTAATTCCCAACGCAGTTAAGGTGTTATCAACACAGTGCCACACTTATTGCAGTATTTTATGAGTGACTGTGCCGAAATGCTGCAGTGAGTCTTATGGCCAGCTTATAGTGGAGTCATGCTATTGAATCCCTGTCTGAAATCCCCACAGTATTCAGGCTCTGAGGCATACAGCTGAGCCATGTTAGGCCACAGGGACTACAGGCACTGAGGCTTTTCACAGTTTTCATACTGCACAGTACACAACCACTATAATTGCTGATAATCACTATGTGCAATAAGTAACCTTCACTCAGCACATTTTCTTTTACAGGATCTTAAACCTGGAAACTTGGCTGTTAACCAAGACTGTGAACTGAAGGTTTGTGCTTCTAAGGATTACATCAGAAAACATGACAAAGCTGAAATGAGAGGGCTGCTGCAGGGGCTGAATAATAGGACTCAGCAAGTACAAAATAAGTGATAAAATACAAGCTGTGCTATCAAATTAGCAAGATACAGGAAAGAGGATATGGACTTGGTAACAGTTGGGGTTTTTTCTAGACAGATTTCTTACTTAAATGTGGCTTATAAGATCTTGATGTAAGATGAAAATATCTTATTTATTAAAGCTTGGGTAGGCAGTTTTATTATGGCATCATTGGGCAAAATGCCTTAATAAACGTTTAGCAGATTGTAATTGAAGTGGTCTGAGAAAAAAATAGATTTTGCATCTCCTCTTGGTTCTGTTTTAAGGATTTAGATATTCTAGCTTGTGACGGGAGTCTTTGACCAATCACAGGTCATTTCAGGGAGAGGGAGTCTCTATTGGCTGTTTTACAAATGCACATGCAGAGGGTGAAAGCCTGATTCAATGGCAGAAAAGTCTTTAGAAAACGTTGCTATTACACAACTGCCTACACTGCAAAGAGAAGGATGGACTTTTCAAAACGAGAGTCTGACGATAAACGTTGTGCAAATATTGGCAATATGTCTCAGAGATGGAGAGAAAATGTTGCTAATAGTTTAACCTAACCTAACCTGCTAACCATACAGTAGCTGAGCTCACAACTTCACCAAAGTGTGGAGGTCTCCCGCAGCCGTGTGCTACAGCTAGCAGTAGTCAAAACTAGTAGAGAGATGAAGAAATGTTATTAGTTTAGCCTTCTGCTAACTAGCTAGGCTCACAGCGAGCCTTTGGCTACAGTTAGCAAAAGGCTAAACTATTAGAGAGAGGAAGAAGCAAATCTTGCATGTATTTTCCAGAAAAACTGCATACCCCAGCTTGAACCATCTTGGACAATATCAATCAGTATGTTCAGTAACTGTCTACACATCTGGATCGCTGTGAAAAAGCACATTATCAAACAATAAAGTAACTCAGATGGCTGTTGTTTCCAGTGTTCATGTTCTAGATTGTGATCAGTTTCTGTGCTTCCAATGCAGATCCTGGACTTCGGGCTGGCTCGCAGCACTGACGCAGAGATGACAGGCTACGTGGTGACCCGTTGGTACCGGGCACCTGAGGTCATTCTGAACTGGATGCACTACACCCAGACTGGCAAGACAATCGTAGCTGTTACATAAACTTATCTCCGTCCCTGCTGTCGTCTCAGTATTGAGTTGGCCTGTCTGTGCTGTAACTGTTTGTCGTGTGAAAACATCCCAGCTCCAGTTAGAGGGATTTCTGTATTTAAGCTGTGGCTTGTATGGCACTTTATGGGTCAGCAGTTTTTATAATCCTACCGTTGGTGTGTGAAATGCATCTGAAGTTGCATCGGTGTCATTTTGACAATAAATCTTTTTTTTCCCGCCTAATCTGTTAGCAGTTGACAAAGATGGGTCTGACAGCAGCTTGATAGCACTGAGACTCAATGACAGAGCTGTCACTTCACTGAAACTGACTTCCCCAGGATTTATGTTTCTTTAGGAGATAGTGGTTTTCCATTTTGTAAACAGCCTCTCCGAAATGGGATGTAGCACAGCAAGCAACTCTGGCAAGTTTACACCCTTTGTAGGATTGTGTTACTCACCAAGTATGCCCCAGTATAAACAGCACAATAGATTCTGCACTAGGAACTTCGCTGTGGCCTATAAATGCCACCTTCCTCATTTTTAATGCGCTGAGCTGAAATTTAAACACTCTTAGGAATGTGTATTCTGCTCAGCTTCTCACTCATGTTTTTCTCTTTTTTTATTCTAGTGGACATCTGGTCTGTGGGCTGTATCATGGCAGAAATGATCAATGGAAAAACCCTTTTCAAAGGGAGAGACTGTATCCTTTCATCGGCCTTGTCTGTTTTCTAGACGTGCAGCTTTTGATGCCTTTGTCGTGACAGATCACGACATATGTTTCTTTATACAGAAATGTAGATGTATGGTATGATTCCCAGATGAACACGCATCAAATTTTAATATGAATCTATTTTCGATCAACACTCACATCCAAAATCGAACACAAAAGGAAATCACAGCATTTTGCATGCAGGGAAATGCAGCACAATGCAGCTACTTCTGCACTATATGACATACATTTTCTGCATGTTTTAAAATTCCCTTTTCTGTTCTTTTCTGCACTTGCAAATGATTTATAGTCTTTTAGCACATAAAGCTGTCACTTGTGGCTTTTAGGTTCTTTTATCATTCTGTTTTATGGACCTGCATGGAAACCCTACTCTCCACTACTTCAGAGTGAACGACTGCTTATTGAAACCACCAGGACATCCCAGGTTAACAAGTCCTTGATTGTAACCCGTTATAACCAGACATGGACCAGCTGACTCAGATCATGAAAGTGACTGGAGTACCTGGACCAGAGTTCATACAGAAGCTGGACAGTCCAGAGGTAGGAAAAGATACAGTATGTGTATGTCATGAGACTACAGTTTGACTGGGATGTTTTTATTATATCCCTGATCCTATTGGCTGATATGTTGCTAGTATATTAATTTAAAGCTGAGAATTTAAGCAAGTATGAATTGATTTCGCCAAGGGTTAAAGAAAGGCCTCATCTCTCAAACCACATTTGGATCACAGTACACTAAATCCTTCACTGAAAGTCATGAAAATATTAACAAGTCCTGCTGGCAACACTCAGGGTTTGCAACGTACATCTCATCCAACAATAACAACAAACTCAGGGTTTTGCCATTGTTAAGCATGAGACAGCAGTGGGAGTAAAAATATAGAATTTGTCCTGAGGGTGGCACTAGAGGTAAAGTTGGCATCAACAAAACCATAGAGCAGGACAGGGTAATGGAAAATAAAGATATTTAAAGACATGTAAATATTAATTTTATCCCCAGGGAGCAACAAGTAGCAGTTTAAACATGTCATTTTCATTTACTGTGAAACAAGTTAAAGGGACAGTTCACCCCAAAACAAAAATGAGTTATGTTGCGGGTCAAATTGACCCATTTCAGAGTTTAAAAAAATAGTTAAATGTCTTTTTTCGGGATGAAACTTTTTCTGCTTGGCTTAATAAGTGTAATCAACATATAAAATGAAAACGGTTCATTTCACATATTTGCATGTTTATATGACATTGATGCTGTTTGATGCTCAGTCTGACCCTGAACAGAAGAGGAGACTCTTGTTCATTTATCAACTCATTCCATAAAAGAAAAATATTAAAAATGTAAAATAAAATTTTCAATAACGCAATGTCATGTAAAACTATTGTATTTTATATGTAGGTCATAAAATGTACATAAAAAAAAGTTTTAATGTGCAATTTTTTATGAAAAATGAGTGAATTATCCTCATTAAACCATGATCTGTGAGAGGTAAAGAATACCATTACTAATGGAGTTAATCGTGAAATATAAACAATGTTTGTTGGGATTTTTTGGTTTCTGACACTTTTGGATACTTAAACATGGGTCAAATGTAACCCCCGAACATTATTGCTTTCCTGAGAAACTAACATAACAGGAGGGTTAACTGTAGTTCTATTTGTCAGTCTAGCTTGTTTTGGTGAGTTGCAGAGTGTTATGTAGATATCGCTTGTAGAATTATTTATTTTGTTTTTTGGGTGAACTATCCCTTTAAATTATAAATGAAGTGAAATGTGCATCATTCTCAAAAATGATTCATGCCTAGACCTAAGCTAACCAGTTTCATTTATTTAATTTCTTACAAAGAATATAATACAATACATACATTCACATATATACAATGAAATTAGTGCAGAATATCTTTTAACTTCAGCAAAGTAAATTAGATGAGTAATTTATTAAATTTTGCAGAAACGCCTGCATCATCTGCAGACTAAAGCAGTTTGTCATTTACACATATAATTCTAATAACTAGCAATCAATTGATGTCTTTGAAGAATATAAAGTAGTTGATTGTAGGTGATTATATATATATATATATATATTTCTTTCTTTTTTCTGTAATTTATATGTATATATTATTTAATCTAATAAATTAATTAATTTAATAATTAGTATTACTAGTCCATCACCAGAGATGAAATACAAAATATCTAATAAAGATTCATTTTATTTTTTCTCTTTTCTTGTTTCTTTCATCAATAACAACAGGCCAAAACGTATGTTAAGGCTCTTCCTCGCTATCCCAGAAAAGATTTCTCAACGTTGTTCCCCAGAGCCAGTGCAAAAGGTGAGTTGGCAGCAGCATTTCTCTCTAGCTCAACTGGTCCACGATGTTTTATCTTTACCTTTTTATAAAGCTTGAGGACAAGAACAGTCTTTTCCTACTGTCCGCATTGCTGATCCTCCACAAATGTGTTGTTGTCTGTTTCTTTTCCTTACAATGTAAATTTTGCTACTTTCTGTCTCTGAATGATGTAACACTGTAATGATACTCTCTGGACCCTGTTCATGAGAGCTTTTCCACCTACCGTTCATAACAGCCAGTGTCAGGGAGGTCAAGAACAGGAGAGATTCACTTAAGTGGCACATTTTATGTATCTGGCAGCAGCAAAATTTCTTCTTCTTCACACCTTTTGGAAACAGTTGAAATTGTTACAAAACAAAAAGCACTTTGGACTCGAATGCATAATTTAATCTTCCGCTCCTGAAAAGGTCTCAGAAAGGTCTCATTTGGCTAATGTTGGTAGAAATGTTTTAAACATCAACTGTTGTCACAATATATTGTGTTCCACTGACTGTTTGCAGGTATCGACCTGCTGGAGAAGATGCTGGTTCTAGACGGAGATGAGAGACCCACAGCCGAGCTGGCTCTAGAGCACCCGTACTTCGACAGCTTAAGGGACCCTGACGACTTACCTGAGCCTGCAGCATACGATGACAGCCACGACAACGCCACATTGTCCCTGGATGAGTGGAAACGTGAGTGAAAAACAAACTGCCGTAACATAATCAGTGTGCAGATTTGAGTAGTGTTGATATACACTTCTTATTACTTATTACTTACTTATTTTATTCTAAATCTGAAATCAGACTTTATTTACAAGTATATAGCACTTTTCATACAAATCTAATGCAACATAAAGTGCTTCACACTATACTTCACCCAGTCTTCACCCCATCCACACACAAAGCAATGAATTACTTGGGAATTAATGAAGCTCAATAACTCAATAACATTAGCAATCAAAACACACCAGAAACACCAGAGGCAGCAACATATACCAAGAAGTCAAACAGACTCAGATACATAAACTAAATAAACCCCAAAGCAAGACAGGTAAGGTAACGCAGAATTAAGCAATTAAACAGAGAAATAAATAGAGTTCAATTCAAGGCCAGACTAAAAAGCTAAAATACAATAAGAAATACTAAACACATAAATTACACAATCGCACATTTAGAAGAAAGACTAAAAATGTCAAAATATAATTTAAAAATTAAACAAGTAAATAAATAAATAAATAAATAGATAAAAGCTCAATTAAAAGAAAGATTTAAGTGGTCAATACAATTTAAAAAATGAAACACATACATAAACAAATAGATAAAGCTCAATTAAAAGAAAGACCAAAAAGGTCAAATACAATTTAAAAAACATAAACATAAAATAAATAAAGCTCAATTAAAAGAGAAACGAAAAAGTTTAATAGGATTCAAAAACAGATACATGAATAAATAAAGCTCAACTAAAGCTGGACTAAAAAGGTTCAATAGAATTTAAAGAATTAAACACGTAGATACAAAAACACTTTCAAAATAAAAGGCCAGACTAAAATGAAGTAAAATAAAATAGGTAAATAAAGAAAACTCAATTAAAAGCCAGATTGAAAAGGTATGTCTTCAGTTTGCTTTTAAAAAACAGTTATAAAAGGATGCCTCATCGTGGGTTTTTGTTGCAAATTTGGGGATAATTAAAAGGCCACTACTAGAAAACATGAGGGTTTCTAGATGGCTCATGGGCTAAAAGTAATTTTAAAATGAATAGATGAGACCAAAACTAAAGAGCTTTATAAACCAAAAAGCCTTAAAATCTATTTAACACAAACAGGTAGGCAGTGCAGAGACTTTAACATGGTGTAATGTGTGCTGTATTTCTGGATCAAATCAACACACTGTAATTTTGCTGTATTCCTTTAAGAGAGACCAGAACGTATTACAGTAGTCTGGTCTGCAGGTATATTACAGAGATAAAACAGAAGCAATAAAGCTGTCTCATAGTGGATGCAGTATTATTATCATTGCTTTGAAGTGGTTTAAGTGAACATTTTGTTTTCTTAAGTGTTTACCATGTTGGCCATATTGAATGATTTATAACAGCACAGACATCCTGTTGCAGGGCTCCTGTAATGAATAATTAATGTTCAAAAATATAATATGTGTTTAATGGCTTTCCCTTTTGCCCACAGGGTTATGCTTTAGAGAGGTGAAAAGCTTTGTGCCGTTCCCACGGCGGGATTCCAAGAGGAAAAACACTCTGACTATGTCTCCATGACCTGATGAATGTCTTGCTGCCCCAACCTACACAGTACACAGCCAACAGTGCCCTTGTGTATTCAATCATGGATTCACTCTATTTCTTTTACCTTGGATATGTTTAGATTTTGATCCAGTGGTCAGAAGAGGGATTATATTAAAACTGTCACACCTTTTTTGTGCAATTGTTTCCTAAGTGTAGATTGCTCTTCATGTTACATATTCCCTATAAGTGAATTGTTTCGTAAATGTATTATGACCAGGATTAACTGTAAGGTTTACTGTAATATTGTTTTCCAATTAAACAATAAGATATGTACAAAGTTCTGTTTTTGCCCAAGAAAGACTGGCCTAACTCACCCAACTAAAATCTAAAATATGTGCAGTCTTGTAAATTATAATTAAGGGATGATATCAGGGTTTTGCTATTAAACAGCCTTAAAACTCCTTACCATGAAATATTCCACAAGAGGAGCAATTGCTGTGTGAAAGTCCCAATGTGTAACCAGTGTCAGCTGGAATATGTGACCATGAAGTGTGTGTGTGTGATGCTGGAAGCAAGTGGTCATTTATTCTTGTCTCTGCTTTTATCACTTTGTGGTTCCATATTTCACTACTGTAATGTATGTATATAATATAGCATAGCTTTACACAATTTCACCTGCAAACCCTTGTGGATTTTTCTAGTGTGTAGCAGCTTTTGAATGTGTTCTTGACTGAGCTGGCACATTCAGAGGCTGCTGTGTGGTTTATAATATTGCACAGAGGTCCTTCATTAGGGTTAAGGGAATTCTGCCTAATTCATTGTGTCATCTGTTTTAACAGGCATCCTGCACTTGTGTGTGTGTGCATGTGTGTACACAAATAGAATAAACAATTAAATCCATGACCATGCACGTGTGCACACATGTTTTGTGTACATGAGGTGACAGAACAGGTGTCAGGTTTCAACTCCAGATATAGTTCAAACAGTTATGTGTTGGTGTTTTAAAAGGGCTGCTTTGGATTAAAAACCACATTCAGAAGACACGAAGCTGTACTAAGACCAGGACAGACTGTGATCTGTCATTGACCCCGATGAGCAGCTTGGGCGCCAAAATCGTGGCCTGGTGACGTCAAGGGGCGGGCTAAACGTGCACTGCTGTTAAAAGGTAACGTTAGCCCGCAGGCTACCACAAAAGCGGAAGTGAACTATTTCTCATTCAAAATAAAAGTATACTGACTCCTTTTGGTTCGATTTTTTAAAATAGTATAATAGCTAACAAAAACTGATATTTTACTTTCTTGAATAGTCCTTATTTCACAATTAATGAAACGTATAGAATTAATTCATTTACAAGCAAAACATGATCCATAAAATGATTATCCCAAAAAGTTGCCCTCCTTCAAAATGTTTAAAAATACTAATTAAAATATGTATTTAAATATCACTGAAAACCTAACACTCAATAATTGTGAATTGGCAAAATCATTAAGATTACTAAGACTTCAAATTTATTCCAACCCATTAGCAGATCCAAGTTTTATTTTTATTGATTTTATTTTCTATTTTCTTGGCATTGTATTGTTTTATATATATACATTACTGTGAAAAAGTCTTAGGCAGGTGTGAAAAAATGCGTAGAAGAATTGATGCTGGTTTGAAGGCAAAGGGTGGTCACACCAAATATTGATTTGATTTATATTTTTCTTCTGTTCACTCACTTTGCATTTTGTTAAATGATAAAAAATAAACTTAATATTTCTATTTTTGAAAGCAATCTTATTTTGCAGCATTTTTTGCTTTTTTACTTTTTCACTGTTTATATGTAAATTCATAGACATAGTCATGTTTGTAAAATAAAAATAAAAAGGTGTTGGGAAGTATCTCTGCATTTTGAAACCCCTAAAAACCTAGGTCGTATTCTATAAAACAGCTAACCAAACTTAATTTCCAATGTGAATTGTAGTAAACAGAACTCATGGATTCGGATCATAGACTACAGAAAGGCTGTTAAATGGATAGATTGGAAGGAAAAAAACAACTTGGTGTAATTAAACCTCTGAAGTCCAGGAGATTTTGGTCCAAATTTGTCAGCTTCCTATGCATTAATTTCTGTCTCTGTTCAGCATCTTTCAGTCTCTCCTTACATCACATGCATGGCTCCTTTTTCTCGACACAAACTTGGCTATGAGTCAGATTTTTGTTCTTCTTTTTTTTTTACTATTTATACACAAAAACAGAATAAAAAATAACAAATAATAAAACTAAAAAACATTATTTTTGCATGTAAATTAAAAAAATAGTAATAGTATTCATTGTAGAAAGGAAAATTCTACTTTTAAAAAATGGTCTAGAAACATAAATGTCACACTGTGTGTAAGCCCCTTAGATTGCAATTTTAATTAGTTTCCTCTGCTTGTCTACATATTATATATTAATAAAGTTATTACTGTAAATAAAACATGCTCAGTGTATTTTCAATAAATAGAGAGACTAAAATAAAATTCGTTACAATCTCAAGTTAAATGTAAATATTTTGAGTTGTGCTAATGTGAAACATTGAAAGTGTATGCCACTAGAATTTTATTTTGAAATGTATCCGGAAGTCCTATGTTTTTACTTTGGCTCATATCGATTTAGCACATACTCAGGAGCCCAAAGCTAGCCAGCTAGCCTGAAGGAGGCTAGTATTTCTCCTTCTCACAAAATAGGGTCGACAATAAGCTGTTTCACAGATTATTGGTGTAAATATACCACTCGTGTTTTCAGTAGACCTTTGGGATTGACTTCTGTTGTGGAAAGACGGAAGCGGTATAAAATAGCTAAATATACCGGCTGTGCCAGCAAACTGTAGCTGGCTAACGGCAGCTATTGGCTCCGAGAGTACAGCAAGTGAGGCGGCTGGCCAGGCAACCATTACTGTAGAAGACCGGCTGTCGAGCTACCTGTGTCAGTCAGCTGCCATAATAGGTAAGATGGCTTAAGTTTGTTACGTACTGTCTCTTTACCATAGAGCGGGTCAAGACTTTATATTCCTTTGTAGCCTCCAGCGGTTAATCTTGTTCTGCGCCTTGTCAACGTTAATACACAACAAGACAGCTAACGTTAGTTCATATTTAAAGTTAGCAGGTTAGCTAGCTGGTATCTGCAACTAGCAGTTACTTCTCTCTGAATGTTTATGTCATAGTGTCGGAATATTGTCACAATGCTGCGTCTTTCTCATCCTGACTTGACAAGTTTGGGCACTGCTTCAGCATTACAAAACTATAATAACGATTTAATCCGAAGAAGAGCTTTTAATAGTGTTTTAAAACTGTAAATATGGCTGACATTTTACTCCCGAAATAAGGACACTTATCAGTTGAGAACGTGGTATTCTTGAAGCTGATTGGCTCTCGGGTGGATCAGTCAAATTTTCCTGAAAGCTGATTGGATGGGCCCGTTGTGTTGTGGCTAGCGCTGGTTATAGTTGCTAACAGTTTGAGATAATGTCGAGAATAATCTACAGATATGTTTTCTTTATTGGCTGTTTGTCTGTTAACAGTGAAGAATGATCCTCAAGTTGACAACTGACCAGCTGTCAATATATTAGACTATGCATTTGGCTATTAAGGTTTTGCGAGTTGAGGTGTGTGTGAAGGAATGTTTACACTACAGTTAGTGACAGCCCTGTCTAATAACACAATGCAGTAAAATGCAACGCACGACAGAAAAGCTTTGAACTACTACATATGTCAAAAGGTTCAAAGCATGCTAGACCTGTTTAGGCCTTAGATTTATTGCGTTAAAGCAAATGAATAACATTTTCTTACAACCCTGATTCAAAGAAGTTGTGACAGTGTCCAAAATGAAAATGGACAAGAGTGTGATGGAAAAAAATTCAATTCAAAACTATATAAGTACAATATATTTCATGTTCAAACTGTCAAACGTTTTTATTTTGTAAATATACACCTTGAAATCAGAATGTGATACATTCCCTTTTTCTTTTCTTTTTATGTTTAACAAAGTGTCCCTACCTTTTGAAATCGGGTTGTCCTGTGATTTTTTAATTCTACTGTAGCACCATCAAATGCTTATTCTTGTACAAAATTTGTTTGTACATTGATTCATATTTTATTTCCTTTCAAACCAACAGGAGGTAAAGTGTGATTGGTGGCCCATGAGGAAGCCACGTCGAAAAGGCCAGGTGGCCGCAGGAGGTGGGAATGATGTCAGGAAGTCTAATGGGACAGTCAGCGGGCGTGGGGGTGCCCGCCAACGATCCCCATCCCCCTATAGCCTCAAAGCATCTCCAAACAGAGAAACTCTGTCTTACTCCCAGGCCCAGAAGGTAGTAGAGGTGGAACTGGATGGTAGGCTTCACCGCATTTCTATTCTGGAGCCCTTGGAGGTCATCACTGAAGATGAGATGATGGCTCAGGACATTAGTGAGTGTAATAGCAACAAGGAGAACAGTGAGCAGTCATCATCTCCCGCCAGCAGTGCCCAAACAGTCCGCAAACCCGTCACACCCCGAGGCCGCAGGAAAGACTCCAAAATTCCTCCTGTCAAGTCACCACCACCTTCCAAGAACCACTGCCCCAATTCTCATTTACAAACGCCTGAAAAGTTAAATGCATCACACCATCAGCACATGACCCTACCTGAACCTACATTTCATGTGCTAGAAACCTTCACACCGGTCGAGGCACCTCCTCTGCCTACAGCATATTACCGTTACATTGAACGATTAGCTGAGGACCAGGAAGCTGAGGCAGAATATGACATGGATGACGAGGACACAGCCTGGCTGGAGATGGTCAATGCTGGCCGGATGTCAGAAGGTTACTCTGTTGTCACACCAGACACCTTTGAGCTGCTGATTGACCGGTTGGAGGAGGAGGCGTACCGGGAAGCCCGCAGCCGGGCACCCTCTCAGAGTGCTATTGACGACGATGCCTTCTGCTGCGTGTGCCTGGATGATGAGTGCCTCAACAGCAACGTCATCCTCTTCTGCGACTCCTGCAATCTGGCTGTGCATCAGGAATGTTACGGTGTGCCCTATATCCCCGAGGGCCAGTGGCTGTGCCGCTGCTGCCTGCAGTCTGCTCAGAAACCTGTTGACTGTGTTCTGTGTCCAAACCGTGGCGGCGCTTTCAAACAAACAAGTGATGGCCGCTGGGCCCATGTGGTCTGTGCTATCTGGATCCCTGAAGTATGCTTTGCCAACACAGTGTTTCTGGAACCAGTGGAAGGGGTCAATAACATCCCCCCGGCACGCTGGAAACTGACCTGCTACCTGTGCAAGAAGAAGGGTCGTGGTGCATCAATTCAGTGCCACAAGGCCAACTGTTACACAGCATTTCATGTCACATGTGCTCAGCGTGCTGGCCTGTTTATGAAGATTGATCCTGTGCGAGAGACAAACGTTAACGGAACCACGTTTTCTGTAAAGAAGACAGCATTCTGTGAGGCCCATTCACCACCCGGACAAGAGGCCGTCTCAGATGAGGAGAGTGAAGGGAGAGTGGTGGGCAGCAGAGGGAGGGCTAGTAGAGGACGGAGTGCCTACAAAGAGGGCCCTACAACACCGAAAAAAGGCAGGAAGTCTGAAGATGATGCCAAGACAGATAAAAAGAAAGGAAAGAAGAACACGGAGTCCACTGCACAACAGACTTCTTCACCACAAGTGACAGTGCCCCAGATACCCACAAGCAGGTTCGATTGTCTTATTTTGAATACAGTAACATTCTTTGTTGTTCAACAAATATTAAACACCAAGTTTTAGATGTTTGGCTTTACTAGCCAGTCTAAGTAAGAGTAAAACTGCTTGAAATGGTTTTAAACTGTAGATATCTGAAGTGATGACAGTTTTGTTGACAGTAAGACCAACCTGCATCTCTGTTGTACAGGCTGAACATCATCTGTAAAGGAATCCTCTTTCAGAGGAAAAACCAGTTCATGCAGCGGCTGCATAACTACTGGCTACTGAAGCGTCAGTCAAGGAATGGTGTGCCGCTGGTCCGGCGTCTGCACTCTAACGTCCAATCCCAAAGGAATACTGAACAGGTCAGAGGAGGAAACAGTACTTACATTTTAGCACTCTGACATTTTTTTGTGGTGGTTTTCAATAAATGTATTTCATTATTGTCCTAGCAAACAATTTCTAAAATTCATAGATTGCCTCTAAATACATTTCTGATCTAGTGTTTTTTACAACGGAAAAAAAAATGTTGTTGTCCTTTGTAGCCTGAAGTGGACGAGAAGGTTTCCGCTGCAAGAGAAGCACTGAGATATTGGCAGAAGTTGCGGCATGATCTTGAAAAAGCCAGGCTGTTGGTGGAACTCATCCGCAAGAGGGAGAAACTCAAACGAGAACAGGTAACATACACGGATGAATCTCACATACTCACAGGCATGGAAGGCCAGCATTTATTTTCTGAATTTATTTATTTTATTAGTTAATCCATCACCCTTTGAAAGAATGTGGTTCAGTGTTTAGAATACAGCATTTCAAAGCTAAACTTTTGATGATCTAAATTAAATTTTAAAGTGATCACCAATGTAGTCTAAAGTTCTGTTCTCAGATGTTTGGATGGTCACACATTTCTTTGGCTGTCCTATGGAGAGCATAAGAGATTTTCTCCATTCGACAACCATCATCATAGTATACGATATTCCATAATAGTAATTATTATTATTATTACTATTGTTTACTATTACCCTTTAAAGGCATGAAAACGAAATGACATTTCTGGTTGAAAAAATGTTTTATAATAATTGAAACCATTTTTAACGGAAGTATGCATAAAAAGCCTCTATTTGGAAATACAATTATTAAGTTAGGAGGCAAAAATGCAACAAGACCTTTTGAAAAAGTAATCTCGCTGCATCTGTTACCATAGAAAAGCACATGTACATATTTTGATAATCATCAATGTTCATACCATGTATACCATAAAACTGGGACAACGCTACAACCCTACACATGATACTATCTCCTCACCCCAACTGAATGGCAAAACAGGTGGCTGCTATCAATGAATGGAGCTGTGTTACAGAGAGAGAAAAACACTTTAAAAAAGAAAGAAGGAAAAGGCCATCAAATAAACAGATGATGTACTGGATTGGACATGATACTCTTGTTGGCTGTGTACATGTTGAAATATTTAGATTTTATTACAATTTAAAAAAAAAAAATGCTTCTTGTCTCTTTAGCCTTTGGTCTGTAAAAAGTTGTGTCTGAAATATTTATGGGTGCAGTGTCCACATATAGTGACATCACATGCATATCCTCTGATCACTGCAGGTCAAAGTTCACCAGGAAGCTCTTGAGATGCAGTTGACACCAATGTTGATGCTGCTCCGTTCCACACTCGACCAACTACAGGAGAAGGACACAGCCCAGATCTTTGCAGAGCCAGTCAACATTAAAGAGGTCAGACATTTCACTATCACAGCACCATTTTCCAGGGACCAGATGTATGCAAACAGGTTGCACAGTGTTGTGTTTTTCAACTGTCATGTTACCTAACAGAAATACTTGGGCTCTCCAAGATAATGTAAAGAACCTAAAGGTTTATGTTTTTATCACCAGTTTCAATTATTACAACTTATTTTCTGAGAAAACTTGTTTTTGGTATGGTAGACAGCTGTAAATACTGCATTACCCATGAGCCTTGGCTTCATCAGAGGGGTTGCATTGCACATCCAGAAAAAAATCATCATTGCAATTGCAAAAAAGACATGACTCCATAGTTGCTGAATTCACCCAGTATATGATAAGTAATTTAAACTGCAGATTGAAGGAGATTTCTCAGCAGCATAATCATTAGACCCTGTCTGCAGTTAGAGGTGCCCATGCTATGAATTTAAGGCTAAGTAATGGGATATTCACTGATTCACTGAGTTATGTTCTATCTGTCAATATGTGTCCATTCTCCTCATTAACTTCGGGAGTTTTTGTCTTGTCCTCAGGTCCCAGACTACCTGGAGTTCATCAGCCAGCCCATGGACTTTTCCACTATGCGCTCTAAGCTGGAGAGTCATGCTTATCGCTCAGTGGCTGATCTGGAGACTGACTTCAACCTGATGGTGTCCAACTGCCTCCTCTACAATAACAAGGACACGGTCTTCCACCGGGTAGCGCTGCGTCTTAGAGACTTAGGGGGAGCCATACTGCGCCATGCTCAACGCCAAGCCACAAACACCGGCCTGGACCTGAACACTGGCATGCACCTCTCAGAGTCACCCAAAAAACGAGACTTTTACAGCTGCACCTGGGAGGATGGTAAGTCACAGTGGGGGTACTCGACAGGAAATGGGGGTTGTGGGGTTTGGGGGTCCTCCACCATGAAAAATTGTTGTTATTTCACTAAAAACTATACATTTACCTACATTTACATTTACATTAGGACAGAGAATCAGTATAATAATACAAAAGGCTCTTTTTCAGTTTCAAGTGAGAGGAGTTAAGGTCAATACTACTGCCTTCTTCAATGATGATTAATGATAGCATACTGGTGTGGCCACCAGTTAGTCCCTGTTGCATGTCTTACTTTCCATGTTGGATTTCTGTTAAGGTTTCAGGCTGTTGTTTCTATTTAGTGGAGTATGACATTTTGTTCTGGGAAGTGATGAGTTTGAATGAGTTATGTAATTTGGCAAGCAAGGTCAAATTTTGATAACAGTTTCAAATTTCTCACAGAATGTGTTTGTGAATGAGTTGTATCAATGGAGTGGTTTCTCAGACTCTACTTATGTGCTACTAGTTAATCATGCCTTGTATTGGAGTTGTGTAACTTCAAGAAATTACAGTATACTGTGTCTGTAGACAGTGTACATAGTAGGGATGGGAATAATTATTCAATGATTGATTAATGGTCGTCAAGAATTTGGTCGATCACGTGGAATTTTTAATCGATTTTTGGATTTTTTAGTTTTAAAGTTATCTATGACTGCGTATCAGAACTCGCTGAAACACGGCAGAGCGTTCAGTTCTGTGGCTGCATGTCAATAAGCCAATGAGCTGAGAATTTAATTGGATAAAGCTACAGTTTGCAAACTGAAAGTTGCAATAACAATTATAAAACCACACAGAAATACAAGAGTATTAATTTGAAACTAGCTTACTGTATCAAACCGTGCTAGCATGAATTCGAGAAATGCAAGATCACTGTGAAAATTAACCTCATGCCTCTTCGGGGGCTAAAACATAAAACATTAAACTCCTTCACGTACAGTGTAACCTCACTTGAGTTAGTTTTACGATCGACAGGAAGTCTCTTTTCGTCCTTTCAAAATAAGATTGTCCATTATCAAAAACAGGCTTTTGCATAGTATTGTATATATGTCTTTTATTTTGCCTATGTATGCATGCAGCGATTAATCGATTTATTGATCGTTAAAGTTATAGATGCTCAAGTTGGCAGGTTTCTTCCAAGCGCCCATCCCTATTACATAGATGTGATAAGTGCTGCATAACTTCCGTTCTGGCAGTACTGATTATGGAGTTTGTTCATGATCAGTTAATTTGACTGCTAGCCTCACTCCTTGCTGACGTGTCCAGTTGACAGTGTGCTGGATCCGGACAACCGGCTTCATATGTCAGTGGAGGAACAGCTAAAGGAGCTGTTGGAAAAGATGGACTTTGTCAGCTCCATGAGATGCAGCGGCGCCCGAACTCGACGTATCCGTCTGCTTCGCCGTGAGATCAACACCATCCGCTACAGGCAGGGCCAACACCCCCGCAACAGCCGTCACAACGGACACCTGAAGGATGATGATGAGGACGAGGACGATGAGGAAGATGACGAGAAAGACGCCAAGCCAGACAACGGCCTTTCGTCTTCAGACAAAGGTGGGTGACGAAAATCACTGGCGTCTCAACAGTATGAAATTGGCAATGCATGAACCTTTACAAGCCTCTTTTTTTCAATGAGACCAGTTGTGAACATGAGCTAACGGAACATTGTCCTCAGGTAATTGAGCCAGGGTCCCCCCCACGCACCAACCCCAACCACCCCACTGTCTCCAGTCTAGTAAGTAGGGGCCCACAGAGTCTCGTTAGCCATGGCTGCCTCACAACTCCTCTCTCCCAGTGCACTCTATGTCTGCACCTCTTCTATACATCACTCTCATGGACTCACCACTCTCCATTGGCCACGTACAGTCATGCCATGTCATCCCACTTCTGACTACAGGCTAGTACAGTCAAACAGTCTCTTGCTACCATAGAGGAGTGCAGCAGGACACCTGTGATTTGTGTCAGTTGAGTCATAAAATTCTGCCATGTTACCATGTTGCTGGTGTACAGTTGTGAGAGCAAAGTTATTTATTCACTCGTCTTGATAAGGTCTTCCATATCTACAGAATACCTCAACTCCCTTTGGGCTGTGGTTACACTCTTAGAATTCAAATGTAAACCATTCTGAAGTGACACCATTTTCCAGTGTGAATACTACACCACCACATCAAACTACATACTAAATGGACATTCACATTCATTTGACATAAACACTAAGTGGAATTGAGTTTAATGTTTTTCCTCTTATCTTCCAGAAGACCTCAAATCCACTTCGCCCCCGACACTGGAACCTACAGGGCCGGCCCCTCCTCCAAGGCATGGGGACCCACCTCTGGAGCCTCCCACCCTGCGGCCAATCACAGGGGAGCCCCTGACCTCCAGCTGGCCCTGCAAACGCCTAAAGATGGACGGTGACCTCTCAGACAGCACCACAGAGAACATTAATTGCACTAAAGCACAGGAGCGGCCGGTGTCGCCGCCACCTATTTTGCACAGCGAAGGACAGTCGATAGCTAATGGCCTGCCAGAGCTCAGCGCCCCACCACGGCCCGTCACTGGGGGTGTTGGACGACGAACCTCTGTATTGTTCAAAAAGGCAAAAAATGGAGCTAAGCTGTTCAGAGAGAGAGACAATCCTTTGCTGAACGGGAAGGGGCAGCAGGACTGCAATACAAGCAATGCCTCAACAGCACCCAACTCCACAGCCAGTACCCCATCCTCCACACCTTTATCCACTCCATCCAAGACCCCACAGAAGAGCCCTGGACCCCCCGCCCTCCATGAACAATGTACCCCCAGTCGAGACATGTGCTCAGATAGTGAGCTGGAGAAGACACCAAATCATACACTGGAAAGTGGTGAGAAGCTTTACTATGTTACGGATAATAGTTTAAGACTGAGTCCTCACTAATAGGTTTTTTTAAAGGGTATGACAATCTCTATCCACACAAACACTTTATCTGCTTTATCTGCTAACCCCTGAAAGACAAGCAGTAACCTCCACAGCTGAAAAATGAAGCCAAAAGCTGCAATTCCTTGAGTGGCCACTGGATGCTGTCTCAAAAAACACTTTTGGTCAGAAATATTTCCCATGAAAGCTTTTGAAGGGGATACATTTTTTGTACCTCAACTATTCAGATTTTATTCTAGCTCCACCCCATTAATTTTGGCTGTTCAGAAACCTATAGGTGGCGTCACGGACACTCATCATTGTTTTCAAGTCCCATTTTGACCCAGACAGACTTAAAAACAGTCCCAGGGTTTTTAAACTAAAACAGGGTCAGCAGCGTTTTCAAAAGTGTCAGTTTTTGCGCTTTGGAAACACAGGAGTTGTGTGGGCACTAGGTGTGAACCTAGAAAAATCTGCAGTTTAAAACAAAAACTTGTTAGTGTGGTTGTGGCCAAAGATCCCACACTCAGGGTGATGTAGACTACTCTTGGGACTGCAGACAATCACTAGGATGTGATCACATAGGATGCTTGTTAGAATGTGCTGACCTTACATTTGTAATTAGCGAGCAGTTAACATGTCTCATATAATGACAATGTGAAGGGATGTATATGACTTGTTATAGTTTCCCACTAAGTAATGATAAATGCAGCTACATTCCTGCATTCAGAATGCACCAGTCATCCCTCTTCAAGAGATAAAAGAGCCTTTAGCTTTAAACTTATCCCTATCAATTTTTATTATCTGTTTAACACGTCCTCTTGTTCTCTCTCTATATTTTGAGGAAACAAAGCGAGCTACCTGATAGGAACTTGTTTTTGTCAACCGCAGTCTACCAAATCAACAAAACAAACAATTCCCTTCGACCCTGCATTCACCATTATCTGTGATTATTGTGTGCTGTACTGATAGCACTGTACTGTGGTGTTGTTTTCATAGTCAATGTGGGATAAGACTGAAGATTTCTATGCTTAGATGTGCCCCTTTTCTTGTCTAGTTTTTCATCTGGTCTTATAAGATTGTTCTGACATTTCTCTCATGTGTTTTCAGGACTAACCAACGGCTTCACCAAGCACAAAGACTGCGGGTCCGACTCTGAGTACAGCCCTTGTCCAGTCCTGCACAAAGAAATGTAAGGCGTGCTGTATCTGTTGTCAGCAGTTGTTTGGTTATAATAGCCATTGACAATACTGTGACATCACAATGTACTATCTTACAGCAGCTCACCACCCAAAAGAAGCCTCGGGAAACCAGCTCTTTCCAAAGTTCCCTTTCTGGAGATCATCAATGGAGACTCGGACTACACTGGTATGTTATGTTGTTGTTCACCTAAATTCATTTCTTCAACTGAAGAAGTTCTTGGTTGACTAACACTCCCAAAGTTGTCGATTTGTGAATTAGTTGATTTAATCGACAGATCTGTAAATCTTCCACGAAGAATCATACAAGTGTACTTAAGTTTCTTGGAAATAAGTCCTTCAACATAGCAAAATCATTAAACAATCAAAATTATACAGAAACGATAAATTAGTTGACTAATTATCTCAGAGGGGGTGGCCCTGATACTATTGTATGTCATTTCCCCGCCCCACCCTCCACCCTTTTGCTTTAAAAAGTATAACACTATAACCTCATTCAGAATATGTTTGCGTTCCTTCATTTTCTTATTCATAAAATGATATCACCTTCTGCTGCTGTTTTGCAGGAAACGGCAGCCAAACGTCTGAGGATGGGACAGAGCTGGAGCCTCTAGATCTGGTGTGGGCCAAGTGTCGGGGATATCCCTCCTACCCTGCTCTGGTAATCCCTTTTTCTATCTAATATTACTGAATATATACCATCAAATATAAGCTGTCAACTGCTTTGTGAAACGTGGTAAATTCCTAAGAACTGAGTGAGTTGTGAAATGTTTGTTTGATAAGTTGATCAATGAAACCAATGAAAGGTCTTCATCTGTTTACTACCTCCATTGATGATTTATTGAATTGGAGTTCTACTAAGAAAACTGAGAAATATTATATGCAGCTTCAATTTAAAAAACCCATTTTAAGAAATTCAAATATTTGAGTTTAACAGTGATATGACCAAATCTAGAGTAAACCTGAATCTGGACCAAAGAAGAGCAGTGTGAGAGTGCAGTACCAGAAAGAGTCCCAAATTTACTGTGAGACTGACTGTGTGTTTGTTCCAGGTCATCGACCCAGAGATGCCCGAGGAGGGCCTGCTGCACAACGGGGTGCCCATCCCTGTCCCACCCAAAGACGTCCTCTGTCTGGGGGAGCAGAGGCAGGAGGAGACCAACGAGAGGCTCTACCTGGTGCTCTTCTTTGACAACAAGCGGACATGGTGAGGGTCAAACACACACGTCCTAATGTACTGCACTGCTCTGGAGCAGGTGTGCAGAGAGGATTATAACTACTAGATGAGATGAGATAAGACAGATATGACTTTATTTATCCTGCAGTGGGGAAATTTAGTAATTTAGTTGTCACGGCAGCTCAAGATGCAGACATAGATATAGAAGAAAGAATATAAAAAGTAAGACATATACACACATTCTATATACATAATATACATACATTTCTGCTATTTCGCATTTATTATTAATATACATTTTTTGCATTTGATTTCCTGAGAGTACTTTACATTTTACACATATTGCACATTGGACAAAATATATTTCAGCATGTTAAATAACTTGTTGCATGTAGTAGTATGAGCATTAATGAATAAATATATTTAAATATATGCAGAGATATACACAGTATAAGTGGTATATGACATATTTTTATAGGAAATTATACAGAAGGCCTAATATAGACCTAATGTGGTCGGATGTAAACAGAGATAGTCCAAATAAACCAATCAAATCAAATCAATTTTATTTATATAGCCCCAAATCACAGATTTGTCTCAAAGGGCTTCACAGTAAAGTCGCCTGGTGGAACAAACGGTGCTGCTGTACAAAACTACTAGGCCAAGCTTTAAAAACAAGTTATTTTGCCTGTTCATTTGTAAAAACCTGACTTTTCATTTGTCAATACAATTATTCTAATTTCATGTATTGCAGTTGTATGTATATGTGTACAATTATCACACAAATGTAATGGTGGAAATCATGCAAACAGGTCTCAAGCTGTGAAAGTGGTCCTCATCAGTCTGTGTCTTCTTTGGTACTTTAGGCAATGGCTCCCACGTGACAAGGTGACACCCTTGGGTGCGGACGACACCGCAGACAAGCTGCGTATAATGGAGGCCCGCAAGTCCAACATCCGCAAGTCTGTCCAGGTGGCGTACGACCGCGCCATGATCCACCAGAGCAGGGTCAGCCACAGCCAAGGCTTTGTGGCCTCCAACTACCTGTAGGGGGCGACAGTGAGCCTTGTGTGCACCCACAGTCAGCCACTATGCATTTCTCTTTGGTCTTAAAGCAGCAGCAGGTGGTCAGAGTCCGATCGCAAGCTGAATTTGTATTCACACTGTGGTCTGAAGAGGTTTGCTGCACAGCACAGAGTCCTGGACTGTAGTTCAGTACCAAACCACTAGTGTCTGACACACAGAGCAGTGGTGTTTGCCTTCGTGTCGATCCAGACGTGAACGAAGTCTGTGGTCTGTGTGTAAGCGTTAAATCCCTGCCAGGGGTGTGTCGAGGTACCTCCCTACCTGGAGCTGTGTGTCTGGATCAAATGTAAAAGAATTCCCCTCTATTTTGTATCATGCTACTGCCAAGGAATCAAATTGTCAGAAAAGAGATTTGACATATTTATATGAAACGGAGAAGACGTATGAATGGATCACTGCCATCTTTTATACAATAGCTTTTTACATTTTAATCTTTTACAAAGACACTTGTATATTATAAAGGCACACTTTGTGTACATATGTATGTGTATTATCAAAACCCAATTTAATTTAATGTTGCTGTTTTTAAAATGCGTATTTCAATCAACCCACAAGGGGCAAAGCGAGGCTGTGTATATTTGTGGAGATTAAATAATTCCTGACTTGCTGCAGTGTATTTAGCTTGTCTTTGATGTAATTTCATTGTGCTGTGTGTGTGCGCGCTTGTGTGTACATTCAGAGCATACAACACAATGAGCCATTGTTCTTTATATTTGAATTCTCTTTTTGATACAGAGAGAAATAATTTATTTATGGAAGACGTATAGAAATAAAGTTATATTGGTTAAAGTTGAGAATTAAATCTTATTTAAATTAAATGGAGTGAGGTTTTAAAAACATGCAGCCAACATTTTAACAGATGAGTTTGAATGTCTGGTTTCAATGTCGATGATTTTAGTCCAACCGCCATCATTCACTGTTGACCCCCAGAAGATTCTATTTATTGTCCAGAGCCCCATTTTATTAAATGGAAAATACACCTTTATAAGCTTGTACTACCTGCATATTTTACCTGCTCACCAAATATTTTGTCTGAACCAGTATTTCCACATTTTTTGGGAAATAAATGCTCTATTAAAAATACCTTTTGGGATACTTAACCAGAGTTTTGTGTTTTTTCTTTAAGTATTTAATGATCATCACTTTAAATTCTATTTAAATGCTTTATAAGCAAGGATTCAGAGCGTTTGCTAAAGATGGTGTGGTGAAAATTATGTCTATTTAGTCCCTGGGCCCATAGTAGAGTATGCCATAAACAAATGTCGTAGTATTGTGTGTCATTGAAAATGCCATAAAAAATATCATGTTATACTATATCATAAATGTGTAATTTATGGACAAAATATACAACTAATGTGTATATTAGTATACAATATAATATGTATACAACAGTGTATATTAAAGTAATTTTTACCATTTTCAGGCATTTTAAAATTTTATCTCTTTTTTTGTGATCAAATTTGACAAAAAAATGACATGCTATAGTATGATTTTTGAACATCACATAATATGGTGTTTTTCTGTCATTTATGTACAGCCATGGAAAAAAATTATTAGACCATTGTTTCTTCAATTTCTTGTTCATTTTAAGGCCTGGTACAACTAAAGGTACATCTGTTTGGACAAATATAATGATAACAATAAAATAGCCCATAAGAGTTTAATTTAAGAGCTGATATTGAGCCGTTTTTCGTGGTTTTCTTGATAATAACCAAAATCATTATCAAGAAAACAATGGAGAATGTCTAGATATCAGCTCTGAAATGAAACTCCTTTCAGCTTTTTTTTGGTTATCATTATATTTGTCCAAACAAATGTACTTTTTAACTTTTTTTTTTGAGGGGGTCATTTTTGGACATCCCATAATATGGTGTTTTTTCCGCTATTTTTGGACAAACTATACTATACATGCATCAGCATACTATAATTGACCAATTTAAGAATTTTAAATTTGACAATTTTCAGCAAAATTCATTTAAGGCATTTAAAAAAAAATGTTGCTGGTTTCAGCGGTCCATAGATCGCAGCTGTTGTCCTCTTGAGTTTTTTGCCACCAGTCTGCGCACGCAACTGCCAGTGAAGTAGCCGTGAGGTCGACTCCAAATTGGTCTATTGTATCAAATTGTATCATTGCAGACGTTTCTCCCATTATTTGTAAGACTGAGTCTGCAAATTATTCTAACTTTAGGTTTAATTGTCATTATTTTTGCATGTTTCTCACTACACAATTTAAAACATGATTGATAAGTTAATTGATAATTTAAAAAAAAAGTTCTTATTCGTGTTATACTATACTGTACTGTACTGATTTGACAGAACAATCATATAAGATCTACTAACCAGCTCATTCCATGCTGCAGCTTTTAAATGTGTCACTCTAGAAAAAGCGCCATAGATAATATTTTACAAACTACCCAGATTGCCCATATGGTCATATAGCTGAACAAATCTGTTGATGATCATGTTATACAGTAAAAAGCTCTAAAAAAACGCTGACCTTGATCTGGTATTGTTTCACCATTCCCAGGATCAAATGCACTTTCTTCTTTATCTCTGTTTTTGTGTTGTAGCAAATGATTGCACACAGTTGTCTTTGTATGCAGGTCAATTCTACTCCGTAGTGTTATGTAAACGGTTTATACAATAATCCCTGCATGCATTCTTGTAGCACAGTTTAACTGTAGCTCATGGAAGATTCTGGAGTTGCCACTTGCATGCCTTAACATAATTATTCATTTGTTTGGGTAAGTAGGATTTCTATACAAATTACTCAGCCCTGATGATGAATGTTGTACTCACTTTGTAGTGTTGTAGCAGATGTTGGTGCAGAAGTCAGTAAAGTGACACAAAGCGGTGAAGACATTTACATTGAGGAGTAGAATTTAATTGTTGCAACAACACAAAGCTGATACAACTGACCGTAATGTTTGCATCGGTGTGTGTCTTTTGTTTTAGGAAGCCCACCCTGTTTTTTTAACATGGGTTTGGGTAGAAATATTGTTTTGATACTCAGTGTCCAAGTCAACACCAGGCTTTAAACCATTTCCATCATCATTGTCATAATATCAGTCCCATAATTTAGCTTACAGAAATATACCATAATAGCACAGGGCCCAAAACTATAGTATGGAGTTTTTTCCCCAAACATTTTGGACATCCTATAATATGTTTGTTTTTTGTGGATATTGTGCTATAATATGGATCAACAGACTATTTAGCGCCTTTTTTTTTTTTTTTTGCGTTTTTAGCAATTTAAAACATTGACCCTTTATTGACAGAAATCGACATACTATAGTATAGCTAGTATAGATAGTTTTTTCTTTTGTTTTTCAAATTGTGGACATCCTATATTTTGGGTATTTCTGTAATTTCTTGACACATTATGCTATAATATGTATCAACAGACCATAACAGGGCACCTAGGGTTGTTGTTTTTTTGTGTGTTTCCATTTTGGACAAACTACACAGTGACCGTTTTTTGTTTGTTTGTTGTTTTTTGTGGGGGGCGGTTTTTTCCTTTTTGCAAATTGTTTTTCTATATTTTTGGAAAGTATAATATTACCGTGATCAACTACTAATCCAAAGCGTTTTATTACTTGCATTTGTAATTTAAGATGGATAACTGCCAAGGGTATTCATATTCACACACCTTGAAAAGGTATAGGTGCATCTCAATAAATTAGTATATCATAGAAAAGTTTATTTATGTAAATAATTCAATTCGGAAATAACTTGGAAATAACACATTATATAGATCCATTACACACAGAATGAAACATTTCATGTCTTAATTTATTTAATTTCTTCTAATTATAATGATTATGGATTACATTTAATGAAGACCTAAAATTCAGTGTCTAAAAAAATAATAATATTACAAAAGACTAATTTTAAAAAGTATGATCAAAATGGGAATGTTGGCCTGGTACAACTAAAGGTACATTTGTTTGGACAAATATAATGATAACAAAAAATAGCTCATAAGAGTTTAACTTAAGAGCTGATAGACATTTTCCATGGTTTTCTTAAAATAACCAAAATCATTATCAAGAAAACCATGGAAAATAGCTAGACATCAGCTCTCAAATTAAACTCTTATGAGCTACATGACAGTTTTATTTTTCACATCTCGCACTCAGAGCACTCAAAGGGCTGTGGGAATCTAAGTCTGTTAGGGCAGATTTCCAAGGTTTGAAAAAAATAAAACTTTGTCATAGAGCTAAACCAAATAAATCATCGGAAAGGTCTTGGCCTGGAGAGTAACATATATCAATTTCAAGGTTCTATAATATTCTTGCTTTGAGATATTGACCTTTGAACCTTAACCCTGGGGCATATTTAAATGATTATAACTAAGAGACAAAAAGGGTTACAGACATGAGACCTACTGTTATAGAAAGGTGTTGACATGGAATATAATGTGAGCATAGTCACTAAGGGGTGGGAGTGGGGGGGCTTTAGGATATGCTGAAAAAACAACAAATCCCCCATTGAACAAGACAATATTTAAATTCTGATGCCAAAAATGTGATTGACATCCCCTCAAACCCCTGGAAAGCCACTAATTAAGTATTTCCAACTTCCAATTTGAGGGAAAAACCTGTTTTATTAAAAAAAAACTACAACTCCCTAGACCTCTCGTTTTGTAGTTCTTCCCTATTAGGGCTGTGAAAACCTATTACTACCCAATATATCGAATATCACACACTGTCTAATAAATAATTACACTGTATGTATATTATCTATGCTAAAAAAAAGACAACAATGTTTGTTTAATGAAGATATTTTAACTAAAACAGGAGAGCAGCGTCGGGGCCATTTACAGTGAAGCGCGATTCAATGAGATCGCACAGCACATCCGCGAGGATAGGACCACATCCGCTATGATCACGGTAGATTACAAAATAAAACAGATTTCAAAATAAAACACAGCGGATCGTCTTTTTCTGGCGAGATCTTCGCCACAAAGTGATTATGTACATTCACTGAGTGAATATTAAGAACATAAAACATATATTTCTCGCTAGAAATGTAATCAAAATCCATTTTTATGCAGAAACAAAGTCAAAATATTTATTTTTTTTCACTAAAAATGAGAGAAATGTCCGCCAGTGGAATGCCGTAAAACAAACGAATAAAAGTTTATTTCTCAGAATCGAAGGAGAAAAAAATGATACTGAGAGCCACAACATGAAGCTATTTTATTGTTGAATTATCAGTGAGACTTTGATGTGTTTGTGTTGAGAAATGTTGACGATGTCATTAAAATAAATCCTTAAAATAGGGAGAAAAATACTTCCGTGCACAGGGTCCTCGGTTCTCCATTCAGATTGTCGCTGGCAGCGTCATGGAGGGCCGTGGTCGGGATATTATTGGAGTGAATAGACGGCTGTAAGCCTCTGCTCTAGCGTTTCTCAGCGCCGCGAGCGGGTTTATATTGGAGTCAATTGAGAACCCAGAGCGTTTCACACAGACGTGGAAGGGTACCCTTTGCGCCAGTATGATACGTCTAGGGGTGTGACAAATCGTCGGTATATTACGGTTCAGAGCGACCGCCCACCTCCTCCGCCTGTCCCCTCAGCTAGAAATCAGAAACTTCTCCTCCTCTCTCTCCCTCTTTCTCTCTTCAACCAGCGCTCTGCAGCAGCCGAACATCTAGTCGCCATCAGCCACATTTGGTCTCCGAAAGTGTGTAAAAATGACAATGAAACTGGCTTACTGGGACATCCGCGGGGTGAGTGAATGCAGCAGTCCTTTTTTATAAACTAGCTCCTGTTTGTTATCGGCTGCCGCTGGACATCCACCAGACAGACCGCGGTTTGAAACGTAACACCGCGCCGCTGCTTTCAAACTCTTTGTAGCTAACTTACTACTGAAATTAAAAGTGTACTTCACCTCGTTACATGTGTTTTCACAGTTATCTACGCAGTTCAGGTGTTATGTAAGTGATAAACCCGGGCGGCTGCCCGTGCACGTGCTCAAAATGTTAGAATTGTCGGGGACGTTAAAGACGAACGTTACAGCCGTTAAATCAAACATACTGTTGCTAACGTCAGCTAAACTGTTAGCTAACATGTCCTATTTTTAATTAGAAGCTGGGTTAATTATTAGCCTGCTTACACAACTGCAGCTGCTCTCTGTGCATCAGCAGTGTCGCCAGTGATAATAAAAGGTCTGCAAAGTTTAGTCGGGGGAACAATCTTGTATTAAAATTGACCAGTAGATGTGGTTATGCGAGTAGTTAGCTACTTGCTAATGAGGAGAACACATTTCTTACAGTAGCTAGAATTGTCATAACACTAGGGTTGAACCGCTTCAGTGCTCAGGTATTTGTGCACACCCAGTTTAATTGTGTTCAAAGTGGTGAAAGGACAAGTGTCTTATGACAAGCTGCCAGGTGGGGCTGCAACAAACGACTCCTAGTTTTGAAATATTTATGTATTTCGATTAATCAGAAATTGTTTAAACCCTCCAAGAAAAAAAAAAATTATATGTAATCATAAGTGTGTAAAATATGTGCATTATACTACAATATGTAACAACAATGTTGTGAAAAATGTGATCTATAATTACTATGGTTAAGTGTGTTTAAAGTGCAGGAATAGTATAAATATTACTAAAGATGTACAGTATAAATGCAGTGTTAATGCTAGAGTATTGTGTGGTTGAATCAGTATTTTCCAGAATGAAGATTTAAATAAATGAAAGGAGAAATGGGTCTGATGACTCTAAAGGTGAGTGCACTGTGCTCATCCAGTACGTCATGGAGTGGGTGGGAGACATTGTCCAAGATGTGACATGTGACTTGGACAGCATCCTCCTCTCTGGCACTGACGCAAGTGTCTAGCTCCATCCTAGGGAGTAATATGCAATCACCAGAGTCCAGCTGGTATCTTAAAAGTGCTTTTTTTATGGGACCAAAACCAGTTAGGAGGCAATTGGGAGACATGCACAACCATGTGATTTTTGTAGGTACTGGGTAACTACAGGATGTACTGTAGAACCTAAATGTGATATAAAAGCTGAAAACGAAACCAAAAAAAAAAAACCCATCCTCTCTTCCAGCTCGCCCAGCCTGCCCGCCTGCTACTGGAGTATACCGGCAGCAAGTATGAGGACAAGTTTTACGTCTGTGGTCAAGGTAACTTACTATTTCAGTCAGATCCACAGCTGTCATATTTTTAACCAAAGACTTGTCCATTCAACACCATCCAACCCACATTTCTGTCACACAGCTCCAAACTTTGACAAAAGCTGCTGGTTTGATGAAAAACCCAAACTTGAAATGGACTTCCCCAATGTAAGTGAGTTTAACTTGTGAATATTAATTGCAGTGTAAACTTCAATTACTAATGGAATTACCATCTCACCATAGCTGCCCTACTTGGAGGATGGAGACAGGAAGATAGTGCAGAGCAATGCTATCATGAGATACATTGCTCGTAAGCACAATATGTGTAAGTATTGTGTTTTTATTCGACATATTCATACACCAGACAGGCGTCGTATCTCGTGTGTCTTTATTCCCCGAGAGTCTCACTAAATCTGATGTGGTCATAGGTGGAGAGACGGAGGATGAGAAGGTCCGTGTGGACATCTTGGAGAACCAGGCGATGGACTTCAGAAACGGATTTGTGAGGCTGTGCTACACTGACTTCGTGAGTATTATTTTAATAGTTCAGTTGTTAAATAAATGTCACTTTAAGTCTCTACTAATGCCGACATTGTCTCTCTTGACACCAGGACAAGATGAAGCCAGGGTACCTTCAGACGCTGCAAGGCACACT
The DNA here is from genome assembly GCF_030273125.1 of Centropristis striata. Taxonomy (NCBI): domain Eukaryota; kingdom Metazoa; phylum Chordata; class Actinopteri; order Perciformes; family Serranidae; genus Centropristis; species Centropristis striata. The sequence continues at coordinate 22,204,518 of NC_081521.1, forward strand.
GAAGCAGTTCTCAGATTTCTTGGGAGACCGGAAGTGGTTCGCTGGTGAAAAGGTATGTCGGCCCTTAATCATGTTAGGCACATAGACTTTAGAAGTGGAGGTAGCCACAGTGATGGCACCCATTGGTGTGTGGACTGTTTTGAAACCTCAGATTTTAGATATTGGTTTTTGTCATTTTGTTAGGGGTTTTTTTGGAGCCAGAGGTGATCATATTTGGATGCAAAGTTGCTGTTAAGAAACTTTGCGTCCATAAACCAGAAACAAGCTCACTGCTATTTAAATGTACAAGGATAAGCGTTGCTACGCCTCCATCCTGATTGACAGGTTGCCATGTAAGCAACTTGTCCCAAGGTAGCACCGCTCTAAAACATACCCTGCTTTGTCTGAACATCATGCTGTATTGAAGAAAACTTGAAACTAACGATGGAGACCATAAATTTATTTAGATAATGTTTGAGGTAATAAATCAGGTGAGAAGTAGGGTTTAGATTTCAATACAGTCTGACTACTTTTTGCAACCAGTGGAGGCGCCCTCACATTTAACATTATGGGCTGATGAAGTAACATTAGCATTAACATTTGAAGTTGCTTTGATGAATATAACTGGGCCTTGAGCTGCTAGATGGTCACTAACTTTGTCTGTAACTTTGGTAGCGTACAGTCGATTTATAAGCTGTTTTGCTGGAAACATTCTTGATTTGAGCTGATGAAGCGAGACAGAACAGTAAATTTGTGGCGTTAAAAACCAAAACAATGAGCTGAGGGCGAACTGTACAGCTGATTGATGCTAATAGTGATGAACACTGATAATTTGTGTTAGTGCAGCTTTAAAGTCTAGTTTAAGCCTTTAAATTTGCTTCCAACATTTGTTAATATAACCTTTTTTACAACAGATCACTTTTGTGGACTTCATAATGTACGAGCTGTTGGATCAACACAGAATGTTTCATCCTACGTGTCTGGATGACTTCAAGAACCTCAAAGATCTTTTAGACCGTTTTGAGGTGAGAACACTCAGATACAAACTGCACATCATACACTCAAGCCAGGAAATGGAAACTCCTTCAGTTTTTACTCGTAATACTGATATTTTTATTGACATCATGTCATTGTAGGCTCTGGAGAAGATTGCTGCCTACATGAAGTCAGACAGATTCATGAAGACTCCTGTCAACAACAAGATGGCCAAGTGGGGAAACAAGAAGGAGTAATAGATGATGCATTTAGATGTAATGAAAATAACAATGTTCACAAGTGCAACTGACTCTAACTCGTTAATCAGGACTGGAAAATCATCTGTAGTATGTCTTTTTTATAAGCTGTATACTAGCTGGCTGTTTAGTTTGTGTCCTCTGATAACGTTACACTTTCCCAAACCATTTTTAGTTGAATCAGAATTATGTAGAAAAAATCCATGTTTGTTTTGATAGTAATGAGTAGAAACTTTAATTTGAGATAAAGCACTTAATTTCTACATTTGAAGAACATTTTCTGACATTAAAGTGGATCTTGTACTGAATTTGTTTCAGCATCACCTTCTGTACAATACATGACATGTATGCATCAATTGACAGAAAAATACGATGGGGGTATAAATTCATGCAGCAGAAGAGAACGTACTGTATGTTTAACAGTCATTTCTAATAATGAGGAACAACTTGATTAACTAGTTAAGAGGCAAACTGTTGGATTGAACATCTGCATACAAAGTTTTTGGCTCAATCAGTTTGGAAAACTATACACAACTTACGTAAAATAACGTAGAAGAAATTGCAGTAAAATGAGTATTGCAATTATTGCTGTTGGTCAAATTAAAATATAGAAGTTTAATTTAGTAAAAGTGCTCTCCCTTAAATAAAGCAAATCAATTATGGCAAAAAGGTGAATTAAACAATAATTCCAGATGTTGATCTGTGGATGAAAGTTCAGGAGGAAACAAACGGAGGTGTAGCAGGTGTTTAGTAGCGGCCATTGTACATGCCTGATGGTTCACTGGCGAGCTGTAGGAACAGGAGGAAGCATTACTGATGGGCTTAAGTTGGATGTCAGACTGTACCACATGAGTTATCACTTACTGCAACGGCTGCTTTAATGGCTTGGAGCTGGAAGAAGACTTTGCCTCCTTCCTCTGGACAGACAATCCGAATCTCATCCTTGCTCATCCCCAGGAGCAGTTTACCATTCAGCACCCCAAGGCTGGTCACAGTGCTGAACAAGAAACACAGAAAATCTGAATTCATCATGCAACACATGTCTTATTATTATACAGTACAGTGTTATTGTAGCTTCCAGTCCCTCTGTGTATTACTTCACTCACATTTTGGAGAAACCTTTGTACTCCAGCCAGGCTCTGACCTCTGAAGAGGAAGAGTTCATGTCCAGATTCACCGGGCCGCGAGTGTCCCGCTGTGAAAAACAGCAAAGGGAATAAAAACGTCACATGAAATATTTTTAACCCTATAAAGCCTGAACCATGAAATAATTTCCAGAAAATTCTAATTTTTTTAAAACTGAGGAGAGAGGTGAATCAGCAGAGGCCCCACAATACGATTTTATCCCAGTGCTTGAGTCACGACACGATATTATTGAAATTTTAAGCATATAGCGATATTGCGATTTAACTGTATTTTGTGTCCACAAAATGAAATGAAATTAAGAATTGTTTTGTCAAATAAGAGAAAATTCTCAGTCTATTGATCTCTCTTCAGTCATTTTATTTCTCCACAATGAGTCAAACACACAGACTGACCAACAACGCAGCATTTTATCAAACTTTACTCAACTTTAACCCGTAAGAACCCACGGTGACACAGGTGTAACAAACACTTTAAATCCAGAATTTAGAATCTCCAATATTCAGCTTTATGCTTCACATTAACTCATTAAGTCCCTAAGCGACACATACTCAACACCCTGGTGTGGTGACAGTCATGTGACTGTGACTAGAAGTGACTTCTCCAAAACGTGGCTGTGACTGGAAACAGACAAACATGGTGCTGATTAGACAAAAGTTTTGTTTCCCTTCAGCTTTTTTTTGTTTTTTAGCACCATGTATGTTTTCTCAAGTCCATAAGTCTGTTGTTCAGTGTTCTACAGCTACAGTAGCTTGTTGAGAAGCCGTCCAGTGAGGCAGTGTTATTTATATTCATATATTATTGATTTATTATTATTTTGTTACTTAAAAACAAATCTGAAATGGAATTTGTTGTTAAACAGCACTATTAAAGTCACAATTATGACATGAAATGGAGATGCAAACAAAAAGGCAAATTTGAGTTTCTGTTAGCAGAAAGTGTCTACTTTATTAATTTCAAAATAAGAAATATAAACATAAATACCATAAATGCCCAATGTATATGTCACATTACAGATCTTTGACACTGATGGTTAGTATTTAAAAAAAACATCATAAATGTTTTCTATGTGGTCCACTTGGTCTCATTTTGTGTCATTTTGTGTCTTTTTTTTACTCAATTTGTGTCTTTTTTTCATCATTTTGTGTCTCTTTTTTTGGTCATTATGTGTCTTTTTCTGTCTCTTTTTTTAGTCATTTTGTGTCTTTTTTTTGGTCTCTGGTATATCCCCCATAATTTTCCTTTAAGGATTACTGGGTCTGGGTTCTTATGGGTTAAGCTTCACTGCTCTGAAGCTTGTTGAATGAAACATAAAGAAAGCCGAACTTTGCAGCATTATTTCAACAACTTCCTGACGCACGTGGTGCCTATAGATTACTTAGATTTTCTAGTTTCATATAATATGTCCAATATATTCCTAAAAGTGAGCCTGCTCAGGCGAAAATACTGCCCGTCCATCAGAACGCTAAGTATTGATACTTGGCAGCCATGAATCAATATAATAGTGCCACGCAAAATATCGCGATACTATGCTGTATTGATTTTTTTCCCCCACCTCTAAAAATTGGAGGGTTTATTGAAACTGCTGACAATTTTTTTTTAAATGCAATATCAATTTGCATATATGGATTCTAATTTGTATCATATTTGATACATCAGGTCTTTTTGTGCAATTCGTTGCTCACAGTTTGTTTTTCTTGAACTAACAAAAACCTAACATTTTTATTCTATGAAGACTTTGACTTTCCTTTTAACATTTTCCTCAAACGTGCAAAATAACACAACATCATACATCTGTTGATATGAAGTTTTCACGCAGCAATGACTGATCCACCAGTGGAACCTGCATATCATTTTTGCTACATCTGGTGTTTTTTGTGCAATTTGTTGCTCAGTTTTTTTTTAATCTTCAACACATGTATACATCAGGTTTTTCAGGAAAAAAATAGCACGCTGATGATGTAGAGGTCTCAAAAACGTGTGTATCAAATATGATACACTTGGCTTTATAGGGTTAAGAGATTACTTTGCGTCTACTCTGTGTCATTTATCTCACCGGTATATCCTCCATTGGCCCGTCGCTCATCGGCTCTAGAACGTTCTGAGGAACGTTGCCTTCCTCATCACGGGCGTTTCGAACAAGCCACCATTGCTTGGTTTTCTGAACTACCTGTAAATAGGCAAAGAACCGAACATTTCAAACCAGTACCACTGAACATTAAATTACAAACAAGTCTGTATCCAGAGTAACGTAGTATAGATTTAGGGGGATCTATTGTTGATTAATTTTTGTTTTAATTAGTATATAATCACATGAAATTTAAGAATATAGCTTAGAATAAGACTTAATATCTACTCTAAGAAGAATTCTGGAAAAACTTTTTCTCGCATGCCTTTATGATGAACAGAAAATCAGAAAACAGTAAATCCTTGATGAATTGAAGTAATCATCAGATGAGTAGTGTCTGTTGAATGCACGTGTTTGGGAAGTAGTCCCATATGGCTGGATAATACTGCACAAGCTGTGTGCAAGAGTTTGTAAGCATTTACTTCAATTCAAAGATTTACTGTTTAAGGATTTATTTATTTTTTGCTTTGAAGCTTTTGAGACAAAGTTTTCTTCTCGGACTGAAGTTTACACAGTCTGAGTCACTGATAAACATATTACCATTCCTTTAAACATCTACGGCAGTCAAATGCAACATACACATTAATGCAGTAATATTAATGGGGAAAAAAAAGGTAAAACACTGACGGGGAACATTTTTCTGCATAATGAGTACTTAAGTGAGATCTTGAATGCAGGAGTTTTACTTGTAGTGGAGTATTTTCACAATGTGGTTTTTAGTACTTTCAATTAAGTAAAGGAACTGAATACTTCTTCTACCACTGGCAACTAATGTGACATCTCTTGTCTATGTTTCTTTCCTCTGATGCCAAAAAGCTTCATTTGCATTTTTGTCATTTGTTTATTAAAGTTTATGTTGAACAAGAACAAGGAAACAAGGCAAATGGACTTGTGGAGGTGGGTTTTTAAATGCCAAATTGAACTCCAGTGCCAGTTACTTTGGTATCTGTTGACACTTAGAAACTTAAATTACAACAGTCCAAAGACGATATTGTTCACTTACTACACAATGGTATTAAAACTTTTTTTTTATACAACTACAGTCTTTGCACTGTTTTGGACACGACGAGAATCAAGAAAGTTATTTTAACATGTCTTTCATCTCACCTGAACAACATCACCCTTCATAACACTGAGCTCCTTGTTGTTCCTGGCCATGAAGTCATAAATGACCTGCATGTACAGAGGCGGCTCACGGGGACGGGGTGCGAATCGTTGTTGGCCCATTGGACTGTTCTGCTGAGGGACTGGGGTCGGCATGCGTGCAGGAGGGGGAGGCGGCTGCCAGCCGTCGTAGAACTCTGGGATGAATAGTGGGATATTATCATCTGGCCATCTGGTTCTACAAGGGGACAAGAGGAAAGGAAACTGTCAACCAGGTTAAAAATAAAAAGGAAGGATTGTAGCACCCTATAATGTAATAATTTATAAGGTAACTCTTCCCTAAACGTACCTCTTCACAGATTTCCAACAAATAACTACCTCATGAAAACCACAACAAAACAACTTCCTGAAAATGTAATAAATAATGTAATAAGGTATTACATTATAGGAAAAAATGTTATAATAATATCAATCAGGATATTTTATTACATTATTGGTGAAGTTATTACATTATTGGGTTTTATTACATTTTTGATCAAGTTAAGTGCAAATTTTATTACATTTTTCAGGCGTTATTACAGGTGCATCTCAATAAATTACAATAACAAAGAAAAGTTTATTTATGTCAGAAATTCAATTCAAAAAGTGGAAATAACACAAAATATAGATCCATCACATTTCATGTCTTAATCTATTTAATTTCTTCTAATTATAATGATTATGGCTTACATTTAATGAAGACCTAAAATTCAGTGTCTCAAAAAATGTGAATATGACAGAAGTCTATGTTGGCCTCTGAAAAGTATGTCCATCTATATGCACTCGAAAATCAGCATTAGAGCGAATCACATGTACCCAGGTGATGAGGATACAAGGGCCTTGACATTGATCAAATAGTGGAAAGACATGATCAACAGCGTTTGACTTGAACTACTGGAAATGTAATTTTCTATGATATTCTAATGTATTGAGATGCACCTTTACATTATCAGGAAATTATTACATTATAGGGTGCTACAAGGATCTAATGCTGAAGTGACCTGTTACCTTCATGGAAAAACAAGAGCAAAACCTCAGGTATTTTAAGCAAGACAAAACACCATAACTTATCTGAGTCAGACGAGATTAATATGACTCATGCCTGCCAATATGAGACAGCAGATGCTTAGCAAAGCATAAAGATAGGGAACAGGAAAACAGCTGGCTTGCACAAAAAGGTAAATAAAAAAATAATTAGATTAAAATAATTCCCCTATAAATGTTGATATGATTTAGGTGTACAAGCAGGCCATAAAAGTGTTTGTAGAACTAATGAAGAACCAATGATACAAACTAAGTGGAGGAAGTTATACACCAGCCAAAGGGATTTTTCAAAACCAGGCAACCCTAAAGTTGTCCTTGTTCGTTTTTTATAACTGATCAGTAAAGGATTAGTAAATTAATACATGTGTGTCCTTCACTTATTGTCTGTGGCCAAACATGTTATTTTCTGATTTTCCCAGTTAGGATTCCTGCAGTGTTCTTCGTTCAGGAGGATTGTACCAGGTTTGTAGCCATATTATCCTCTCCAAAACAAACTGAATAAAGCAGTTCTACTTTAAAATCAAGGTTTCTCAGATGCAGTTTGGCAGCCAAAGGATGTCCTGGAGGGGCTGTGTCGACCTGCTGTCACAATTTGCTCAGCTTGTTTCTCTGATAAGCTTAAGATCCGGACAGCTGATGTCAGAATCCTTCATCAGTTAAAATATATAGGTAAAAAATGACTAAGATTGTAAGTGTATCATATTATGTGGGTTAAAACCGAATAAAAAATATATGCTGATGAATGTGTAAATCGGATATGACGCCAATTTCAGACCATTACCTTCATTACAGATTTCTATGGGTTTAAAAATAATTGAAAATATTTGGGATAATACAAGTACACAAAAATATATTGCATTTTAATGCAGAAATGTTAGATACAGTCATGGAAAAAAATATTAGACCATTGTTTTCTTCAATTTCTTGTTCATTTTAACACCTGGTACAACTAAAGGTACATTTGTTTGGACAAATATAACGATAACAACAAAAGTAGCTCATAAGAGTTTAATTTAAGAGCTGATATATATGGTTTTCTCGATAATAACCAAAATTATTCTCAAGAAAACCATGGAAAATGGCTAGCTATCAGCTCTTAAATTAAACTCTTATGAGCCATTGTTGTTGTTATCATTATATTTGTCCAAACAAATGTATCTTTAGTTGTACCAGGCATTAAAATGAACAAGAAACTGAAGAAAACAAGGGTGGTCTAATATTTTTTTTCATGACTGTATTATTCCCATATATTACAATATACTTAAGATCTTCAAAATGAAACTGGCAGTCATTTCCTATTCAAACACTACACTGTTTCATATATTTTCTATAGTACCTGTATGCAGAATTAACTTTGACCTATTTTTTTTACATATCAGCAAACATATACACTACACCTCAGGTTAGGGTGTGTCAGGGCACTTACAATCCCAGGACTATATATGAAACGTAAGAAGCTCAATAAAAAGACTTGTGTAAGTCTGTGAGGGTTATAAAAGTTGCCCTACCTGGGCACGTTCCAGCAATCTCCCAGAGACCTCCACAGGAAGTCTTCCTCTGCATCGACGACCTGACTGAGCAGCCGCACGGCCGCCTCCGTCAGCAGGGGTGACAGCACAGTGGGAGGCAGGTCTTCAGGATACTGGGGCAGTATCTGCAGAAAAATGAAGGAAGTATCAACTGTTAAGGTAAAGAAAAAGACACATACACACAAAGTGAGGTGTCATGATAGTCACTGTAAATCAATGGTGCGATGAAAGTAGATTCATCCAGTCGAAAACAAATTCAGTAGAACTCACCATGCCTAAACTATTGAAGAAAATGTGGACAAAGTCAGCAGCAGTGGGGCTGGTCAGTGTGCCGTCAAGCTGGCCCTGTAACACAAAGAGATATTCAGTCACACTTCACTGCTTCCTGATGCAATCACACAGTCACTGAGCCATGAGAGCACACCTGACTCAACTCTGTCAATCACCTGAACTCCTGCACTCAGTGGATTTGTTGCTCCTGTTTGGTTTGAACAGAAACCTGCAGCCACACCGGCCCTTTCATGGATCGGTTTGACACCCCCTTCATTGAAGCGTTCAACCAAAAACTTTCCAGAAAACCACAATTTATAATCTGTGGAGTTTTTCCACCGGTTTTGAAACAGTTTAACACCGATGCCTTGTAGCACCCTATAATGTAATAATTTCCTGATAATGTAATAACTCCTGAAAATGCGATAAAACTTGCACTTAACTCGATCGAAAATGTCATAAAACCCAATAATGTAATAACTTCACCAATAATGTAATAAAATATCCTGACTGATAGAAATCTCTATCACTCCAGGTAACTCTTCCCTAAACGTACCTCTTCACAGATTTCCAGCAAAACACTACCTCATGAAAACAACCACAAAACAACAAAACAAACTCCCAATAATGTAATAAGGTATTACATTATCGGTAAAAATGTTATTACAATATCAGTTAGGATATTTTTATTATTACTGGGTTTTTGTTATATTTTTAGTCGAGTGCAAATTTTATTACATTTTCAGTCGTTATTACATTATAGGGTGCTACATGCTACATTCTATATGACCTTCATGAAAAAACAAGCTATCAACTTTCTATCAACTAGAAAGATTGGCTATTTCTACATAATTATTCGTAATGCCTGCCACTGGGTCAGATTCCCCACAAAATCAGAAGAAATTATTTACAGCATGTGAAGAGTAAAATTCATGATTATGATTGATAATCATTCCTTGTATCAGTTATCTTTGTGTCAAACATTTATTATGTTTCAGTTAGCTTCACGTATTAATCATTTATTGAATATAAATCACCCTGCTAGTGTCAGCACGCGCTGTGCGTGTGCGGAAAACTCAGTAACCCCTTTGAGACGTGTGTGTCTCATGTGCCTGTGAGACAAGACAGAGATTGTGTGTGTGTGTGTGTGTGTGTGTGTGTGTGTGTGTGTGTGTGTGTGTGTGTGAGTGTGTGTGTTCAGGCTCTGGACAGTCTTTTGAGAAAAGAGGACTAATGGTCAGCTGCCTACTAAGACCTTGAGAAGGTGCCCATCAGATAAGCCAGCTGCACCTCTGTATGCATGCACACAACTCTAATAGTCTCAGACAGGTCAGCAATATAAACAAGTACATTAGTTGTTAAGAAGTGTCTGAGGATCAGAAAAGGATGAGCAAAAGTGTATCTAAGAGGGAGACCTTTCCCTGGGAACTGTGTCAGGGGTTTTTTTGGGTCTTAAACTTAGCAAGAAACTTTGTTGCCAGTGAATTTTTGAGTATCCCGTGGGGACTCTTTCAGCATCCAAAAAAGTGAATTTTTGTTACTTGTTGGGACAATATCTTATCCTAATTTGGCCCATGGTCGAGAAAAATTTGCCTCTACAACACAGGCCGGACAGGAAGAGCCTACAGTCATGGAAAAAATGACCCTCGTTTTTGGCAACTAAAACAAAGCTGCTAAAATCAACACAAAATGAAAGTTCCTTGTCATTGTTTTCATGAAGAGCAACCAAAGAAAATATCTGAAGAAGCATTTACCAGCAGATTGAATCCATATTTGATTTTCTGAAGACAGGAGACATATTCCTCCCAAGGTGGCAGACTGACATCTGGGGCTGCAAGTGGACAGGCACAAACATCAGTGCAAATATCATGTCAGCAACTATAGGAGGTCACTAAATTACATCCTGACTTATTATCATTATATGTGCTGTTGGAAAGATCAACTACAAAAAAGAAATATTACCATTTTTCTTTGATTTTTTCTTCTTAAATGCTTTTTTCTTCTTGCCCTTGTCTTCTTCTGGTAAAATAGGTGCATTTGCTGCAGCAGACACTTTGCCCATGAAGACCTCCATATCATTTAAAATATGGTTTAAAATGTCCTGTAAAAAGGAGCACACATATGAAGCAAAACATATTCAGCAACATGTGAACTGTTTTTAAAAACTGTCAATATAAGGATGTTTTTTCCTTAAGCTAAACTGGCGTTACGGACCGTGTTCCTCGCTTCGTCCGTCTGCTCTGCGACCTCTGGGCCAATTTGTAATTCATAAACCTCATGATGTTGCATCGGTGGTTCTTGTGGGGTGTAGAACTGTGGAGGCGGCGTATTTTCTACAAGGCAACAAAATGAATTGTTTGGTGACAAATATCAATGTTAACACAGTATTAAAATGTAATGAAGCCATCTTATTTGCACAGAACACATCCATAAACCTCTGAGAGTTGTGAGGAAATTGAGGAACTGTTTTCAGTAGAGGTGGGAATCAGCAGAGGCCCCACAATATGATTCAATCAAGATACTTGAGTCACGATACGATATACAGGTGCATCTCAATAAATTAGAATATCATGGAAAAGTCAATTTCCAGTAGTTCAAGTCAAATAGCCCCAACCAAGTATTGAGTGCATAGATGGACATACTTTTAAGAGGCCAACATTTCCATATTAAACATACTTTTAAAAATTGGTCTTTTGTAAAATTCAATTTTTTTGAGAGACTGAATTTGAGGTCTTCATTAAATGTAAGCCATAATAATTATAACTGGAAGAAATTAAATAAATTAAGACATGAAATGTTTCACTCTGTGTGTAATGGATCTATAAATACAAATATTTTTAACTGTTTAACTGCATTTTGTGTCCAAATCAATCAAGAATTGTTTTATCAAATAAGAGAACATTTTCAGTTCTGAATTGGGAAGCAGCCATGTATGTAAAGAGGAGACTTGTGGGAACCCAGAGAGCCTGATTTCATTGAGACAGCATGTCAGAGGTCACATGATCGCTTTGACAATCACCATGAAACATCATAAAGCAGCCTAATTGTGCAGCATTATCTCGAAAACTTCCCGACACGATATCGTGACATGGTGCCTATAGATTCCTTAGATCTTCTAGTTTCATCTGATACCATATTATCTCCAGTATATTAGTAAAAGTGATTCAGCTTCGGCCTCCGGAACGGCAAAAACGGTGGGCTGTCAGAACGCTTCATATCAATCCATGAAGCCATGAATCAATATAATATTGCCAAGAAAAATATTTCGATACTATGATGTAGGCTATGGATTATTTCAGTGGATTTGATCAGGCTGTACCTGGTTCTCGATTCCTCCACTGAGGGGGCGGCTGCTCCGGCGGTGCTGGCGGCGTTGGGCTCCATTCCTGTTGCACAGGACGAGGCCCAGCCTGCCGGAAACTTCCCGGCACATGTTGCCCAATGATGTTCTCAAGATTACTCCTGAGAAGAATGTCACCGACAGACAGCAATGCACTTTACTGTACAGTTTCTATCTCATTAATGTGTTGGGTTTTTTTTTAAAGCTTCTACCTCATTTTCATTGAGATTCTGATTCTCTTCTGATTCTGATTTTATCTCATTTTATAATAATATTAATAACTTTATTTATATAGCACCTTTTAAAAACAGCAGCTTACAAAGTGCTTCGACAGAGAGCAGTTAATTACACCGAGAATGATGCCATAAGGCTTCAAAAAAAAAAAAAAACAATTCATACGTTAAAAGAAAACAATAAGAGACAGAGCAGGAACAATCACAATACATTCTCAGATACACAGAAAAGGTAAAAGGAATAAAAAAAAAAGTACAAAGTGAAGAAATAAAAAGGAGCGGTGAGATAGTAAGCATTACATAAAGACAAGTCTATAAAAGTGGGTTTTAAGAAGTGATTTAAAAGAAGTTACTGACTCTGCGCGCCTTATCTCCTCGGGCAGCTCGTTCCAAAGTCGGGGCGCTCTGGTGCAGAAAGCCCGGTCAACTTTGGTTTTCAGTTTTGACTTTGGAACAGTCAGAAGGACGCCACCCGAGGATCTAAGGACGCGGGTCGGCTCGTATGGAGTTTATAATTCTCTTAACCCTATAAAGCCAAGTGTATCATATTTGATACACACGTTTTTGAGACCTCTACATCATCAGCGTGATATTTCCTTCCTGAAAAACCTGATGTATACATGTGTTTAAGATTTAAAAAAAACCTGAGCAACAAATTGCACAAAAAAACCCAGATGTAGCTAAAATGATACGCAGGTTCCACTGGTGGATCAGTCATTGCTGCGTGAAAACTTCATATCAACAGATGTATATGTTGTGTTATTTTGCATGTTTGAGAAAAATGTTAAAAGGAAAGTCAAAGTCTTCATAGAATAAAAATGTTAGGTTTTTTGTTAGTTCAAGAAAAACAAACTGTGAGCAACGAATTGCACAAAAAGACCTGATGTATCAAATATAATACAAATTAGAACCCATATATGCAAATTTATATTGAATTTTCTTTTTTTACTTGTCAGCAGGTTCAATAAACCGTTTTTTTAAAATATAATTTTCTGCCAATTATTTCATGGTTCAGGCTTTATAGGGTTAAATAGCTAGGAGCCAGATCTAAAAGACTTTTAAAAGTGATCAGTAAAATCTTAAAATCAATCCTAAAACGAACAGGGAGCCAGTGCAAAGAAGCCAAAATTGGGGTGATGTGATGTCATCTGTTACAACCGGTAAGAAGCCGAGCTGTAGTTTAGACTGTATTCATGTGATGTGCCATTGTACCTGATGTCAGACTGCTCTCTGCGTGGTTCCACAACATCACCTCCTTTTTGGACGGCCCTATCCAGATCACTCTTGACGAGCTTTGCCTGGTAAGACAAACTTGCTTTGAATCAAACTCCTACATGACACTGACAAAGAAGCAATTGTTGTGAAAGAACGATATAATTAATATTTTGACATATCTGGTGAAACGTGACTCACCCCAGTCTCCTCACACTGGAACATGTAGACCTGAGGGACGCGTTTATTGCGTTCCTGCACAGTTAATGCCAGCAGAGAGTTGTAGGCGCAGCTGTCCAGCACAGCTTTGGTTTTCAGGATGCTGCTCAGAGGCAGCGCCTCCAGCTCTGCCTGGAGAATCAGAATGAACAGGACAAATGTTTTGACTACAGGTTTATGGAATACAAATAATGGTCACAAAACTGAATTGTGTTAATAAGGGCCCGAGCACTCACAGTGATCCGTTTATGATAATGGCAAGTGAATTACGATTTTTGGGGCTTTATCATTTTCAAAAACTCACCAAACTAGAGACACGAAATTTGGTACATACATGTTTAATGGGAAGATGCACCAAAAAGTCTCAAGAAGCCATACCCAAAAATGAACAGGAATTGAAAATGGCATTTTAGACGTTTTCGCTATTTCCAAGCCACATACTTTAGCAAACTCCTCCTACAGATTTAATCCACTTCAGACTTGGTCAGTACCATCATAAGGCCTTTGAGGTCAAAAGTTATCAAAGGCTCTACCAACCATTCACACGACGTGGGCGTGGAATGGCGGCAAAATATGGCTGTATAACTTGACAATTCATTTTCCAATACGCCCTAAACTTGTCATGCATGATGATGGTTCATCACTGAAGAGTTCTACATGACAATATTTCATAAAGTCCCGCCCCTTATGCTTTGACCACGCCCCCTTTTCATAACTATTGAACCGTTTGTTGTAGAAACTTGTATGAGGTGTCACTGTACTCAGCAGAGACTGCCTAATTTGTTTGCACCGCTCATTGGCCGTTTATCGGACTTCCTAGTTCTTTGTTTACTTTTGCTCAACAAGGGGAGGTGATGTTTTCGGTGCATTTTGTCCGTTGATCAGCAGAATAACAGAAAAAGTACTGGCCCAATTGTCATGAATCTTGGTAGAAGGGTGTAGCATTGCCCGAAAGAGAACCAAATAAATTTCGGAGAAGATTTGTAATTTGTTATTTGTATTGAGAGATAGGACATTTAGTCCTGGCAGAGGTCTACAATCTCCATTCTAGATATCATCATTTCTGAATGTTGTTAATAAACCAATCACAGTTACTTAGATTTACTCCATCCTCAATGGAAAGTGAATATTAATGCATATATGCTTGCACAAATTTAAATAAAAATGTAAGCTTTGATCTCTTGCTTTTGCCAACTGTTACACTGTCTAAACTCATTAGAGATCTTGAATATTTTTCCTTCTTTAAGACATTTCCTCCAGCTAGACACTAAATATAACTGCACTTTTATGTGTCTACTGTGTCATTTACAGGTTTTCTTACACCTTTTCCAGTCAAGCCAAATTCAAGCACTTTTCCAGCATTAAGGAGCATTTTCAAGCTTTTCCAGCACATTACAGCTGTGGTAAATTACATATTCAAATACAGTACATACAATATAATAGCTATTTCCCTTCTTCAACGCATTCAATTAGATGTCATGTGCTGTAAACACCCACAACTGTGTTTTATGAAAGCCTTCTATAGAAGAGTGAAACCTCTTCCTTGGCTTTTTTAAAAAAAAATTTTTTAATTATTACTCTATAATTTCCTTTTTAACTCTAACTCTGTTTTTAAATTGAGTTTTTATTACTATTTAATTGTGTTATTGTTTTCGTATTATTTTATTGTATTCATTGTTTTTCATTTATTACTATATCTGTGTATGATTTTATTGTATTTCAATAACTGTACAGGACTTTGGTCAACTGAGGTCGTTTTTAAATGTGCTCTGTAAATAAACTTTGACTTTAATTGACTAAATTAATTAAAATAAAATAAATAAATATGATTCAAGCACTTTATTTAACATCCAAGCACTTATCAAACCTTGAAGACACCACATTAAAGTGTTTTCAAGGATTTCCAGCACCTGCAGGAACCCTGCATAAACAAACATATGGCACTTCAAACTTTCGGCTGAAGTGCTGTATTTTTAAATTTGTCTCATAACTTTATCGAAAGTTTGTATCGACCGACCTTGGTCTCGATGTCGCTGAGCAGCAGATATCCCCTCTGAACCTCCATGATCATGTCCTGAGGCCACAGACGACCTTTAGCGTCGAGCCTCTTGAGCTTAGCCAAGCAGTCATCTAACGTCTTCACCTCCTGGCCGTCCAGCTCACAGGTGAACAGGTGCTGCGGAGTCAATGTGGAGAACACACGGATGAATAGAGCTAAAGGTTTAACCCTCAGGGCCTGTTCAATTTTATGCACACACAAAAATATTATACATTATGATATTCTACTTTCATTGTACTGATTTTTTCCTTCTACATCTGCCCTAATTTTTTATATCAAACACCTATTGGTTTTTTAATAATATAACCCTTTATATGCCAGGTTTGTGTCATGATGCCACCATTTTTATAGACCTGGCTGCAATCACAGCTGTGTAAATATTTTTTTTTGTTATGAGATTGATACCAAGATTTGATAAAATGCATGTATTATGATTTATCGTAAGTGAGATCAAAACTTGCATTTAGAATGGGTTTCAATGGGGCATTTTACGCGCTCAACCTTAAGATTGTAACTATTGTTTGTAAACAGTGTATTTTAGCCTTATTGCAGGAGCTGAACTGGGAATAACAAGATCAAATAAAAATACACAATCTTGCCAAAATTCATGTCAAATGCATGAACACAGCCCAAACTATTAACAAATGATGAATGAAAAGCGGGTAAAATGCGTTCGATCTGCATATGAGGTTAATGTCTCTATATCTATACTGATGCAGATTTCACACTTACTTACCTCCACTCTGACGTTAAAGTTGTCAGGGTGTCTGTTCAGTGTCTCCGAGTACTCCTTTCTCTGCACTGATACAAAGAAAGTTCTGTTAAAAACATTATTTTTCCCATAAAACTGAAAACATTATCAAATGATAGGTTTTATTTATGTCTGAGCGTACTGTATATTGATTTTCCACTGGGTCTGGACATGTTGTTTCTCTGTAGTGGAGGACCCCTGAGATCATCTTGTTGTAAAGCTCGCCTCAGCTGAGGGAAGTCGTCCTGAGAGAAACCCCTGAGGTGTAATAAACAGAAACACAGTCATTCAAAGATAAACCACCTGCTGCACAGATAGTTGCCACAACATATCAGTGTTTTATCATGAAAGGGTGTGAGCAAGTGTGCAGTGTTGTAAAGAATCTTATTAGTGCTCCAAGGATGATGATTATAATACATCATGGTCAGATCAAGTATTCGTTTTTATCTTCCATCACAGCTGCTGCATTCCACAAAACAAAACAAGAATACATTCAACATAATGGTAATTAGTAATATATATGATCTGGGATCAAGCTCCATATTTAATTTAAGTATTGACTGGTGCACAAAATAGTGCTCCAATCTAACCTTATTAAAACATGGAACCCTGAATCAAGATCTGATCTTAACAATTTGTATTCACTGTTCGGGACATGGTTTGGTTCAGAGACAAAAGGCCTCTCCTTGCTTATTAGCCCATACCAAGGGACATACAGTCATGGGAAAAATGATAAGACCATTTTCCCTTTAATTTCTTGTTCATTTTAATGACAACTGAAGGTACATTTGTTTGGACAAATATAATGATAACAAAAATAGCTCATAAGAATTTAATTTATGAGGTGATAGCTAGCCTTTTCTATTGTTTTCTTGGTGATTTTGGTTATTATCAAGAAAACCATGGAAAATGGCTACATATCAGCTCTTAAATTAAACTCTTATGAGCTATTTTTGTTGTTATCATTATATTTGTCCAAACAAATGTACCTTTAGTTGTACCAGGCATTAAAACAAACATGAAACTGAAGAAAACAATGGTCTGATAATTTTTTTGATACATGACTGTATACTGAAAGACATTTGTGTACTCTCTCCAATAGACCTTAGGATTAATTTTGTTGTAAACAGATTCAGTGTGGTCTTTACAGGACACCAGTTGGTCATATCACACATATTTGTATAAAAACAGCTGCTAGATTTTATCATTATGAACAAGAGGAACTTTATGAGAGACTGGAAGTAAGCCAAATGTAATTTATTGTATTAAGGACAGAAGACATAACTAAGTTATTTCCAGTGAACCTGAAAGTGAAATGAAACTTACTTGGGGGAATATGAGAAAGCTCCAGTGTTTCCAAACATTTTCAAACTGCGTCTGTCTTTTTTGGAGAGTTAAAACGTCCAATTCCCTTAAGAGCCACTGCAACCTGTAAGAAGAGAAATATTAACATGCTGCACGAGTTCCTAAAAAAAACATCTGATTAATGTAAAACCAGGACAAACACTCTCACACAACATACAAAGGATTTGTTTAGCCAGTTGGGATATTTAGAGAATTTGACAGCTTTTAGTGAGACTACTTAGAGAACTTTAAATTTCTGATTAAACTGCATCTATCAGTACCTGGTGATAGTCACTTGTTGCCAAATCGACTTATATTCAGCTAAACTTGCATATCTTTGCTTTAAAACTTAAAAATGCAAACATAAGGTATAATAATTAACTTTAGGGGATTTCCCAGTTAGGCAATAGTTATAAATTCAGGGTTAAAATGAACAAATATTCAGTAATTATCACTCTATCTTGAAGACAGATCAGCTCCTGACAGGTCTAAGATCAGAATAAATGAGAGATCATCAAAAAAGGGTATTTTAAAGCAAATAAAAAACAAACACCTGCTCAGTCATAAACTGGATTGTATGCAGGCTGCAAGATGAGTTTCCTGTCAACAACGCACTTTCTGAAAAAAACACATTTCCATTTTTACACAGGATGTAATGCCACCATCAGTCAAGATTTATTTAACATCCCTTCATTATAGCCTCTAATCACATCATTACCTGTCAACTCTGCTCCGGTGCCATCTTTCCCTTCTTTCGAACAGATTTTCCACCAAGAATGAAGCATCTGCTCCTCACAGTCTGCCGAGAAAATTTCCTTGACTTCCTGCTAGAAGGCACCTGGTTCAAAGTGCAACGATCTGACGGGGAGTGACGGATCAGGAGGCTTGGCCCGATTTGTCATTCAAGGTTAAGCATTTGAGCTTGGTGAAAGGCAGCACATCTGTGGCTCATTATGAGTCCAAAGGTTTGGAAAAGCTTCAGTATCGCCTTCAGGATGATCAGAGGTCTGAAGTGCGCCACAAAATGCAATTATGTTGCTGCTGCGCAATTTATTACTGCTATAAAAATGCAAGTATGTTCCACATTCATACCTGACGTCACTGACAACACGCATAAGCAAAGGTTAAACTACATGCTGAATGAAAAAAATTAACATTGCTTTAAATGGAAAAACACAAACTCGCCAGTTGAATAAGAGAACCATTTATTTTTTATCATCAGCTGACGTGTAAATACTGTACACACCCATGACACAAGACAATCTTTAAAGAGGGAATAGTTTATTCTGCAAAGGAAAAAGAATGTCTCCTCTTGGGACCATGAGTCAGGGATTAGAGAAGTCTTCTCTGAAGACTTGACAGTTTAGGCTGTAGCTTTGGCCTGAGTGGCCTTGGCCAGAGCGTTCAGGTCTGAGATGCACTTGGCGATGCTCTCCTTCTCCTAAAAACAAACAAACAAACAGATATAAAGTTGACATACGTACAAGACTGTAAGATGATGTAAGAAGTCAGTAAATTCATCAAATAACTTTTTCATAAAGACAATTGGGATTATTGTGCATGAAAAATGAAAACATTTTAATGATTCTCTTTTGTTGGAAATAAAGCTGAAATGAAACTATTGCTGCGTTCCAAAAATTTTTATTTGGTGTATGTGCTGCAGCTGCCCTTACAACGTATGAACACCTTCTTAATTATACATGGTTCAGAATAGCCAGAACAACATGCTGGCTTGCATACAACAAAATGTGACCTGATGCAGTAAGTCATCCTGGTATTTTTTGGCATACTGCATTTCACATACTATGCATTGGGATGAACTAAATCGTTTGAGCTATACTAAATATTATGGTAGTAAGGGGCTTTAATAAATAGAGTGGGGAAGGTTTCTTTACTAGGGACGATACAAGTCCAAACTATTCTTTATAATGTTTATCTGTACATCCTCCCACTGGTTTAGTGGCCCAGAAAACTTTGCAACTCAAGTCGGTGAGCGACAAACAACGTGAGAGACGAGATGAAACACAGCAGTCGGAGAAATTACTCTAGCCAGTAAAGTAATTTAACATGGCTTGCTCTAAAAAGAGGAATGTTAGAGGAACTTTCCTCAAGCAAACATCCACAACAACATACGCTCCAACTTGATTTAGTGCCACATAAATGCCTAATTTAAAGGCAATTCAGCACTTCAGAACTAGTCATCACACAACTATGGTGCTCCCACTGGGCCATCCCGCAGTGTTTCCCCAATATTCTCCGGCAGTGCACCGCCATGAACGAGTGTCCGTGGTTAGCTCACGTCTGTAATAACAGCAGCAGAGTTGAGTTTCTGTTGTTTAAACTACTAAAGTCAGTTGAAATATTGAGTCCCGCCACATTTTACCAAAAGCCCCCTCTCGATGAGGACTTGGTGCTGGGCTCTGCCCTCTTCACTCGCTGAATGAGGGAATACTGGTTAGTTTCTTTTCCTCCTTGATAATATGCAGCACTGTCGTGAAGCATGCAGTTAACACTCTCGTGGGGTGAAGTGCAGACATGTCGGTACAGTGAGCCCAACATTTATTGGCTGCAAAACAGGCTTGATAGTGGGGTTTTTTGTGTATGTAGGGCAAGTCTTTTAAATGTTGCATTGCTTTTGCTGCAATTAGTCATATGGGTAACACATTTTCTTTCCAAATACAGGTGCATCTCAATAAATAAGAATATCATAGGAAGTTTATTTATGTCAGTAGTTCAATTCAAAAAGTGGAATAACACATAAAGATCCATTACACAGATTGAAACATTTCATGTCTTAATGCATTTAATTTTTTTAATGATTATGGCTTACATTTAATGAAGACCTAAAATTCAGTGTCTCAAAAAAAATGTATATTACAAAAGACCAATTTTTTAAAGGTATGTTTAATATGGAAATGTTAGCCTCTGAAAAGTATGTCCATCTATATGCACTCAATACTTGGTTGGGGCTGTTTGACTTGAACTACTGGAAATGGACTTTTCCATGATATTCTAATTTATTGAGATGCAGCTGTAAATGCTGTCAGGAGGATCTTATCTATGCTGATGTAAAGAGTGGTTCATCTGGAAAGGAACAGAATAATATTGGAAGTAACTGATAAAGTAAATTTAAAGTGTAAAATCTGACAATGGAATTTGGTGCCATAGAAAAATACCACATTCTTACAAAAATGGATGGTGGAAAAAGTCATCTTTTAATTGTCTTATACTTGGTCTAGTATGGTACGATTCTAAAATTGCAAACCTAATTTCTCCAAAAAGCTGATTAAACAGTATCTATAAACACCTAAACGGAGAATCATCGCCAGTGGAGGCTTTAGACAGTTCCATAAAGACTGACCTGCTGAGGTGTGATGCTGCTGGCGACACTCTTCTCCACCCAGTTGACCATGTGCTCCTTCTCCATACGGGTGTGCAGATGCTGCAGGGCAACCTGGTAGTCCAAGCGCCTCTTCACCTCATTGGTCACCATATGTAGCCGCTCTCTGTAGTTGGTCTCCAACAGCATGGCCACATTGTTCTGAGAGGAAAAGAAGAGTGCATGTAACCACACTGTAGAAATATGTGAGATCTTTGAGTTCTCCCTACTTCTATTGATTGTGCCGTTACCCGAGAGAAGCAGGGCTGACATAATGCAGTGAATAACGAGGCCACAGTGAATAAAACATGACGGGGGGAAAAATGTGTTGCGTCTCCCTTATGATAGCAATTATTGAAGGCAAGAGGAAACACAACATAACAGCGGATACCAAACTTTTGAGCAGTAGTGTACCTTTGAAGAAAACAATTTTCATATACACACCCAGAATTTAGTTACAAAATGTAATAACGAGAAGCAAATACAGTAATGGAAAAAAATATTAGACCACCCTTTTTCTTTAATTTCTTGCTCATTTTAATGCCTGGTACAACTAATGGTACATTTGTTTGGACAAATACAATGATAAACAAAAATAGCTCATAAGAGTTTAGTTTAAGAGCTGATATCTCGCCATTTTCCATGGTTTTCTTGATAATAACCAAAATCATTATTAAGAAAACCATGGAAAATGGCTAGATGTCAGTTCTTAAATTAAACTCTTATGAGCCATTCGTGTTATTATTTCATTTGTCCAAATAGAACTACATTTAGTTGTACCAGAAATTAAAAATAACAATAAATTGAATTAATTAATTTTTTCCATGACTGTATCTCACTGCAGGTCAGTGAGACAGCTGGCTGGTGTGTTGCATAGATCAGTGTTGACTAATTATTTATGGACTTTATTTTTGTATGATATTAATATTTTTTTTCTCCTAGTACTGCAGCTCCATACATTCACAGTGGCCACTGCAGGTTATTTTGGGCTCTCTGTGATGTTGTTGCAATTTCTCCTTTTTGCCAGCAGAGGTCGATAAATGTCTACAATCACATAATGATGCTGGGAAGCCTCCAGCAGTCAATATGAAGCTGTACATTATGAACAATATATGAAGATATTAGAAAAAATAAAAAAAGGACAAGTCGATGCTGCTTACCCTCTTAGCTTCAAAGAGCAGTGATCTTCCCTCTGCTCTCCACTGTTCCTTCTTCTCATCCTCAATAGCCTTAGCCAGACTTGCCATAGCAAGGTCTTTTACCTCCTGAGCCTTGGCCACTTTATCCTACAAACACAAACACACACAACAGCATCACAAGGGTGCCGGCAAAGGCCATGCACAAGAGAAGGCTAATGATCTTTGAACAGTGCTTTAAACTTGAATTTCTGAACAAAAACACACAATCTAATCTGAAATCTTAAAGTATCCACTTATTTGCCATGTCAGTTTACCTCACTGAGTTTGTCAGCAAAAGCTGCAACACCTGGGCCGAATTTCTTGACACCATAGACGATGACGCCACCAATGGAGACGGCAGCAAGGGTCTCATGATTGATGACATAGATTTCCTTGGAAAGCAAGTAGACGAGGAGGCCAGTACCCAGCATGTAGGGTCCTAGTGAGGGGGGAAAAAATCAATTAAATTTGTTTCATTTCTGATGAGAATTTACACATTTGCAGAGGTAAACAGCATTAAGGCATGTAAAACAACAATACTGTTGTGGGACACAGTACTAATCCATGGTCAGCTTTGTCTCACAGTGTCAACATGTTGCACCAATTTTTTTTTTACATTACTATAATGTCTAATGTCTCATGTGAGTCCAAGCCTGTTTTACATTACACCAATATTCAAAGAGTCAAAACTAGAAACAGACAAGCAGCACTTAGTTTGTATCGTCACATATGTGAACAAATTCAGACGTATTTAAGGTCATCTTCAACTCCAAATTCTTTTAAATCAGGGATCAAAACTTTTGTTTGCCAGTGCATTTTTATAATGAAATCTGGGACTATTTATTTAGAACTTACACATAAAATGAAGAAAAAAAAATTTGATTCTAGAATTTGAATTCGATAGCATGATGCTGCATTATTAAACTTAAGTTAGAAATCTACTCTGCTTACATGTTTGTTTTTCTAATGAGAATGAATAGATATTCTAGTTTTGGTAGCTAATAATATAATAATGGCTGTTCGTTATTTTAGGGGATAAAGAGGAATTTAAGTACTCTTCATTGCACTGACCGGTGACTCCAGTTTTGGGGTACAGGAGCTGGAAAAGCTCCTCTGGGAAAATGCCATGACGGACTTGGCCTCCCTTCTCTGGCAGAGGGGGCAATGGGGCCAGACTCTGGGACGTTGTGTGCAGGGAACGGGATGCCTGGACCAGACTGTGGGGGACAATGATATCAACTTCTAGTAAAACATCGGATTTACAATTGTTTCTGTTAAAATATATCACGTCAGTAGCAAATGCAATAAATAAAAGTACTTCTACAGACACATACCCAGCTCCTAGGGGGCCGCTGCTCTTCAGGCCATTGGCTGCAAACAGAGGAAACAATGAGTTAAATTAATGGCTGTAACTAATGCTTGTTTTCATTCTTGTTTAATCTGTTAGTTCTTTTCTTGACTAAGCAACAATTATCAACAAAGGCTGACCATAATAACCTTCATGAAGGTTGAATTTATTTCAGGATTGTTGCATTAGCCAAGCGCAGCCAATAAACTGGCAACCAAATGAATATAACTTAACTGTAAAGTGACAAAAGACAGTTACAGAAACACAGTTGCAGGATTTCATGATAGCATAATATCAACTCATATAAACGAGTGTTCGCAGCTGGGCTTTAAATCTATAAACAAACAACCTGTGAAAGCATTAAAAAAAACAACTTTTAATGGATTTGCATTATGAAGCAGGTCAAGTTTATCCTTATTACGTAAAAAGCACAAAACCCACAAACGCTAGCTGTCAAAAAGGTGACATTTACAGGCGTGCAAAGCTAACGCTAGCTAGAATAGCTTAAGTTTGCTACCGGTTGCTATCTCCATCCAACTAAGCTGCAACTAACTGGTAGTAATGTCTGCTAGAAATACAGTCAAAGGCATTACCATTACCTGTCGACACAAATATATGTATATAAGCAATAAACTAGCTACAGTTTCAGAGCTAATACATTGTATGCGTTAGCTACTTAAAGCTAGCATTAGCATGTCTCTCATTCAATGTGCGGCCTTCACTTTACCCTTCAGCTTCACTCTAAACTTTTATTCCTCCTGATTGACAGTTTGGTTATGCCACAGCTAAGTCAGTTTCATTAATCAATAGAAGCAAGATCAATGCATACCCGACAAAATCACGATCCTGGACAGCATATCTGAAGGATGATGTGCCAAGTTCTTGCTACACTGGGCACCTTGTTTCGGCCTCTTCGTGCCCTTCTGCAAAGAGCCACAAGGATGGCGGAAACACGAGATAACCGCCTGAAGTATCGCGAGAGTAGAGAAGAGCTTCTATTTTTAAGCGCTGTTAGAGAAAGCGGCCACAAGATGGCGCTGCACGCAAAATATATGTATCACTATCCAATTTTCATTAGACTAATTGTAGTAATAAAGGCATTAATGGAGAGATTATATTTCGTCACCCTGTTAAAATAATCGCCTAACTCATTTTTCAAGTTTTGCAGGAAACACAAAAAACTTCACCAAAAGTGTAACATATGACATTTATTGATCATTTCACTCAAAAAGGTTGGAACAAAGGATGGCTATTGGCATCGTAATAACACTGTGTGTGGATTATGTAACTTAAGAGAAATAAATGACTTAGGCAATTTTGTGAACATGCCTTTGTGACTTAAACAAGATATGGTAACACTTTATTTTGAAAGTGTCTACATAAGAGGCACACAAGCCTGTCAGAAACATGACATGACAAGTATCATGAGCATTAATGTTACTTTAAAGCGTCATTAATGTCCATGACACATCCCATGTCATGTTTATGACATGCTCATGTGACTCTTATGTAGACACCTTCAAAATAAAGTGTTACCATATATTGCTTAAGTCACAAAGGCATGTTCAAAAATTGTCTAAGTCACATTTTATTTTGACTTAGGCATAATAAATCTGCTTAAGTCACACACTTGACATAGGCCATTATCTTAAAGGGGTAAAATCACATGATCTGATCAACTGAGGATGTAAGCGATTTTACCATCGGTGGCCGGCGTCATCAGGAGATGATTTAGGCAACAAAAAAAAAACTATTTTGACAAAAAATTACTTAGGCCAATATTTTAATAGTGTGACGATATGATGCTAAGATCCGGTTTTGTTTTGAGTTAATTAATTAATTGCTTTGAGTTCATTAATCAATAATTAATCTTGAAAACCCTCATATTAATATACATTCATGGAAAAAAATATTAGACCATCCTTGTTTTCTTCAATTTCTTGTTCATTTTAATGCCTGGTACAACTAAAGGTAGATAAAGGTAGCCATTTTCCATGGTATTCTTGATAATAACCAAAAACTTTATCATGGAAATTGGCTAGATATCAGCTCTTAACTTAAACTCTTAGGGGCTGTTTTTGTTGTTATCATTATATTTGTCCAAACAAATGTACCTTTAGTTGTACCAGGCATTAAAATGAACATGATTTTTTCCATGACTGTATTTAACACAGCCTTCAAGGAATAAACTACTGTAAGAAACAACCATCATAGCAAAATGTTAACTTATTTGGCTGCAATTGGGTGTTTTTGACTGAGACAAGACATTGGCATTTTTAAAAAGCACGACCTAAAACAAAATAGGAAACAATGAAACAATAAAGTGAATGGTAAATACAAATAGTGAAAGTAAAAGACCTAACTTATAAAAGAAAAAATTAAAGACAAAGTCTGGAGGTAAGGTGACACAGTATGATTAATAGCAGCATACACTAGAATAATGTGTGATTAAGTAATGATACTTCTTGACTGTATTAATATAGCAAAATTTGAGTTTGTCTATGATGTGATAAGACAGTGACATATTAACATGGTACAGCCTCATATGGTACAGTATAGAATGAGGTAGAAAACATACTATGAGATACAATGTAATAGTAGTAATAATAAAAAACAGATTATCAGAATATGGTATAGTATAGCAGTATGTGCATAATGTGTTATTGTAGGCCTATACTGTGGTACAATAAAGCTGATATAATTTACAGCTTCATCATATCTAAATCTTTCGCCAAATATGAGGAAAAATTACACTGTTTTAAATAAAAATGTCCAAGAAGCAAGCACATACACCGTGCTCAGCTCTCGGTCCCATGTGGCGTGTGTCTGTGTGCAGGGGGAATAGTCGAGGTCTGTGTGTAATCTTGGGGCCCACCCGTGTATGGCATCAGTTTGATGCGAGTGGCTGGTGAGATAGAGGAACATATGACGCTGTGGTTCTCTCCACTTCCTGTAAAATTATGCTCAACAGAAAGAGCTACATGTGAAACACAGACGAAAAGCCCCGGACACCGTTTCAGAAGAGTGAGGAAATGGATGACTTCTCAGTCACCTCATGAAGACTTTTCCCGACTGAATGAGATGGCGTTGTAGGTAAGGTTTCTCTCATGGTTTTCTGCTTATTAAGCAACATTTTGTATTTGCATTATCTTATACATTTCTCTTTCCTGAACACTTGCTGGGGCCTAGTCTATTTTAAGTAACTCTTATACTTAAAGGAGCTTTCTGACAAAATACAACAACAGTGCAACCACTGCAACTATTACCTTAACTTCACTATTACGACTACTAAAAGTGCTACTATACAAGCTACTACTACTACAACTGCAGCTGCTTCTAGTACACCTTACCAGCATGGTTTACAAAGAAAATGCATTTCTGTGCAACACAGAGCATCCTAAATTTAGGAGATACTAATGTTAAGGCTTTGCATTTTGCCATATTTTATGCAAACTGCTCACAAACGTTTGGAGCACAAGCACTAACTTTTCCACGTTCCTTTGTTTAAGTAGGTAAAAGTCTCTGTCTATGTGTTTTCTGTCTATGAAAAAAAGAAAACTATACTGTTATATACAGTTTCATCTTTTTGTGTAAAGTCTATACCATCATTTTGCACCTTGCAACGCTTAAAAATAATATTTTCAAGCTACCTGTAACATTTTATACACTTCTGTAATTGGTATGATAACAGCTCTATTGTTTATGTACTGTATATTTCATCATTGTTTGTAGTTACTATCCTTTTTCGCATGCATTGTCATTTTAGGCTCGAGGCACTGTAACAGCCAGAGGAGCTGCCATGGACGCCCTGGCTTTCAGTGGAATACAGCTCTCCCCAGTGAAACCCTTTGACCAAATAGTGGATTATAGAGCAGTGAAACGTGAACACCTTCGAGGACGTAACAACGTGACTTCGTGTCGCAGCCCCACAAGAGAGTTTGACACAAGACAGATAAAGAACGACCTGAAGGAAAAGAGGCATCTTGAATTTCTGAGGAGGAGATCAGTGAGCCCAGAGCCGTGTGGTTTGAATACCGCAAACTATTCCTCGAGGAGAACTCCCTCACCAAAGACATTTTCAATGAAACATCACAGTTCAATCATCAACTCAGAGACATTGCATACACGTATTCAGAATACTCCCACAGCAAATGGGAAGCATCCAATAATGACTTTAACACCAAACAGCAGTAAAGCTGAGGGCCCAAGCACCAGCAACTGGGTAAATATCCTTTGACGATATGTGTTATTTCACCAGATCTACATCCAGAGTAAATAATACCTGCATCTTCTTCTTTCTCCTCATGGCAGGCCGCATTATGGTCTGGCCAGGTAACACTGATGAGGCAGGAGAAAGGCCATGCAAGGAAGCAAGCATCTACCTCCACACCAACGACGAAGGAATCAAACCAGCAAAGGACGAAAAGCACAGACAAAAGAGAGAATAGTGTTCATGGTAAAACTAAGACTTTCTCAGCTGTATAAAATTTCCACCACAGATTATCTTTCATTCTAATAATGCCTTTTATTTTTAACTGTCTCTCAAAGCTCAAAAGACAAGCATGAAGAAAACCACCCTAACAGAAAATATTCACCAAAAAGTCACCATCAAAAAGATACTACAAGAGACCAGTATGCAAACAGAGTGAGTTGAATTTAAATCTGAAAATTTGATACCAGACCCAGCTGTGATCAATATTTTATATTTCTATAATGAGATGTTTTCTTCTGTCCAGGCCTGGTTATGTCAGTATCAAGGAGTCGGTAAGTTTCAAACGGTTTATTCTCTGGGGGGTTAAATCTAAATAGTAAGAAAAAAAAGATGAAACTATACAACTAACAACTGTTTTAATGTCTCTTCTCTCTCACATAATAGGATCTTCAGATGTTGACTGACTACTTGGAGGTAAACTCACACAATTTCTGTTATAAATGAAAAGTTAAGATACTGTTTCTCAGGTGAACACACACTGACACAGCCTCACCTGGTCTGGTGCCTGCAGCATATGGACAGCAGCTAGATTATCTGTTTAAGTGACATAACTGAAATAACTTTGTGACTCTTCACTTCTTGTCCTACTGTAACACTACATTTTACAATTTACCATCACAGTGTCAGTTGTTGCTAGCGGCTGTAAATAACCAAAAGTACAGTCATGGAAAAAATATTAGACCATTGTTTTCTTCAATTTCTTGTTCATTTTAATGCCTGGTACAACTAAAGCTACATTTGTTTGGACAAATATAATGATAACAACAAAAATAGCTCATAAGAGCTCATGTAGCAGTCAGCCACTGCTACAGTGGCGGTAAATAACCAAAAGTAGGTTTTCCTCTACAATTTTTGTGGCCTGAAGCTTCTGTATCTGGTTAATTCTGAAATAACTATGCCCTTTTTTCTACTTGTGCTACTGCTACACAACATTTTACCCTTGAACATTATCCAATAAGTATCACTTGTTGCTACAGTGGCTGAAAATAACTATAATTAGCTGTGTAACTGACATTACTGAAATAAGTTTGTGACTTTTCTCTTCTTTTTCTACTGTTACACAACATTTACTTCTATCCTACTAGTGGCTAAAGTGGCCATTAAATAAGCAAAAGTTGTATAGTTTTTGCTTTGTTTTTTATCTTAAATTACTGTATGACCTGTAGCTAATAGTTGCTAACGTTAGCTAGATTTTGCTGTGTAACTTTAACTGACATAATTTAAATAAGTTTGACTTAATTAGTTTGCTGAAGTTTGATTATATTTCCTACAGGTACTGTAAGCACCATAGTGTGTTCAGTAAATAGCCTGCCTTTTAATGTTTGACACACACAAAAAAAGTGTTAGTTTTATTTTCAAAGGATATATACAATAAGGATGTGATAACCATTTAAATACAGTGAAGGAAAGTCATTATGAAGGTACTTTTACTCTACTACAATACAGAGGGAAACATTGTACTTACTTACCCTGTATCATGTATTTTATAACTTTAAATACTAGTTACTTTACAGATTCAGATCAATACACAATTTTATCAACAAATAATATATTGTATAGTTATAAATTAAGCTACAAAGCAGTAATATTAATTATTTTAAATCACTTCTTAAAACCCACTTTTATAGTCTTGCTTTTATGTAATGCTTTCTATCTTACTACTCCTTTTACTTCTTCACTTTTTACTTCTTTACTCCTTTTACCTTTATTTTCTGTGTATCTGAGAATGTTGTGATTGTTCCTGTCTCTTATTGTTTTTCTTTTAACATAAGAATTGTTTTTATCCTTATGGCGTCATTCTCTGTGTAATTCACTGCTCTCTGTTGAAGCACTTTGTAAACTGCTGTTTTTAAAATGTGTTATATTATTATTATTATTATTATTATTATTATAAACTTTATTTGTATAGCACCTTTCATACATGAAATTCAGCACAAAGTGCTTTACAACAAAGAAATTAAAGGCACCATGTGCTTCACATTGAACGGACATACAAATGAATTAGAAGCATTACATATATCAATGGAAGTTAAAAATTTAGATAATAAAAAGTGCAGCAGAGCAATTTAATAAGAATTGTGTGTGTTGGGTCTCTACCATGTGCCACCTTTTTTTTCTTTTTTCGCTCTGAAGCCTCTGACTAAGGCGTCTTACTCTCCAGACAAACATTTATTACTTTAAATAAATAAAGTAATAAAGTAAGTGTAGAAGTACTCTGTTAGAAGTATTCAAAATGTTATTCACTGTAAATGTCAGACACTGTGGTATTACTACTTTTACTTCTTTCACCACTGTTTAAATATCAGGTTACAACATAATATGCTAACTGGCTTTAGTTACACTTAGTATTTGCATGTTGTTTTTATCTTATTCTCTTCTGCCGTGTGTTTTCTGCCAGGAAGCCCTGTGGAGGGAGGAGGCCGTGAGGAAGAAGCTGGCCGCCCTCCAGGAGGGTACGTCAAACCTCATGAACTCCTCGAGCAAAATATGGACGGTAAGAAAGACTCCTCATCACTATACACAGGCTATCATCAAACACATCCGCAGTGTTTCACAGTTACAGTTTCCAAATACCAAACACATATCTCATGTTTTATGAGGTTCTGCTGTTTCTTTAGTTGATCTTGTACTGCAAATGTCACAGTCGTGTGCACAGCATTGTATGGCTGCTGCGTCAGGAAGCCCTGTGGTTTGGAGCTTCCTGCTTCCGCTCTAACTTATACTGCATAGGACGACTGCAAGCTGTCATTCTTATACAGGAAGGGCGTGACAGTCCGCAGATGTTAAAGGTGCTATGCATCCTCATTAGCTCTCTTTTTGATACTCTGGCTGTAATGAATGAATGTAAATATTGGTGTTTCCCGATTTGCTTTATTGTGTTTAAATTGTAATTTGAACAGCTGAGAATCTAGACGTTTATCTTATTTAATTTGTGCTTTTTCATTCTCACTCAGGTATGTTATTATCAAGCAATTTATATGTTATTTTCCACACTCAGTGCAAAAAGTGCACAAATTGTGATCTTTCCTGAGGCTCACTGATGCTGCAAGTTCCTTTTGTGCACCAGTGAGTGCCGCAGACAGTGAAAGAACAGACTGTCACAGATTCTGGTAGTTGAACCATTAATTTTCCATCTGCAGCCTACAGCGTGACAGTCAGTCATTTCCTTTCTAACCCACACAGGCTCGCTGCAAAGAAGACCTACTGAGAAACAAGATCAAGGCTCTAGAGGCGCAGCTGCAAGTCTGCCTGCAGGTAAGAACAGCAGCTGGTGGTAAAGACACACCACTGAAAGTTTTTTTTTTTTTAATGTTCTTCATATTATTTGAATGCAACAACCCAAATGTTTTGTACTTCCTAAAACTGCTAACCTGCTCTACACCTTCACACTTTGATGCAGTGATAGTGCAGTGTCTACTCTGTGGTTTTGGTTTGCATCTCACCCCGTGAAGAAGAATATTTAGGTTTAACTGAGCAGTGCTGTGTCCCTACAGAAGATTCCCAAAGATGGAGTGAAGAAACTGGTGGTACAGATGGAGAAGCAGAAGCTGGTGTATGAGGAGAGGGCTCTGATCGCCCTGCAGCAGGTCACACAGGAGAAAACTGAGGCGCTCAGCAGGGCTGAGACAATGCAGGTCAGATATCTAACTTTTACCCCCAAAAATAAACAGCAACACAGTTTCTATATGACTCTGCTGAAAGACACATCGGTGTCACTGACTTACTTGGGGTTTTCCGGTGATGAATGTGTTCTGTTGAAAATATTTCAGCTGCATATTGAAGATACTTTATATTTTTTGCCACCAGGAAGCACTAATAACAGCAAAGGCAGAGGCCATGAGGTGGCAGAGCCTTTATGAGGAGTTAAAGCTGAGCTCTGGACAGCTCAGGGAGAACCAGCACCTCAGTAATGAACAGCTGCAACAGCTGCACAGCCAAGTGGAGGTACGATATAGTGTGTGACCATGTGGATAGCCAGAAGTTTCAGGGAAAATTGAATTGAAAAACGTGTTTGTTTTGTGCAGCTGTGCAGAAGCAGAGAGGCAGAGCTGAGGGAGGAGGTGGTGTCACTGAGACAAGAGAAGCAGGAGCTACAGTACAACGTCTGCCTGCTGGAAGAGGACAACCAGATTTTAAGAGAGGAAATACAGCAGCTCACAGGCAAGACGCTTATACCTTAGAGTCATGTTTTTACACATGTTTGTACCCTTTGTAATATTTAGAATACTGCAGGCAGCATGGATCATACATTTAAACTGTTTTGTGTTGCCTAGATGGCAGCAATGAGAGCCATGACTTCACGACGCAGGGGCGTCTGACGTCAGAGGAAGCAGAGCCACAACTGACAGCGAGGAGAGACTGTCAGGTGGAGGAGCAGCTCCGTCACACTCAGGAGAAACTCCAACTCAAAGAGAGAGAGGTACAGTGGAGATATCACAGCGTACTGTGGCACATTCACGCTTTGTTTGATTTCAAAATGCCACAGAAGTGATAATTACAGTTAAGTGTTTCACATAATAAGATATTGATAAAGATAATACCCCCCTCATTTACAGATGATTTATTAATGCATAGTCTTAATTTACTTTTAATTTCATATTACTTACCCTTGTTTCTGAAAAACATTTTAGAAATGTACACACATATTTCTAAAAATCACATGCACTGTGAATGTATTTTAAGTAAGTTGCAGCCAAAAAATAATGAACATATGCATACCTTCCATGTGGCGTGTGTGTGTGTGTGTGTGTGTGTGTGTGTGTGTACAGTGCGAGGAACTGCAGACAGAGCTGCATGCCATGGAGCAGGAGTGTCAGTCCAGCCAGGCCAGGCTGTCGCAGTGCAGGGACGAGCTCCGGCAACTCAGCCACCGCCGCAGGACACCTGTGAGCTCTGTGTGTGTGTGTGTGTGTGTGTGCGTGTGTGCATTTATGGGAATGTGAAACTATATGTCCTTGCTATACTCAAATGCTTTAATTCGCCCTCACATTGTCATTGTCACATTTTTGTACCAATTTATTTGGCTAAAATGAGCTACAACATCCGCAATAACGACTATTATTGTCTACTCAAATGTACATTACTGTGACAGCTGCACCTTCTTCCTCTTCCCGGGCCATTTTGGTCTTTAGTCGACTGATATTCTTTAGTTAGTCATTCTTTATGTTTTTTCATGCTGAGTTATTATTCCAAGAAACCTATGAGCACATGTCTGGTAAACACAAGATTTAAATTGTTACTTTTGTACGAATATTTTTTGGAGAACCTCAGTTTTACAGATCTGTCAATTAAATCAACTCATCCCTAATTACTGTATCTAACTTTGACATTTCTTCCCTCTTTATTTAGACGCCATGTGGCTCCTGGTGGAAGGTGTGTATGTTCGTCCTTCTCCTCCTCGCTGTGGCGGGGGTTACCATGCTGTGGCTGTGGCATCCTCCTTTCAGGGAGCAAGCTGAAGACCTCTACTCAGACATAGAAACACGTATTGAAGACTATCTCATGGAAATGGCCTCTCCTCAAAACTTAGGCTGTTTTAGACCGATATGATGATGTCACTGCTCAGGAACATTATCATTTGCTTCTTTTGTTTTTAATTTTTTTCCCCCTAAGATGTAGTTTGTTTCTATTTTTGTATTTCACACAGTTTTACACCTGGAACTCAAAATGTGTGAGAAAATGTTATGTTGACACAGAAAATTCACATTTAGCTGACATTATTGATATTTTAAGGAACTGTGAGTTGATAATATCAACAAAATAGGAGAAAGACAATAGGAAGTATCCTTTGTACTGTAAACAGCGTATTTAATCAAAAGCACAACCTTGAATCATTAAAAATCCATTAAAATAAAAACTAAACATAACTATTTAATCTGCTTCTCCCAGTTTAAGATAGAAGGGAGAGTAAGCATGCAATAAATGAGCCATTAGAGTTTTACATAATAAAAACTGAATATAACAATTATAAATGTTTGTGAAGTTTTCTTGAAAAACAGCAACCTGGGTTCAATTTGGACCCACTGCCCGTTGCTGCATGTCGTTCTGTCTCTCTGTCCTGTTTCCTGTCCGTCTTTGGCTATACTATCACATAGAAATGCAAAAAAAAATCCAATATCAATTTTGGGGAGTTGAAATGAAATAAAGTGTCTCTGGTTAGAGGCTTGAATTCACAATGTTTTGGGTCAAGTTAAATGCAAAATATGTGAGATCTGCAAAGTTGGTGGTCAAGGAAACGCAAAACAGGATGTTATTTGCGGTCTCACCTTTAGAATTGTACCACAGATTAGTGAGGAACTATCCCTCTAACATCCACTGAACAACATTTATTCACAAAATGTCATATCAATATATTTTTGATAATAAAAGTAAAATGTGTTCAATTAAAACTAACCGCCTGAGACACAAAAAGTTATTTATGGGGAGGGGTTAGTGTCTGACCTGCTTCAAATGCTTTTAACAAGTAACCAAGCAATAACTAACAGTATACAATGCCTATAAAAAAGTATTCAGCCCCTTGATGTTTCACCCTTTTGTTGCTTTTACACATGTAATAATGGTCAATATAATTTGGCTTTTTGACAAAGAATTTGAAAAAAAAACCCCTCTTTAATATCAAAGTGAAAACAGATTTTTACAAATGAATGTCAATTAATTAAAAATATATAAGGTAAAGTAAATGATTGCACAAATATTCCCCCCCTTTAAAGTAACTGACCTAATTCAACAGAGGTCCAGTTGATGCCAGCAGTGTCACATAGTGAAATGGGCATCACCTGAGTGCAGTTCATGTGTGTCAAGTAAATATAGTATAAAAAAAGCATGTGTCTGGGAGGTCCAGTCTCTGGTTCATCACTATTCCTGCTACAATTGCTACATGAAGACAAAAGAACACTCCAAGCAACTCAGAGAAAAGATCATTGAAAAGTAGAAGTCAGGAGATGGCTACAAAAATGTCCAACTCATTGGACATCCCACAGAATTCAGTTAAATCCACCATTAAGAAATGGAAGGTGTATGGTACAGATCCTAAAAGCGGCAGTAAGCAGTACACTATGAGAATGCCCAATTATAGTAAAAGTATATGAAACACATCACTGTGAGAACCATCCATATCCTACAGTCATGAAAAAAAAATATTAGACCACCCTTTTCTTTATAATGATTTTGGTTATTATCATGAAAACCATGGAAAATGGCTAGATATCAGCTCTTAAATTAAACTCTTATGAGCTATTTTTGTTGTTATCATTATATTTGTCCAAACAAATGTACCTTTAGTTGTACCAGGCATTAAAATGAACAAGAAATTGAAGAAAACAATGGTCTAATATTTTTCCATGACTGTACATTATAAATAAAAACACATATTTGAGAGATATTTATGTCAGGTTCAGGGTATAGATAAAAATGATTGTCAAGGCAAATATGAAATGCATCACACTGTGAGAAGCATCCCTATCATAGTTCAGATCACTCCAGTGCTCAGCCTGAGTGATGTGATGGCACTGTGTGGTAACTACCAGCTGCTCATGTCAGTGGCAGAGTGATATGTTGTAACTTCTACACAAATGTTCATGAAACTGGCAGACATGACACACGGCATCGTCCATTGTCTGATTACACTCAAACTCCGTGACAAAACACACTATTGTTCATTGTATTCAGTGGTTTTAACTGTTCCAGATAAAGCTCCATTCTCAACAGCCACTGACACAGCACATCCACCACACTGATCTTTCACCTGCATGTTCCCCAAATATACCGTGGCTCACTGAAGAGATGGATCTTTACTGGACCCAGGTCAAACTGGCACTGAAGGTAAGAGGCTGCAGGGTGAGTGCAGATGGGAGAGGATGTTTTTGTAACATATTTCACCATATGACAAAGAGGATCTTGCTAAACTTTTTCTCTTTAACTCACAGAGTGAAAATCCTCTGCAAGATGAGGACCACGGTTCTGCTGTTTGTTGTGGGGTTGAGTGTGCTGAGCGCCACATCTTCCCTGAAAATCTGCGCTTTCAATGTCCAGAGCTTCGGTGAAGCAAAGGCGAACAACAAGAAGGTTATGGCGATTCTGCTGAAGGTATTTTACTGTTTATGTGTAAACAATACCTAAAGCAACATGGACTCCAAACTTGTCTGAAAAAGACTGATCCTCTGTTTTTGTCTTGAAAATGACACTGAAAAAATATATACATATCAAAAACGTTTTTTATTGAATAAACTTGATTTTGTCTTCAACTTTAGTCATTATCTACAGGATCCTAATTTATTAAATATGATGTCAACATGATCCATAACTTTATTCAGAATCTTGTTTTCTTCAGTTTATTGTTCATTTAAATACCTGGTACAACTAAAGGTAGATTTGTTCGGACAAATATAATGATATCAACAAAAATAGCTGATAATATTTTAATTTAAGAGCTGATAGACATTTTCCATGGCTTTCTTGATAATGATTTTGGTTATTATCAAGAAAACCATGGACTTTTCCATGACTGTAGAAGTGAATTGTTTGATTTGTTCTTAACATAGCTCTGTTCTTTAGTTAGCAGCTAATCATAATTTTCAGCATTATTAGTAAAACATATGCATGTTAAGTGACATTTTATTTTGCATCATCATTTTTTTATTGATTTTTCTGTCTCTGAGGTAAGGTTTTTAGATGAAATCTGCCCATGTTTTATTTTTCTCTGTCATTAACCACAAACACACACAAAACAAGGCAACTGATAATGTTTTTCTTTTCTTTGCTCCCAAGATCCTCTCCCGGTGTGACTTGTGTCTAATTCAGGAGGTCCGAGACTCCAAAGGAGTAGCAATACAAGCTTTGGTGAAGAATCTGAACAGGTAGGAGCTTTCTTTGGGTCAAAAACTGCAGATTTAAAAAGATCGAGTGAAGCTTCTGTCACACCTCCAACTTCCCATTTATGATGCCGTCTGCAGGTTTGACAACTCCAACTCATACTCTTATGTGGAGAGTGAACGGCTGGGGAGGAAGACCTACAAGGAGCAGTATGTCTACATGTACAGGTGACTCATCAAACATGACCTGCTGCTGTTTATGGTCAATTTAACATGACATAATGCTTAATGTCGTCTTTTTGCTCTCTCATCTGCTCCAGGAACAATGTGCTGACGGTCAAAGAACATTATCAGTATCCCAAACTAGAAGCAGAAGGGTCCAATGAAACGGATGTTTTCTCC
This sequence comes from Centropristis striata, assembly GCF_030273125.1. Taxonomy (NCBI): domain Eukaryota; kingdom Metazoa; phylum Chordata; class Actinopteri; order Perciformes; family Serranidae; genus Centropristis; species Centropristis striata. Next base: position 22,241,753 of record NC_081521.1, read on the forward strand.
AGAGAGCCTTTCATCGTTCGCTTTCACTCCCCGACAACATGTACGGTGACGCTATCAGTATATCATAATTATGTATGTTATGATTCAAACCAGACAAAGACTGACCTCTGGGTGTAAACACAATCATTGAAGTTGTGTCATAATGTATTTTGTCTTGTTTTGCAGTGGTGAAGGACATTGTTCTGATTGGACAGCACACCTGTCCCAGGAACGCCATGAAGGAGATGAACGAACTGTACACTGTCTTCAAAGGAATTTACAAAAAGTGGAACACTGATGTAGGTTGACCCACAAAGCATCATTTCACTATACTACATTCATATTTATTTATTTATTTACTAATTTTTTTCACTTGCTACCTACATGTGCATCTCAATAAATCAGAATATCATGGAAAAGTCCATTTCCAATAGTTCAAGTCAAATAGCCCCAACCAAGTATTGAGTGCATATAGATGGACAGACTTTTCAGAGGCCAACATTTCCAAATTAAACATACTTTTTAAAATTGGTCTTTTGTAATATTCAAATTTTTTGAGACACTGAATTTTATGTCTTCATTAAATGTAAGCCATAATCATTATAATTAGAGGAAATTAGATAAACTAAGACATGAAATGTTTCATTCTGTGTGTTATTGATGTATATATAATGTGTTATTTCCACTTTTTGAATTAAATTACTGACATAAATAAACTTTTCTGTGATATTCTAATTTATTGAGATGCACCTGTATGTCTTGGTCAGAGTTCCTCAGCTGAGCCCAATATCGGTTTCTCTCTTCTGCATAAAATTTATTTGTGATTTCATTGTGTTTAACTTCCTCTTTTTGCTTCCTTTCGTTCACCCAGAATGTGATCATCTTAGGTGACCTCAACGCCGGTTGCAGCTACGTCACCATCAAGGGATGGAGAGCTGTGCGCTTGAGGAGTGACCCCAAATTTCGCTGGCTAATTGGAGATGAGCAAGACACTACAGTCCGTCAGAAGACACACTGTGCCTATGACAGGTCAGTGACTGTCTGTACTGAACAATCTATACACTCCATAAAGAGGACACATGATTTCACATGATGTTTAAGGGATAGTTCGGGTTTATTGAAGTGGGATTTTTTGAGGTGCTTATCAATAGTCCGTGTATTACCTATGGTGGCTAATAGGGATGGGCGTTTGGGAGAAACCTGCCGACTTGAACATCTGTAACGTTAACGATCAATGAATCGATTAATCGCTATGCATACATGAGTACAATAAAAGATATTAGATAATACTGTGCAAAAGCCTATTTTGATAACAGGCGCTTTTATTTTGAAAGGACGAAAAGAGACTTGATCCTGTTGATCTTTAAACTAAAACAAGTGAGATTAAACTGTAAAGATAATGTCAAGGAGTTCAATGTTTTATGTTTTAGCCCCCGAAGAGTCATGAGGTTGGTTTTCACAGAAATCTTGCATATTTAAGTGTGTTTTGTGTTCAAATAAGATTTGGATCAAATTATACCTAGTAATTCATGCTAGCAAGGTTTGATACAGTAAGCTAGTTTTGCTCAAATTAATACTCTTGTATTTCTGTGTGTTTTATAATTGTTATTGCAACTTTTAGTTTGCAAACTGTAGCTTTATCCAATTTAATTCTCAGCTCATTGGCTTATTGACGTACGGCCACAAAACTGAACGATCGGCAGTCAGTACTGATAGGCAGTCATAGATAAAATAAAAATAAAAAAAATACACAGATCAATTAAAAATTCCACTGATCGACCAAAATCTTAACGACTATTAATCGATTAATTATTCCCATCCTTAGTGGCTAAGCAATGTACTGCTGTGGCCAGGGGCAGCAGTTAAATGTATTTTTGCCACCTGTCTACCACATTATTATTATAAGGGCTTTCTGCTGCAAAGCAATGCTTCACAATCTATTTATTTTACATTTCCAAACAGGATCATTGTTCATGGACTTGAGCTTATTTCCAGCATAGTGCCAGGTTCAGCTCAACCGTTCAACTTTAAAGAGAATTTCCATCTCACAGAGGAAGAGGTAAACAAAAATTGCTTTCTTTAGTTCAGTTATACTTAAAATGATCATTTTCAAATTCTGTTCTTCTAATGGTACATTTAGGCTCTTGAAGTGAGCGATCACTTTCCTGTAGAAGTTGACCTGAAGCCCAACCACCGCTACCTCCTCCGCAATGAGCTGTAGGACAACCACCAACAAACCAGGACGTCTTGATTTTAAGTGTCATTTTACTTGAATTTACTTGGCAAAATAAAGTTCCCAACTATATATTCACTGATCACACTTGTTCTTTTGAAATGAGTCTAACTCTTCATCAGAGTGGCACAGCACTCATCTAAGTTACATAAGACACCAAACTGTTTCAGCGTGAAGGAACAGCGTGTTCAGCTGCTGGAGTTTATATTGTGCATCTGAAACCAAAACCACATCAAAGCTGACATCATTTCATGAGCTCATGAAGGTAAGATCCTGCAGCAACACAAAACATGACTTTTGTGATTTAGAGAGACTTTTCTTCACATTTTGATGATTATAATGTTTGTGGTAAGGCTTACATAATGTAAAATTTGTAGTTGTTGTATATTTAAACACATTTATTGGTTTTAATATGTAATTTATGCACCGTGTGTTTGACAGGAAGCCACTTGAAGCAACAACGGACGAGAGTTGCTTGCCGCTCTCTTCCTTTCTGAGAAGACATTATCTTTCGGCAATGCAGTAATGTTTGTCTTCATATGACTTCTTCTATATAAACTATTGTTTCCCCTTTTTTTGAAAAGATGGAGCAAAGTATTGCTGATCTTCTTAGTGATGCTTTTTCAGGTAAGAAATAAGTCTTGTGGTATTTATTACTTTTTTTCTTTTTTACCTCTTTATAAGTATTCAATTTTCTCATGATAATGTTGTTACAGAAACAGCTGCTCCATCATTCCCTGATGGAGATTTGGATTTTGAGAATTTAAATTTTGATGAAAGATTTGACATCTCTCAAGAAAACTTTCTAACAAAAGAAGACGAGGCTCTGCAACAGGAAGCGGCTGCTCAATCTGCAGTTTTGTCTAGCATGAAAGATGATACAGAAATGAGTGAAAGTGTGACTGAAGAGCAGTGTGATGATACAAGCGACGACAAGGATTTTGAAGGTTTAGTGGCCGTGAGCAGGGCCAAAACACTGGAGGAGGATTACACAAGCTCAGAGTCTGAAGAGGAAGGCTCTGTCTCTGGAGAAGATGACGATGAAGAGGATACAGGGACAGGAGAGAAACCGGGGGATTTGTTGAGGTCAGTTTGCTGCGGTGATGAGTTTTGCGATTGTAATAAAGAGGACAGGATTTTTGCTGAGGGACAACCTCTGGCCCCGCAGGGTGCTGAAAACCCTCAAGTTAGAAATGAGGAGCAAGGTGAGAGTGACAGCGACGAGGAGGCGTCCTACTTTGAGAGAGTCCCTGAACATGGCAGTGAAATGATGATAAAAGGTGACGGAATTGAAGAGAATGAGCAAGACAGGGAAGAAGAAGAAAAAGCAGAGGACTCTTGTGATTCTGAATGTGAGGGCATGAAAATCGAACAAGAAGAAAATGTTCTGTGCTTCGAGCAGGAGCTTGAGAATCCTTGCAGAGACAGTCCGACGAAGGCCAGTTTAGAGTTTCCGGAAATATCGGTGCAGAATCTGCAGGATCTCGTTGCTGAGGTTGATAATGAAGAATGTGAAGAGAAAATGAAGGATTTCTCAGGGGAGGAGCACCAAGACGCAGGTGAGAGCTTTGCAGATTATCCCTCAGACTTTTCCTCGTGTGAATATGTAGAAGATGGAGGGAAAAGTCAAGAGAGTAATCAGCTGGAGAGAGCTGTGACAGATGTAAGATCGGTGGGAAAAGCTGAGGACACTGAAGAGGAGGGGGATGGCTATCTGGGCAGCAGAGATGCAGCTTTAACAGGGTCTGATGACGGAGGTGAGACAGGTGAGAGTGATTCCTACAGCTCCAGTGATGATGAAGTCCAAGAAAAGAAGAGCTATAAGGACCTCTTTGATGGTATGTGTGCACAAGATCTTGAAAGCATCAACAAGGGGAGTCTCGATGGGAGCAGAGAAGCGTTTTTTGACAACTACAACAGTGTCGATCCAGCAGATTTTAACATAATCTGGAATCCAGATTTGTTAACAACTGGCACCCTTCTGTCTGAAGACCTGTTAACCACAGAGGACGCAGACAAGGCGGAAACACCACTTTCAGAAATGAATCAGCATCCTGCAGACGACATCAACAGCTACTCTGTGGACACAAAAGCAACAAGCCCCTCTAACCAGGGATCCCTGGATGACGACTTCTTCTTCACATCTGAACCAGAAGCCTCAGCGAGCAGCGAGCTGGGACAGCTGGGAGACGACGAGTACGAAGAGGAGAGGAACTGGGAGCAAGAAAAGGAGAGGATCAAGGCTTTCTACAAGTTTTATGATGACAGCGATAAAGAGAATGAAAGAGAAGGTGAGTGAAGGTGATGAAAGGTGTTGTCTTTATATGGAATAGCATTTTTAATTATTCATCAATTCCATTTGATTTTATAGAGAGGCAGATAAAAGTCCAGTTTTGTGCTGATCCACTTTCTCAAGTAATTCGCTATGAAACTGACAGGTGAGCAGAATTACTAAACCTTTTATTATATTTACAGTCATGGAAAAAATTATTAGACCACCATAGACCACAAAAAGCTCATAAGAGTAAATCAATTAATAAAATTAATTTATGAGCTGATATCTAGCCATGTTCCATGGTTTTCTTGATAACCAAAATCATTATTATTAAACAAGGGTGGTCTAATAGTTTTTTCCATGACTTTCCATATATATATATGTATATATGTATATATATATATATATATATATATATATATATACATATTACAATGTCTAATAAACTGATTCTGCTTGCTTGTTTCTCAGCAGTGACAGAGATTCACTTAGCAGCTCCACAGAAGGGGAGGAGGACCTGAGCTCTGCAGAAACCTCTGAGGTTTGCATGTGGACACAAACGAGCACAAAAAAACATATGTACATGAACACATATGGTAGGAAAAAATGTTTTAAACTGATTTTACTTTGTCCAGGAACTTAGAGAGCCAGACGACACCACACAAATAACACCGGCTTGTGATCCCCCGATCACTCAGGTCCCAGAGAACGTGCCAGACCTCAGCAACACACACATTTGTACCAGGAAACACAAAGTGTGTACTCACTGGCCTTTACTGAACATTTACTTTGTTCATTTGTTCCTGAGTTGTTTGGTTAATTTCCCTCTCTGTCCTTTGTTTCTGCAGTGTTTCAGCATGTTGAAGCTGACACTGAAGATGGGTCTGGTGATCCTGGCAGGACTGCTGATGTTCTGGTTTGCCACAGACCAAGAGGGCTGGTTCAGCCATGTGTCATTCTCCTAGGGCAAACATTAATTTTCAGGCTTAAAAAACTTGTTCACATGCTTCCGGGTAATAAAAGTAAAATCCAAAATGACATGAAAAATATCTTCTTGTAAAAATGCGATGTAAAGTGCTAACATTCAAGCTTGTGTTGTTATCTGTAATATGCAATTTTGTGCTTAATAAAGATCTATCTTGTTGGTATAAACTGTACATGAGTCGTGTTCTCAAGTAATGAACATTCAATAATGATTGGCTTATTTAAACTGCAAAATCTTATCTAAAAGTATCTGTTATATTTACACACAAAATTGATCTTAAAAAAGAAATACATTCATACAGATTAAACTATCCAACAGGATGTTAAGTGGTTGAATTAATTGCACTTTTCTATCTGTAATACAACAGTAATAATATAAATAGATGTGACTTTTACGTGTAATATAGTATTTTACATATACATTTTGATATTACTACTTTTAACTTAGGAATACTTCTTTGTTGTATTCCAACATTAAAAATATTTATTTAATTATTTAATTTATTTAATTATTTAATTTTATTTAATTTTATTTATTTATATTTTTTTTATTTAGCATTAGCTTCACTACTACCATTAGAATAAGCATTAGCGTTAATAAATACAGACGTTTTCCATGTTTTTCTTGATCATGATTTTGGTTATTATCAAGAAAACCATGGAAAATGGCTATATATCAGCTCTTGAATAAAACTCTTATGAGCTAATTTTGTTGTTATCATTATATTTGTCCAATATAATATTTGTCCAATATAATAATTTAGTTGTACCAGGCATTAAAATTAACAAGAAATTGAAGAAAACAAGGGTGGTCTAATAATTTCTTCCATGACTGTATAAATATAATTTTACAGCAGGTGGCGCTGCTTCGTTTCTGAGAATAAACCAGACAAAAATTAAGAAACCATAGAAGAAGAATGTGTCGAACGGATATTATGCAACGTTTGACGGGAAACGCGTTTGTTTTCTTTACGTGGATCAACAAAAGAGGGCGGGGTTTAATTCTCTCTCCGTAATTTTAAGGTGCCGTTCGACTCCACAGAGAATCATCCCCGTCACCCCGGGCAACAAAACGAGCTCCCTATCGGTGGGAGGAGCTACCGTTGTCCGTCTTTGGCTTAATCGAAACAAGAACACACAAAAACTACACTACACAAGAATCCTAACTGACAAATCAAGTCACAAAAATGTCTTCGCTTAGCAATAAATCTGCGCAGGAGATCAGCGAGCTGCTGGATGAGTATGGGATCAAACACGGGCCTGTGGTCGGTGAGTGTCTCACGTTCAACGGCTACTTTGCGCCCGATTTTGATTCAACGTTCACAGCAGCTAACTTCTCAGGCCTCCACTGCCTGTGTGAACTTAATAACTCCAGAGGGGTGTTCCATCAACGCGGCTAAACAAACCGCGGCTTCACTGAAAAAGCCTGGTTAGAATTAACACCAACTTTCACTTCAGGCCAAATCCGTTCCACTAACAGCTCAGTGAGTCTAGTCAACGTTAACTCAGGCTATACAGCATTGTGCGCCAGCGCGCAGTATATAAGCAGCCCGTATTAATCGATCGTGGAACAGCCGGGATCAGCCAATAAAATGTCTCAAAAAGTGGTGAAAAGCAGCGCTGATTTTTCTTCGGCAGCCGAGTAAACGATACTGTTGGAGCATTATGAAGAATATAAAGTGACGGTCACAATAACAGACTATACTACTGCCATTAACAGAGCCAGGGAGATGGCATGGCAAAAAACTTGCAGACTGATAAAGTGCACGAGTAATTCAATCCTACTTATTGTGTTATTTGTAGTTGTTAAAAAATATCAATTAGATCACTAGATACAATAAGAGTGGTTATATTATCAGTAGGCTGGATAGTAACAGCTCTATGTTCACAGTTAGCTGTAGGCTAAGTTGGGAGAACTCGCACCTAAAATTAATTTACTGTAAACTGGCCTAACTTGGCGAAGTAACCTTGTCATATATTAATTATTGTTACATCTCAACATGAGGGATCTGAACAGCCAAAAAACGACTTGTACAAGTGAAAACGTAATAATAGTTGGGTTGTATCTTCATTCTTCAGATTGTGTATAACCATGCACCGTGCTGCAGGACACAGCTGGAACAACTACTCCAGCAAGCGACGATGAAACTGAGAAATTAAATAATTGGCAACTACATAATCAGCGTTTTCTTTTACAGGATGTCAGCGCGATCTGCAAGCGTCATATGTTTATGGGAACTGAAAACCAAAAACTCGATCTGGAGACAAAAAGCTAAAAATGTAATAATTAAATTGGAGATAAAGTAACTAGATAATGATGTAAGTATACATTTTACCATAGCAGAAGGTCCTGGTTTAGACTGCACTTAATCCATTTTTTTGTCTTAACAGCTAGGACAAATTGAATTAATAATGGACTACTAAAAAACTTTTACACATTTTTCTTAAATTGTACATGTTTAGCTTTCAAATAAAGGGTTCATTCCAAAACAAAAGTTGTATGAATTAAACAATAGACTGACTGAAATAGGTATATCAATTCATGCCTTGTCACATTGTAAGAAGAAAGGTCTAAACCAGACTGTAACATAAAAAAACTAAGTCTAAACTTTCTTCACGGACATGACAGAAGTGACGCGCGCGCGAACAGAAACGTGGCGGAACTTACATTTGGGATTTTGTTTCCGTCCGTCGGGAATTATTTGACACAGCTAAAGTCATAGATATATATAAGAAAGTGTTTATATATATATATCTATGGCTAAAGTAAGCTCGACAGTTAGCCTGCCCCGGAGCAGGCTAGTTCAGTGGTGTAAGTTACCATGGTTACTGAGCGGGGAGTCACACAAACCACTTTGATGGAACGAATCTCTCACTTAAATTAGCCTGGCTTATCATAATAAGCCAGGCTTCTCCCCTCTGTAGGAGTAGCTGAATTTCTGTGTGTATACTTGTTTATCATGTCTCAAATGTACGTTGACAGACTTTTTTTTGTCCTCAAGACTCCACCAGAAGTCTGTATGAAAGGAAACTGAAAGAAGCCATGGCCAAAGGGAGAAAAACAAAACCATCACCTGACAAAACCTTCTACAGAGAAGAGGGTAACTAACTGGGATTTGTACTTTTATCTATCATTTACACTCCCAATAGCACTGAATACTCAAGCTTTAAAGGCAGGGAAAACCTGGGAAATCTACATTCATAACTGGAATATTTAGCCGTGCTGTTACAAACTAATTCTGAGGTTTATCAGTTACAGTCATGGAAAAAAAATATTAGACCACCTTTGTTTTCTTCAATGTATTGTTCATTTTAATGCCTGGTACAACTAAAGGTACATTTGTTTGGTCAAATATAACAACAACAAAAATGTTTCATAAGAGTTTAATTTAAGAGCTGATATCAAGCCATTTTCCATGGTTTTCTTGATTATAACCAAAATCATATAAATAATGTGCAACAAACAGTTGCAAAAAGCAATAACAACAAAAATGGCTCATAAGAGTTTAATTTATGAGCTGATATACATTACTTACTTAGCTTACTTAAGTAAAAGTACTTATACCACACTGTGAATTTACTTCACTACAAGTAAAAGTCCTGCATTCAAAACGTACTTAAGTAAAAGTACAAAAGTACCAGCATCAAAATGTACTTAAAGTATCAAAAGTAAAAATACTCATTATGCAGAATGGGCCAACTCGTATTGTTATATATGTCCCAAATAAATTATTGGATTATTATTATTATTTATGCAAATGTGTAAGCAGCATTTTAATTTTCTCAAGGATTAACTTTATCTTCTCAGCAAAATGTAATGAGGTTTAAGGTTTAATTTCAACGTGAAATTTCAAAATGTCAAATCACTTTAAATTGATCAGGTTTATGTTAAATCTCGACCTGAAAAGTAACTAAAGCTGTCAGCTAAATGTAGTGAAGTAAAAAGTACAATATTCACCTAAAAATGTAGTGGATTACAAGTATAAGGTTACATAAAATGGAAATATTCAAGTAAAACTACATCACAACTGTGCTCAAGTACAGTACATGAGTAAATGTAATTAGTTACTTTCAACCACTGGCAACAAAACAAGTGGTAACTTCTGTGCTCTTACTGTGTTTAAATTAAAAAGAGAGGATGTTGATCAGGTGGTTCAGCACTAACTGGACTGTACTTGTGTGAACCACAAATATCACAAATGTCTAGGTAAGAGTGTAAAGGAAAAGTACACTTATGTTGACATTGAACCTTATTGTTTTGTTTGATTTCAGAGCAGGAGGAAGTCGTCTATGAATACAGGACCCCTGTAAGTATCTCTGTCCACACCGTTTTTTCATTACTTGCCTAATAAATAATAAATGCAATGAAAACTATTGGTAAAAAATGCACAAAAATGTTTTCTTTTCACAAAAATGGTATCAAGTGTTAAAATCAACAGGACATTATAAAAACCTGTCAGTAATATTGTTAAGTTCGTATAAGTTCACTAATGCTATGAGCTCCTAACCTTGTGATTTGAGCTGCCAGTGTCAAGATTTTTCCACCTGATTTTAACAACAAAATAATTTTCAATGATATGTATATAGCACAAATTTACATATTTGTCAATAAAACAGGACTTAATACTCATTTGTTTTGTAATTGACTGAGTAGGGGCGTCCCATGGAAGGCCAGAGATACAAAAAAAATTAAATGGTAATTAATTCTAGCAGCTGTTAGACACAGTTTCATTTGTTTTTAACATTTTTGTAAAACAGCATTATTTATTATTACTGCTTCCAATTTTGCAGGTGAGGAGTGAAGGGGCAGGAGACAGGTCAGTTAACTTACAAATCTGTTTATTATCAGCTCCAAACATTGCCTCTTCTTTTTCAGTAAATCAAATAAGAAAATATAAATAAGTCTAATTCCATAATCATTTTTTTTCTTGTCCATCTAGTGGGGCTTACATGAGGTCCAGACCAGAGTGGAATGAGAGGGAATATGAACAAGAGTAAGTTATAATCATACAAGTCTTGAGTTGATGTCGTTTTGGTCCCAGTTGGTGAGGGGTATAAACACACACAAATGTCCTCTTTTATGTGTCTCTGCAGAGCATCCTACTCAACCTACTCAAAGTCAAAGCCTGAATACAGAGGAAGAGACTTTGCTGATGGGTAAGTGTATTTATAGTCAAATAGTGTCATAATTTTTTCTCTAAATGTATAGGTGAAAAAATATTTTGTTTGTGTGAGAATTATAATTCTTCACTGAAGCAAACATCATTTAATTCCCTTTCAGGCCCTCCATGTACGACTCACCGTCCACTTACAGAAACTCCTACCTGCAATCGACACCAATGAAATCTCAAGAAGCTCCAAAGGCACAAAACTCATCTCGCCTCGTCCCGCTCTGGATTCAGTTTGTGATCTTCCTGGCTATTGCAGTCTTCCTCTACTTAGTTTTTTCCAATATGGAGGAAAATGAATCCCTTAAAGGAATAGAATGATTTTTACTTTGTTGTGCATTTTAAATCGGGTGAATGTATTTTGGTTGATGCCTTTATTTTTGACATTGCTGAAATTGGGCTTTATGCAATATTTTTATGCTTTATAATTGCAGTTTACTTGCTTGCTTGCTTATGTTTATAGTTGAACTTCTCACCCAGCTTCACTACAGCAGAACTACTAAAATAGTTGAAGATGCCACATTTTAAAAGGAGATACCACTCAAAAATACACAATCCCTCTTCCTCTTACCTGTGCAGTTCTAGAGATAGTCATCCACCGCACGTTGCACCCACTGGTGTTTGACTTGTATGTCATATTGTGCCACAGATTTTGATGCCAGCAATTAAATATCAGCTGATTATCATAATAAGATGTTTCCTGTTTAGAAAGAGACATTTTTATGTTGATTGTGAGTTTTGTTTGGTACAGAAAGCATCACAAACTGCCTGTCAACTCCATTTTATTGTGATGAGCCTTGTTGCCCGTTTGCCTCTGCAATTCACAATAAGATGTGGACACTTTTTAAAATTATTCACATCATTCAACTCTTGACAGCGATAGACAAAGATTAGACACAAATCTGTCGTTATACTTCATAGAACATGGTTTAAAATTCAGATTTCTTCAAGAAAAGAAGTCATCTCACCAGATTTTTACCACATTGAGTTATTTTTCTTAGCACTAGAATAAACTGGATAGAATGAGTCCATGTTTCAAAACCAAACACCTGAACTTGTGTTACAGTGTATTAATTAATCTAAAGTTCAGTATCAGAAGTCTCCTACCAGATCTATTGAGCGTCCCAAAATGATCCTTTTTCAGTATTGCAGTACTTGGTGCTAAGGGTGTCTAATGGTCCACGATTCTGTGTATATTACTAATAAGGAGACCAAATCCTTTATATACTCTTGAGGTATAACAATGCTTCCTTTTTGACAGTTATAATAATAAATTATAATGAAGTACAGCTGGGATTGTTTCCAGACCAACTGTAATGCAAGTGCCTCAGTGGTTTTGTAGGAATAATTGGGATATAATTATTGATTTTGTTCAGTGTTTCATAAGTAGTTGGGAAACGTTAACGTTTTTGAATGGTTTATACGACCTATAAAGCCATGTTTTTGCTTTGTTTCAGTAAACATACATCACATATTTGTAGAACATAATCAAACTTTTACATCCTGTACATTTTGATGTGATGTGTTTTGTATTGCTGTCACTATTAAAGAGCTTGTATATGAACATTTGATGCGCAGCAGTTTGTTAAAGTGCAACAATACATTAGAAATGTTTTAATAATAGAGGGTATAAAATAAATCAATTATAATACACATAATGCTTAAAGCTCTTTCCTCTTCAGTAGTTTGATGTGATGTTGCATATGAAGCTACAGTTCATGCAGTAATATTTGACTCAAACAAAACACATTACCCAGAAGCTCCAACAACAGCAGCATTTTAATCATCTACAGGTTCTATTCACCAACTTTAAGTGCAGTTATGTACATATTGTAAATGACGTAAGATGCATAGTAGGGTTAGACTTAAAATACAAAAACATCTAATCCTTTAAGGATCATTGATCTGTAGAAGCAAGTACATAATAAGCGAGTGGAGCCTGTCAGTGTTACCTGGTAATAAATACAAAACAATATTTTTAAACTGCATTTACACAGACCTGAGGGACACCTTTCAGTTTCCCCAGTTTAGCTTGTAGTTGCAGTTTTCCACTCCATACATCTGGCGTCATGGCAGTAGCCGAGTCTGAGTGAATCTGACTTTGAACTGGAAATTGTTTCTACTTTGTCTTCTGTGGCCGTTAGCTCACATCTATACATAATACAAGGCTTAAACACTACTTATATCCATTGTTTCCCAGAAGTTACACCTGTCTGAAGTATGGTGTAATGTAGTCTGTGTTAGAGTCCATTAAAAACTGCCTCATCCAACCTGTACTGGACTTTCCCAAACGTGTGGTGGATGACTGACCAAGCAATTTGGTTCTGTTTTACATCTGCTGACTGAATCCATGATGGATGCAGTATGAGCCCTCTGACTGTCCAGCCACTCGTGACACTGCTGGAAAGAAGAAACACAAAATGCTTCACTTTCATTTACTAGTGTGGCACAATCAACAAACATGGACACAGATGATGATAAACAACAACAAAAAGTGCCTATAAATAAATATTCACCCCTCAGAAGTTTTCATGTTTTATTCTTTTTAATGCTTTTACAATATGATTTATTAATTACCCAAATAAAAACCATGTGTCAAGTATTCAGCTCCTTTAATAGGGCACACCTGAACAGATAAGCATGTTAATGCAGATTCTGTATGCAACGGGACACGTTTCTGGTATTGCAAGCGTTTCCGTTAGTAGGGCTGGGCGATATAAAAAATATAGCGATATATTTTTAAATGTCGTATGTAAGTAGGCCATATCGCATATATATCGAAATAGTTTAAAAAAAAAAAATATATATATATATATATAAAATAAATAAATGCTGCCCTTACTAGGGTTTGGCTTAAAAGATTGGCTTATATTTCATATGCTATTTTTTTTATTTTTTTTTATTTAAATGTGCGCTTTATGGAGCTTTGATTTTAAGAAAAGGTACTCCTGTTATACAGTATTTATGTTCACTTAAATAAATGGTTTCAATTAAACTAATTGTGACATGCCATATTTAACTTTGACTGAAAATCTGCTCTCAGTTTGAGTTAAAAATATCAAGATAAATATCTTCAGCCTTAACATATCGGGATATGACTTTTGGTCCATCTCGCTCAGCCCTATCCATTAGTAGTATTGTATAGTAGTTCCATTAGTATTAACCAATCATGTTTGGGTGGACTTTGGTTGCATTCAGGTAAATTTACCATCTAGCTTTTGAGACATTTTTTTAATCTGCATTAATATGGACAGAAACAATCCAGTTGAAGATTTAATTGATCACACACATAATTACTTACATGGAGTTCACCCATGTGTGATTTCAGTCGTTTTTTTTTTTTGCTTTATTTTAACTCTTGCAGGCAATGTCTTTTAACCCTTTTTGTTTCTTTCACCTTTGTAAATCCTGTATTTTATTGCACTTTATGCACTTTTATGTGAAGCACTTTGGTGCAGCTCAGCCGTCTGTAAATGCGCTATAGCAATAAAATTTAGTAACGGCTAACCTCCTTGATTCACTGCTGTAAAATAACAAAACATGAAACTTCCCAGGGTAAATATTATTTTCTAAGCACCATATCAAGAATTATGGCTTTTAATACCTTTAGTGTGTTTTCTGTTGCCTGCATACCCCATCATAGCTTGTTAATTGATAAGGCAACATAAGTGTTGTCAACACCTGTAGAAGGAAACACATTCATTACTCGGTTTCGTAAAAATCAACAACACATTTCTGTTTAAAGCTCAAAGGCTTTCTCTGATGGAAAAGGAACTTACAGGTTCTAGTCTCTCGCTCCAGTTCAGTGGGCTTCTTCTCCTTGTTACACAGCACCTTGGCCACAATGACTATAACGATAACAGCTACAACGAATGTGAGGCCAGACACAAGCCAGCTGATTACCATTGGACTCAGCACTGGAGCTGGATCTGAGGGCGAGAGGAGTTATCTGTAAGTTACGCACAGGGTTGGTTTTCATCTACTGAAAAACATTGTATTAGGTCAGGAATATCTATGGATAGGCCTGTCACTATAACACATTTTTAGAACAATATATTTTCCCAGAAACTATCACGATAAACAATAGCATTGTTGTATTCTTTTTATAATGATATTAGAGCATAATAAGTACATCCTTTTCCACAGCAATGAATTTTTAAATCTCGAGAATATTAAACATTGAAATTGAAATGTTGAAAAGACATTATAAAATATCATAGATAAATAAAACATAAATAAATAAACTCCAACCAAAACAAATAAAATAGACTTTCAGGCTCTGTTAACAAAAAAATTGCACTGAGATAAATATTATGTATTATATTATTTTATCATTAAAATAACATAAACAGCTGGAATGGCAGCTTGGCAATAATAGGGTATTTTTTTGCCAATTGGTACTGTGTGTCAAAAATTTGCAGCATTATTTTAAATACAACACAAAAAAGCACAAGAAGTCACGCATGTGAACGACAATATATTGAGTCCAGAAAAAAAATATTATGTTCATTTTTATATATCGAATGATAAGTCAATATAGTAATTATCGTGACAGGCCTATATATCGAATCTTATGAATTAATAGGAATATTTTGGAATCCTGTTTTTCTTCATCACATATGATGTGTATGTGTATGATACATATGCTATTCTTTAGTACCTACAGTCATGGATAAAAATATTAGACCATTGTTCTCTTCAATTTCTTGTTCATTTTAATGCCTGGTACAACTAAAGGAACATTTGTTTGGACAATTAAAATGATAATTTTTTTCCCATGGTTTTCATGATAATAACCAAAATGGCTAGATATCAGCTGTAAAATTAAACTGTTTCTGATCTATTTTTGTTGTTACCATTATATTTGTCCAAACAAATGTACCTTTAGTTGTACCAGGCATTGAATGAACAATAAAGCAAGGAGAAAACAAGGGTGGTCTAATATTTTTTTTCCATGACTGAATATTACTGATCTGTCTTCATGATATTATTAGTGTCACCTCTGATGGCTATAGGCAGGGGCTGGCTCTCTCTGG
This sequence comes from Centropristis striata, assembly GCF_030273125.1. Classification (NCBI taxonomy): domain Eukaryota; kingdom Metazoa; phylum Chordata; class Actinopteri; order Perciformes; family Serranidae; genus Centropristis; species Centropristis striata. Next base: position 22,257,428 of record NC_081521.1, read on the forward strand.
AGACAAAGGTGCGTCCACCCATCTGGACCCGATACAGGCAGTAGTAGTAGCCCTCGTTGGAGCTCTGTGCATTGGGAAAAGTGAAAGTGACCGACGGGGTGAGGGCAGGCAGGGACTGGCGCACTGTGCCGTTGGAGCGTATCAGACGCAGCTGGAAGGAACCTCCAGGGTACTGCTGCGGGGTGGAGCAGGTGATGTTAAAATTGTGGCCTTTAATGACGGAACCAGCCGGGGCCTCAGTGGACGTGTTGTACCAGTGTTGTGGAGTCAGGAGTTCCACTGTGATCAGCCAAAGAGAAATTAAATAGGTTATTTTAGGGTTATGCAGATGTTTGATCAGGAAACAAAAAATAATTCAACCTCTTTTGAAAAGATGTGGATTTTTTTCAAACCCAACTTGGGCCTGAAATGTACCAGTACAATGATTATTGTAAATCTTAAATGTTTTCAGAAACTATTCTAAAATAAAATGTGGGGTTACCTTCTAGATTTTTGCTTAATAAGAAACAGCACCATTTATATTACCAACAAACTAAAAAAATCTGAACATTGAATTATTGTCAATTGCCAATATATATTATACATATATGGACAACTGAAATAAATAAATGAAAGTCAATTACATGCAACATAGCTACAATTAAACAAAGAATGACAATACAGAGTAGCAGTGAGAATAAATAACCTAAACTCAAAGGTCCACTGATCTAGCTTTTTTTCCTGACTGCATGTCTCAGCAAATAAAGCTTTAAAGGTAAAGTGACTTTTGTGCTTGTATTTTAATTTTATTATATGTTGTAAAGTAAATATCTCACATGCTGCAAGTCAGCAGTAAAGAAATGTAATAAACTGTAAACCTAATTTGAGTATGATTTCCCTAAAAACGTTGAATGCTGTGTTCACTATCCATAATGTTCAAATCCAACTTGTGCCTTAAGAGAATTAAAACACACACACGCGCACACGAATTAGATAATGCGGTACTGACTCACCAACACTGATATTGATGGAGTTGCTGGGTGGAGAGCTGAGCAGCTGAGAAGGGAAGCCGGTTTTGATCCTGTACCGACAACTGTAGCTGCCCTGGTGGAAAGTCTCCATGTCGGACAGTGTAAGCTCCACCCTGGTCTGCGTCTGATCCGCCCTTTGTGTGACCAGCGGTGTTGACACTCCATGCTTGTACAGATGGAAGTCACTGAGGTGGTGGCCCAGCAGAACACTGCAGCCGAAGCGAACAGCCTCACCAGAAGAGAACACAGTGTGAGGTGACAGCAGGGTGAGGGTGGGTGTTAAAAGGGTACCTGTGAGTAAAAACAGGTTAATCACTAAATGTGCATGATATTATGAAATGTGAACAAAGTAAGTACTCTCGGAAAAGTGGATTAAGTGGATTTGTGCAGAGGTCTGTGACTCGTTTCCAGCACTGCTACCTTGAAAGATAAAATGTACCAACAAAGTGGAGTCTCACCTGAGCATTTCACCCCTGCATCATTCTCATGGGTGCAGTAGGCGTTACTGTGGAGGACAACAGCACATCGTGTCAAACTTGACTCATGCCCGGTGCACTGGACATGCCGCAGCCAGATCTCTCCACTGCCTGCACCAAATGTTGCACCATGAAGGGCAGATTCAGCTAAGCCACAGCCCAGCTCCAGGCACACCACATCAGCCTCCCGGTAGTCCCAGCCATGATCGCAAACTGTCCCCCACTGGTCATGGCGGAGTACCTCAACTCTGCCAGAACACTTGTTCTCCCCATCCACTAGTCGAACACCACCTGCGCATCAGACAAAAATTACTCAGAGACGTAAAGTGTGGGGATGGCTATGGATGAAAGCAGATTTATATAATTCCCAGGCTTACCAAAAGCATTAACTCCATCCCACAGAGCACCTAACAGGCCTGGGAGGAAATGACAAAACATGGAATTATTGTCAGAAAAATTCAGATCCAATTCTATTAGAAATGGCAACAACAGCACCTACTTACACTCATGTTTATTAGGTACACCATACACAAGCCAAATCAATATGGTCAAGTTCAACAGTCCTGCAATGAATCCCCCATTTACCAGGGTAGTTTGCTGTAGTTTGAAATGTTTTAACACCTTGTTCATTGCATATAGGTATAGCATATATATAAGTCAACAGCCTATTCAAGATGAAATCATGGCTAAAATTAAATTATCGTGTACCCAATATGCATAAAAGCAAACAACTGTGTTAATGTTGTGTAATTCTTGTTGTTGTTGCTAGTGCTGTGGTGTCTTTATGCGTTGAATTATTGTTTTGCTGGTCGTGGTGTTGCTGTTGTTGTCGTTGTACAGTGAATGTGTATTATGTTGTAATTGTATTTAGCAGATATGTTGCTTGAATGTTCTCAAGGGAGGGCTCATTTAAACTACTGAATATACTGTTAGGAGGTTACATTTTTTTAAAATGTCTCGCTTTAAATGTATCATGTTTTTCATGATTTGACTTGAAAAGTAACCAAAGCTGTCTGCTGAATGTAGTGGAGTAATATGTACAATATTTGCCTCAAAATGAAGTGGAGTAAAAGTATAAAGTTACCTAAAATGGATATACTCAAGCACAGTACAAGAAGAGTACTTGAGTAAAGGTAGGCTACTTAGTTACATTCCACCACTGATTACAGGACTGTTGTATCAGACTGCTTTAATTTGAGCTAGGCATACCCGGTAAACTGAGTGTAAATTATACTGGTTATATTTTGGAGGTTCATAATTAATGTTAGCAAAGCTATGAGAATTGATTTACATTATAAAAGTTCAGGTAAGGTAACGAGATGCTTGTGTTAGTGTCGTAATTCAAATAACGTTTCTGGAGTCATATGAGAAAGAACTTTTCTTTCTTTGTAATGTAACGTTAACCCTACGGAGACTTGGGCTGTTCAGTCAGTTTTTGAATATTTTTCATTCAGCCAATTTACTAATGTTCACCATGCCATGTTGATATCTATTTTTTTCAGCACAACCTCACCTATATGACCTGATAACTATTCTTTTTTACTTAAATTTACTGGATCAACATTTTGAGCCCAAAAGAAACACACAAAAAAGCCATAAAATTGGATATCTGAAATGTTTTGGTTTGTTTTACTTTCAAAACATAATCACGCTCAAGTAAGAATTTTTAATGTTGCAAATGTGAATACAGGTTGCAAATATAACATATAAGATACAAAATTAGGATAATATGTAGTTCTATAGTTTTATACTAAATAGGTTTGACATTATTTCTGGTTTTACTTATTATCATCAAACATTTAGTTGTGACATCATGAAGAAATTATGCTTTGCTGCTTTTGTGGACTCCAGAGGGTTAAACCTCTGAAGTCCAGGAGATTTTGGTTGAAATTTGTCAACTTCCTATGCATTCATTTCTGTCTCTGTTTAGCATCTTTCAGTCTGTACTTACATCACATGTATGGCTCCTTTTTCTGAACACAAACTTGGCTATCAGTCAGATTTTTCATTTTATTTTAATTAACAAAGTATAAAGCTGCCAGGAACCCAAAATACAAACAAAAGACACAGGTGTCTTTGGAACAGTACCTTTTTTTTTTTACCATGTATACACACAAAACCAGCAGAAATAATAAATAATAAAACTACAACATAGTCTATTTGCATGTAAATGAAATAGTAATAGTTTCATTGTAGAAAGAATATTCACATTTTAAAAAATGATCTAGAAACAAATGACACACTGTGAAAGCTATGATTGCACTTTCAACTCGCTTTCTCAGCTTGTCTACATATCATATAAAAATAAAGTTATTACTGTAAATAAAACATGTGTATTTTCAATAAATAGATGGACTCCAGAGGGTTAAGTAACCAAAGCAATCTGTGCTAAGTGAAGTCAATTGATGCTTAGGTTAAATCCCGTTGCATAATCACATAAAGCTACCTAAGTTAGCTGTCCTGCTTTAGAGTTAGCAGGCAGATCTATAGCTGAGCTAACCATGATTAGCAGCCTGGGCTCACCTGTTAGCAGGATGTGGAGGAGTCTCAGCATCATTCCCCTCACCCTTCCATCACACGGCCGGGGGGGAAGGATGCCCGTTGTCGTGGTGATGATGCGGACAACCGTTGAAAGCTAGTGACCGCACAAGACATCAGCTAGCTTGTGTGCTAACGGCTCACAACGGCTCACTGAAACACGAGCTAACGGCTAAGCAACTGCAACCAACCGACACTTAACGGCGCGGCTGTGAAGACATGATCCGAGAGCTGAGCGGTGCTAACAAAAAATTATTATTGATGTCCCGAGATAATGAGCCGAGGAGTCCGAGTGACTGTCACCACAACATGATGTCCATGAGCTCGTAGGTCCAGGTAATGAAAACTACATACCGTCAGGCCGCCATACTCACGTCAGCGGTCAGGGTGTTTATCCCGGTGTGAGCCGTTCTCCCTGCGGCAGACAGAGGTCACCACCGCCGCAGCGCTGCATTTAAACCCATTAGCTTTCTCCTGATGGAGGGTCACTGCTACAGAGCCGGAGCTGCAGATACCCACAGAGTCATAAGTTAACTTAAACACTTGATTTTTATCCCCCAAACAGACCAACTTCTTTATTATACTAAAACACATACAAAGCCAACGCTCAGAGACTGCTTCCACAGAGTTTATGTTGCACAAAATAAGGTGCATACTAGAATATATTTTTTCTATACTTTTTATTTTTTTTATTTTTTATTTTCAATTGCATGGAGAATCTTTTTGATTGTATAGAAATATAGGGCCACGGCTGCTTTGCCCGGACTGAAAAAAAAAAACACTTTTTTTTTTTCATTTTTATTTTCTCTTTGAAATTAATTTTGAGTTTGTTGAATTATAATTTTTTTAGTAGTTATAATTTGATTTCTCTCTATTTTTTATTGTGAACTATTTTGCCAGCCATGAAATATACATATATATATAATAGAAAAGAAAAATCCATTCTAAGCTGAAGCTTGTTCGCCTTCACCATCACTGAGTAAATGTACTTAGTTTAAGTCCTGCTTTTTTCCCATCACTGTGGCTCAGCCAGGAAACACTGGAATTATATACTACAAAGACAGATAGATTTATTGAAATAAAATCTGGTAACCTTCCTTATAAGGAAGAGAAAGAACAGCAGAGGGAAATTTTTACAACTTGGCAAGTTGTTACCCTATTGTATACATTTCAGAGTGGCAATAGCGCACCAGCACCTCCGTCACTATTTTAGACACAAATATCAAACCATTCAGAGATTTAACACCAACACTATTCTACTGATGCAGTCCTCCCACTTCCTCACACCATTGAGTCATGAGTCTTTTGTTCCCACCCATGGAACCGCGTGGATGAATCAACTCAAAACCACATCAGGAAGAAAACATATTTGCTGACTTGTGTCTTTCTTGTGAAATGATTTCACAAGTGACTAACCCGATGAATGCACTGAAGCATTTTTCCCCCTCATTTTAACTTTTTCCCGTCAGAGATGACTGGGCATTCCTTTGTTCTTTTTTGTATTCTTACCAAATGTATTTGCATTTTAAGTACCTCATTTGTGTCCACGGTGGATCATGAGTCATCCAGAGCAGAGGCACTTCCTCTGCGGCACACTCTGGCAGGGAGAAATGAAATAAATCCCCTAAAAAAGCTTCGCTCTGCAACGTGGGAGAAGATTTATTTTCCATTCAATCACTGAGGCTCCATAGCAACAATGTTAAGAGTCCTGAAAATGGATATATCCGAGTCTAGGCCTCTATCTAATCCAGAAGTATGGCAGAACTTGGACATTTAATGAACAAGCTCAAATGGGACGCATAGGAAATATAAAAAAATGTTATTGTAATGGCTAAATTATTAAAAACGGCAACATGGTCTGATCACTGTAGATCTCTGTGAGACACGGTCAAATCACACTTATTTTTTATGATTAAGCCACTACAATAAAGCTCTTTTTTATATTTCCTTCATCAATGCAATCTTTTTTTATATTTTTGAATGCCTGCATGGCCTTCCTGTTTATTCTGTTATCTAAGGGCACAGTATTGATCTATGGTTGAATATAAAGGTCAACTAGTCATCTTTTTTATGATGTACGATATGAGTGTCGATAACTTGTTATGCCCATGTAACTAAACTGACTGGTCACTTGTACAAATGGGGACAACTTTTGTAGATGTGTAAAATAACATACCAGTTTAACACACTGGCTTAAGGCTACAATGGCTGCCACATCCAATTTATATTTGTAATTCATTTACATCAAAAGGTACATATTTCCTTTCACTTTGGCATCAAGTCTTTTCTTGTGCAATAATGTGCTCAACTTTATAATAGCTGAGCTCTACTAATATTCTATGTTGTAAAACAATAAAGCATGAAAAAGTCCAAGGGTGTGAGTACTTTTTATAAGCACATGTGGAAGACTTGCTTGAGTCTTTAACTGAATGTGAAGAATTACTGAAAAATATAGTAACACATTACAGGAAGGGGATGAAAATGATCAGAAAATCAAAAACAAAAAAAAATCTTGATGTTCAGTCATGGCATAAACAGACTACCCTGTACCAAAGTAGTACAGTGGGATAAACTTAAATTCAGGGTTCCCACAGTTTTTTAAGAGTACAATTCAAGCATTTTTCAAGCACTTTCAAGGAATCTACCTACATAATTTTTACCAGCCGTTTATATTAAACGTGTTTTGATCAGGATTACTTAAAGATAAACAGAGGACTTATCAAGCTATTAATGCTTTGCATGACAGTTTTGTAAAGATCAAACACAAGGATTATATTCAAATTCATGCATTTTCTATCTTAACCTTGAAAACACAATTGCTAAAATTAAGCATGCCAAATTTCCAAAGACTCTGTAAGAACCCTGTAAATTCTCTGACAGAAGACACTTATTTTGTTCCCAGATGTTTTTCACCTAAATCTTTACAATCATCACAAGGTAGAAAATTATGATGAAATGAATCCAACAGGACATTTATACTTCAGAACAAAAGCAGCCAACTAGTCTCGCATATATTCAGATTTTGTCATCATGTTTGTATGAGCTGAATAATTCCTTCAGTGGTATCGCGGTCGGGTCAGACACCAACTGATATATGTTCTTGATGCATTTTTTTGAGCCATTGGTCAAATGAGCATCTAAATGGTCATTCTATTGTAAAATCTTTTTTCCCCACAAAGAAAACATACAGATAAGCCTGTATATAATATATGTTTATATATTATATTAATGAAAAATATGATACATTTCTCTGTAATTCAAACTTCAAAACCAGCACATTGTATTTGTGAAACAGAAAATCTCAAAAATGATCAGTGTGGTCATTACATTGCAAGGAACAGCACTATTACCAGCACTTCATCTGAATTACTTCCCTTCATTAACTAAAAGAGTCAACCTGCGCAGTCATGTGTGTCTGTGGGTACATTTACCACTGATAAGAGGAAACAAACACCGTCATAAAATAACAAAACATAAATTAATTTAGTTTAACTTAACACTAGTCCTCTAAGAAGATGACCTTTTTCACAGGTTTGGAGTTTTAATCAGTACCACATCCTCTTCAGTTATTTCGATAAACTCCTAAAGACAAGCTTTCAATAAAATAATGTGTTTAGCTCTTTGGATAAAAGTACAAGCTGCTTTAGTTCCACCAGAAAAGTCTCTGGAGCACCACATTAACAAAATGCGTGTGCTTCATTTTCACAAGTCTTTTGCCCAGCCTGTCTTGGGTTTCATGTGGCATTCAGTGTTTGTCAGGAAGATCCCAACTTTCAAGCATCTTCACTTAGACTCTCCCAGTAGATGGACAATGAGTTCGTATGTGGAGAGGACGATAGCCGTGTTAGGGATTTGTCTAATTAGCTGTGGAATGAGTCCTCTATAAAAAGCTGCATAGCCTTCCTCCACAGCTATTAACCTCCCCGTCTGGAAGAAATACTTGTACTTGCTGCCTTCCTCACGCAGCCTTGTCCGTATGACCTCTGTGGAGACAAAAATAACACATTTAAATAAATACTTTTCTCTGACATTAGGCGTTGCAATAGCAAATAGCAAACGATGTCTTCAAGTGTTTACCGTGTGGATAAGCTATGCAGGACGCACAGCCCTTTGAAAAAGCGGCTGCCAACATGAGACGCAGGAAGTCTGACGCTCCTTTCTCCTGTTCACCGTTCGGGGAGGCGTACTGGCTCTTGGCGAGCTGTTTCTTCAGTGTCTCGTAGATGAGGAAGCAGATCATGGTCTCAGAGATGCCGGCATAAGATGCAGTCAAGCCTCTGTAGAAGCCCCGGATCCCTTCCGTTCTGTAAACATAGCGGGCACACTGCAGTGCATTCATCTTCTTCTCTCCTCTGGCTCTGAAAAGTCAAACAGGTCGGGCTTATTAGTTGTGGAGCGAGTGAAACTAAAAATTATTTCCATTATTGATGAATCAATCATTTTCTTGATAATTGTTTCATCTATAAAACATCAGAGAATTAGCAAAGAAAGCCCAAAGTGATGTGTTAAAATGTCTTATTTTTGTTGAAAAATTCAAAAGCTATTTAGAAAACTGAGGCAGAAAACAGCATTTTCTGTAAAAAGAAAAAAAAAAAAGTGCATAAAAATTACTTCAACAATTAATCGCCTATAAAAATAATTTGCAATTATCTTTCTGTAGATCGACTATTTTAACTGTTGGTGATCATCTTATCTTTTTTTTTTATACAGCATACAGTCTAAAAAAACACCAAAAATCCCATCCTAAGTTGCCAGAGCCTTACAACTCCCACAAACAGTTCAATTCACAATACCATATTTTAAGACAAGGAAGCAGTTTCTATTATTGGTGAGTTATATAACAATTGGAAGATGTTAATTTCCTGTTTAATTTGAAGCCATGAGTCAATATTCAACGCTATGAGGAAGTATGCAAAATCTCAGTGTTTCCTTATCAGGATGAATGAGTGACTCGTATAATGTAACTGGACTCCTTCTTCCTCTACATTCATTTTGTCCTGCAGGACAGGCAGGTTCACTTTGAAGACAGAGTGGACAGACCAGTCCCTGCGTCCTCACATGATACTACTGCCCCGTACTCGGTAATGTAAATATAGACTCTTCTTCAGCACGCAGGACAGTGCGTCAGCAGCAGTGTGTATTTATGGAGCTGGGTCACACGCTCGGCCTCCCAAAGTGCAAAACCCAAGGACACTGACGCGAAGGCGCGCTTTTAAAGGTTTCGGCTAAAGGTCACATTTTATAGATCGCCGTCCCACCCGCAAAACCCCTAAAATAAGTCAGATTGTTTTACATAGATCTCAAAGGGGAACACGACAGTTTATAGCTAAAAATGTAAGTACACACGGTATAGGTGACATTAAAAGGGTACACACTTTTTCTCCAGCTGCATCCTGGTCTTGACCATCCAGATGGGGTTCATCAGAGAGTTAGTAACAAAAGCTGAGGAAAGGGGACAAAAGAAGCAGATTCACTTTTAGACTGCAGTGTAGCATAATCTCCATAAACAAATCTCTTAATATGAAATCTGCAAGCAACCGGACAAGATTTTGGTTTTGGAAGTGTTCTGGTTTCCGTTTGTAGTTTTCGTCTGAGCAGAATTGACCAATCACATGAGTTTGCTTCAATGTAGGTTAGAGGTTAGCCGAAAAGTCACCTTGACCTCAAAAAGTATTGATAAGGTTGGTAATTCAATAGCAAACACTGATTGGCAAATGAAAAAGAAGTCCCAGATGCTGGCAGTACCAGAACCCTAGAAATACTGTCCAGAGGCTAAAAGATCATCAGATGGATAGTTGATGGGTTCAGAGATTGTAAAAACACGAGATTCATTACAACCAATTTAACTCCTCGAAAAGTATTATAACACACTCAATACACTTTAAGAATACTGAAGTCAGATATGCTTGTTGTGGGATGATAAATTACCTTTTTTAAAGCCTATAATTATTTATATAGACTTCAAAAAATGGTTAATGTGGGCATTCTGTTATTTCATCTACATGGTAGACAAAACAAATATAAGAAATATTTTTGCCGGGCACTGGATCGCATTACTTACAGCTGTTTTACATTTATGAATCAAAGGCTAACATGCAAAGTGCTCACCTGCAACACCAGCAGACGACATGTGCACCAGTCCACTGTTAGGCACAAACAGCCCATTGAACGCCTCTTTAGATTTCGAGTATGCAGCAAAGTAAATGGCTCTGAAACACAGAGAACAAACTGGTAAGAACTCGTCACAGAAGCAGCTGTAAAGATTGACACACAGCAATTAAATATGAATGCATTTTCAATATGTGAATTTGGCTTTATAACAGCTGGGCAATTATGTAACCGATTACATTTGGACTTGTGTTGGCCTTTGACTGACTGTATCCAGAGCAGTCTGCCCCAGTGCCTGCTCTCTCTGCTTGGCTTCTGGAACAAACTGACACTGCACCAGAATGGGCTGAATAAGCACTGGACAGCACCATGGGTGCCCACAGAGCTACTCTGAAAGCCTGTCCAAGTTGGCTAGTGAAATGGAGGGACGGTGGAATTACTGGGCAAAGGATCATACTGCGGCTACTCATTAACCATGGGGAAAGTATGCGTAACCGATGACCTTTTTCTGTTTGAGAGTCTCAAAGTCTAAATCAACATTTTGTGGCAAATGTTTCAGGACTTTACACTTATTGTATCATTGTTTAGAAGAGTTTAATTCCAAGATTATCAACCCTGAGGAAATTGGGCAAAGTGCTGACTATTTGTTGACACTGATAATAAAACAAAAGGTGAAACCGAAACATTACACAATGTACGAAGACTGGACTGGACTTTTGTTTTGTCTCAAGCTAAATCAATTATTATCCAGCCTTCGTTATCACTGTAACTGTCAAACTCTGACACTAACAGCTCAAACATTGTTATTTGTTCTTCATCTTAAGAATAACAAGTCCAACTGCCTTGTGTTCACAGACTCTTCAGTCTACAAAAAACTAAACAGCTGACTCAAAGAAGGAAGTCACTGCTATGACAACAGCTTCCGTTTATACGGTCCGTTTAGCTTTAAGCCATTAAAGTCAGAGATATAAACACAGCCTCCTTTTTTGTTTTCTGTATTTTAGCGACTGTGGGATAATACACTCTATACCCAAGTGCCCTGACACATGAAAACAACTGACTCCAATGAGAAACCGCCACTCTGCTTCACTTCATGGCATCTTAGCCTCTCTTTGTCTGTTGTTTTTGAATAAACAAAGACACTTCATTGTGTGTCCTCCCTTACACGTACGCCAAAGGGCAGATACAGCTTTTTAATAGTCAAATTCAAGTACTTTCAAAAAAATGAAGGGGAAAAAAGTGTCCTTATCTTGTCCTCTCTGGATGAAAATAGTTAAGTTAATTTTCTGAAACTGAAGGAAATTTAATAGAAGACAACTGACTCTAATTATACAAAATGAGGCTGAGAGACTATATTTGGTACACACTTTTATTTCATTATAACTTATCTATCTATCTATCTATGTATCTATCTATCTATCTATCTATCTAGATAAGACAAAGGATGTATGTAAATTTCTATGTTCAATAAAAAAGTTTTGTTTAGCACTTTCAAAGTAACTAAACCCAAAATTTGCAGACTCATGAAGCATTTATCATCCCATTAAAATTATACAATATATACAACTTTGAAATAAACTTAACAGAATTCCTTCATAATCAGTGTATATTGTCACTTTTATTTCACCAGGTGTTTATACTAACTTTAATTTCATGTTTTGTTGATGATTATTTAGTTTTTTGGTAATGGATTAAGGGATTTTGTACTTGAGGAGGCAACAAACAGGCGAGTTTATAGAAAACTGTAATGGGTAAGAATGGTGGGGTGTAATTTAGTGTAGACAGAGATTTCACTGTACCTTGAGGGGGCCACGCCAACGAGGTTCGGCCCCAGACCACGGAAAAGTGATCTTGGTCCCTCTTTTTCTAGAATTGACCTGAAACAAAAACAAACAACCATAAGACCATGATGATATTTAACAGAGTTTATTCATAAACAGGTTAAACTGTCTCTAGATATCTTGTGTCAAAGGTCTGTGTGGGATTATCCCTTGGGCTCTATTCGGGGAATGAGTATGATATCTCCAGCGATCATGCATTACACCAGTCCTGTTCACTTGAGCTGATTTTGCATTAGTTTATGTAACCCGGTACCCTCTGCGGAGCTTGCCCTGTCACGTCTACCACATCCCCACATGTTTTTGGTTTTAGGTTAGTGAACTTTATTCTCCAGACGACAGTCACGTCTGCATAGGGCCACAGGGAGGGGGATGGTAAAACTGCAAGTTGCTTTCCATAATGCAAAACTCGTCTCTCAAGCAATGTTCCCGCATTCCACCTCTGTCACCCGAACACCAGATGTCTCTTCTCAAACAACGATGAGTTTAAAAACACAATAATGACATTTTTCAGGTCTAAGAAGTGACACCATACAGCTTGAAGCTCCACCTGACCAGTCCAGACCGGTTTAGTTTGTGGCCCTAGTCCACTGAGTGTAACACAACACTGACCCTGCTGCACCCTGGTTGGAAGCTTCCCTCCTTCCTCTTGGCTCACCAGGGGCTGCGTCTAGTCTTTCCCAACCTAAGCAGAGTCATAAGATGACTACTTTCATGGACACCACTAAAAAAACCCTACATGTGCATCTTCAAGCCTGGAGGAAAAGAATGTTATGTCCCTCCAAACAGCTGGCTAAAGACACTACATGAGAGCAGGATACTGTGTACTTAATCCTCAGTTTTATGTAAGATAGGATTAAAAGCCTGAGTTATTAGACCATGAAAGCAGTCAGCAAATGACAGGGTGTCTTTAGTATTTCCATGAACTAAGTCACAAAATTGCACAGGCCTTTTCACAACTATTCCAAACTAAAATTGTTATTTGATCAATTTGTTACATCATGCCTCAGACATGCCTAAACACTGAAGTTTTTCCAGGGTACAACTCAGAAGGACCTTGTTATGCAACTATAAAGGAGTCACCTACTAACAATTACCTACAGGGTAGTTCTGGTAAACAGCAAGGTGCTGTGATCTGTGATGACGGAACACGTTGTCCCTGTGCTCCTTTGTTTGTAGGTAGAAAATTACCTCAAGGGACAGCCCACATGGCATGTTACAGCACTGTCTCCCTAACAACAACATGAACAAACAGCTTACCGTAGGACCTGCAGCAGCCCCGGTGTAACAGTCCCTGGTCGGATCACCCCTGTGCCACTTAGGGTGCCCAACTGGACCTGGAAGACGGGCCTGAGGGTGAGGCCCGAGGACTGCAACCGTGTCTTTAACACTTCCAGAGGACAGGTCACAATGGCTCCCACCGTACCACTGCATCTGCAAATTGATCGCACAAAAATAAAGATTAAGGGCCTTGAGATGTTTAAAATCTTACAAACAAAGCAGGAAATATAATGTCACATTTCTTTGTGACATATACTAAAATCGGAAACTGTACATATACAGGATATATATTTTTTTATCTTAAATATGCCCTCTAAATTTTGGGAATCAGGGTTGTACATGCAAGTTACCCGTAAGTAGAGTGGATTTATTTCTTGCAAGGTTACTCATATCAGCTTTGATTTGAGGGTGTTTCCACCATAACACAGCTGAGGAGCGACTGACCAAGTGCTATGAACAATTATGGTCAAAGACCGGCCTCAGGCTCTGCAGTGGAAATACTCAGAGTTAACACAACACATCTGTGGCACAGGGTTTCGCAGCTCAGTCGCTCTAATTGCACTTTGTCTTGCACTTTGTTTATTTGCAGTAAAAAGACGGTTTTAAGAAGTAATTTTCCCGATTTCAACATTAAAAAAAAACAACAATTTAGTTATCTACAGTTCACATGGATACATCCTTAATTATTCATGTCTGTAACCTTGTCTGTCACAAGCTTAGGAGTCTGGAACAGATTAGACTAAGCCTCTGTACTGTCTGTGTCTGAGGGACAGAGTCAAACACCTTTGCAAAAGTTCTACCAAACCAGATTAACCATTCACTGATCATTGATCACTTACCCATCCTTATCTGATTATTTTATTTCTTAATTATAGTGAAGAGACATTATACCCCGTACTACATGTTCCAAATCGCATAACTCAATTTGACAAACACATATAACCATGTTGAAATAAAGTGTTGTGGCCATGGCCATTGACCGCAGAGATAAGAAATGTGGTGGGGAACATGCGTTGGAGTGTGGCGCCTCTGAATATGACAAGTGTGCTTGTAAAATTGTGTTGTATGTTTTGAGGTTATGATATCGTTTGGAAATCAACCAAAGCTGTCAAACCAGTTCGGCTGACATTGTATTTCCTACGTGGAATGGTAAACACGTTTTCTTGTGTGCATGTTTTGAGCATGCATGGTTTTTAAAACCATAAGAGGTTCATCATAGCATCTCAAGGGTAAAATGGCGTCATTTTTAACAAGCTAGTGTTTAAAGTGACCTTAACATTCATCAGAATGCCACCGAGCTCGTCGTTATATCACACAGTAAAATATTAATAATCGGAGTTTATAAATAGCCATTTTGAACCATGTGTCGATGAGCTGTTGGCGTCTCGATTGGCAGCATATTACAGGTTCAATGTTACATAACAACGAAGGACATGGTGTAAAGGCTGAACATACCGTGACTGCGCCACATGCAGACACTTGGTTAACAGCCAACCGCAGTCTTAAGTTACAGACACTCTTTAACACAAGGCTTGTCTTACACATCACATGTAACTTGCAGTATAATTACGATCTTCCAAACGTAAAACACCACCAGCGATATCCTGCTTCAGCTTGCTAACGATAGCTAGCAGGCGTTAGCACACTTCCGCACGGATGTTTCGCTAGCTGATTACTGGACATATGTTACAAATGTTACCGGTTGGTATACAACCTTAGACATGCTGTAAAAGCTATCAACAACCACACGTAGTCATTTTTCATAATAACCGAGTCAAGAAATGAAATAAATAGATGCTTATCGGTACATCTTCCTATGCTAACAAGAGCTAGCTCGCATATTCCGGTTAGCGTGTAAGCTAGCAAGCTAGCGGCTCTATAATGATGGAAATTGGTTAGATTATCTAGGAAGTTCCACTTGGTTTCATAGGTGATTTTCAAATTTACTAATGTAGCAAAAACGTCACATCACCTCTTTGTAATACATTTATAACGTTTCTCCGGTTAGAAGCATGTAGCATGACTTACCCCCCGGCGAAGAGGTTCAGCAGCGTGTCTTTCTGTGCCATCCTTTCCTTCTTCAAGCAGCCACCATACTCGTGTTATATCTCTTGTTAAACTCGTATCAGACAGAAGGAACAGAGCTAACTGTTAGGATCCCGGTGCGCTGCCTCTCATTGATCCTGTGTACCGTAGCGGCTCGGTGGTGCTCAGCTGTCAGCACTGGGCGGAGCGCCGGGGTGACCCGATGAGCTGCTCACCGTTGACGTCAGAGGGCCGGACGGGGGTGTTGTCCGTGACGTCAGGACATGTGCGATTGGTGCCCTCTTCAAATTGTTGCACAAGTGTTACCTGCAGATGAGCTTCAAAAACAACACGAGAACAACACCCTCAACCTATGGTTTCCTCCTGACCTTCACAAGTTTCAGTGTACAATAAACGCTCTAAATCGTCTGCATAAGTATCATGTTATTGTCTAACAATCCTATAATACATAGATATGCAGGGAGATATTTTTTACACAAATTGAATTAAAAAACAACAACAACACATATGTAAACCAGCACAATATTATTTTGTCACAAGTAACTTGTGCGGAATATACAGGCATGGAAAAATTAGTTAGACCACCCTTGATTTAAAGGTAAAGGTACATTTGTTTGGACAAATATAATGATAATAACAAAAATAGTTCATAAGAGTTTAATTTAAGAGCTGATATCTACCCGTTTTCCATGGTTTTCTTCATAATGATTTTGGTTATTATCAAGAAAACCATGGAAAATGGGTAGATATCAGCTCTTAAATTAAACTCCTGTCAGCTATTTTTGTTGTTATCATTATATTTGTCCAAACAAATGTACCTTTAGTTGTACCAGGCATTAGATGAACAAGAAATTGGAGAAAACAAGGGTGGTCTAATATTTTTTTCCATGACTGTATGTATTATACAGACATACATCTTTACATAAAATAAATGTTAAAAACGTGTAAACCAGCACAATATTATTTTTGTCACAATTCACTTGTGAGGTAGATGTTAATGCTTAACTGGTGCCCACATGTTTGAAAAGCAGCAAAAGCACCCTCATAGTCTTGCCCCTATGGTAGATAAAACATGATAAATTACCCTCTAAGGTGCCCTTCTAGTAAAGAAAAAATGTGCAGTGAGCTACAGGGTACCCTTAAATGGAGCTGCCGTGACATACAGACTGCCCTGAGAACTTTGTGCATGCTAGTGCCCCACTACATTCAGCTGGCATGTGTTTTTCCACCCCTGCAGCTTTAGACAGCCTTAGTTCACCACTGATAGAGAATATGCTATGGACCCCCTTCATGTGTGTCCCTTGGAATTTGCACCGTCTTAACTTAGAATACCCATTAAAAAATGCACAAACATTAATTACACTAGCTGCAAGTAAAATTGTACCTAGGCAAAAAAAGGAATTCACCCTTTGTGTATACATAAAGCATGGGTTCTGATTATTTAAAACATTATATACATTAATAATGTGTATAAATTAAGCATAGTTTGTGTAAATAAGCAAAAATTGATAAGAGTGTCATCATGAAACACATTTTATCATACATTTGATCTAAGAGCTTTTAATGGACGTACCAAAGACCCAGCTTTTAAACTCAGTGACTTGGACTACCTTTTCTGGTTTTTTAATTAAGGTCTAGTTCAAGAGGGGTGTGACTGCAGGTCCTCGCATGCCACAATGGAAAATTTCAATCTTCAAACCTCTTGCTGTTATGCTACAGACAAATTGTCAAACTAATTGTCCTCCTTTAATAAGGTTGTTCCTACTCTGATAAGAAAGAAGAGATAGCAAAAAAAAACCAAGATCAACAATCTCATCTATCTTAGCAGAACAACAAAGACCTTGATTTTTATTGGTGTTTGAAATATGACTCCACGCCTGCTGACTGTGGCATAACATACATGTGATGTTATGGCATGTGGTGTTCACCAATGAGCGGTGAGTCATGCGACTCCTGCTGTCACTCTGAGGGCATCTAGGCTTCAACCCTGCAGAAAGATAAGTAACACCTTGTTTGTCTGTCAGTCTGTACAACAACATGTGTGTCATTGTGTCAATACAGTCTCGTCAAACCAGCTGCACCTGCTTTTTGCCCTATTTCAAAAATACTGTCATGTACATACTGCACTTTAATTGAGTATTTTCAGTTTATGCTACTTCATACTTGTACTCCACTACATTTCAAATATTCTCCAAAATGTATTCGGTAGCTTTCATATTAAAACTTCCACATAAAGACTAGAACAGTGCTTCCCAAACCTTTGGATTGTGAGACCTTGTGAATTTTTTTTAAATTATAGCAGTGCACTGACATAAACAAAGGTTGGAAGGTCTGAATGCAGTATGAATGGATCTGTCAGTTTAGACTGTTGGTGTTTGTGTTCAGTTTAAGTTTGGCTCTGAGGTAGAAAATGTTTTTTTATGTGATTCTACACATTTTATGTATTTTTTTTTACATTTCTAAGTGATAATGCTTGCATTATGATTTTAAAATACACTTGACCTTTTTCCAGTTTACCTTAAATGGAGCAACCTGTGAGTCTAATCTGTAGGAAAAGACTTTCCTGGTGAATTATTGTTTAACCCTTTTAGACCTAGCATAGAACAAATCTGCCAGAGCAGATATTTTCATTTTTACATGTTGTAGTGCCATTTTTTGGAGCATTTTCATGTGCTATACATCAATACAACCCTTGCATCCCATATTGTAATAATATATATGGACTTGTGTCCATACTGATGAAATAAATTGATTAAAAGTGCAAAAAATCACACACAAAAATTAAAAAAACATTATTTTTTTAACACATATTTTTCCAAATACAGAAATATCATAGCTGTATCCCTCAAGAGTGTAAATGGAAAAAAGTTGCATAAAATCCTTGCACATTGTTTACATTTGCAAAAACACAGCATGTACATCAAAATAAACTAGTTCAATCAAATGTGTGTGTAGGGAGTGTGTGGGCTGTGTGTGTCTAAGTGTATGTCTATTTTTATATCTGTTCAATGTATCGTAAGTGAAAAAAAAAAAAATCGTAATGACAGGTGTTTTCCAATAAACATAGTTAAAGGTGACAATTCAGTGACTGAGGATATTGAGAGCATGGTTAATGAGTTCAACGATTACTTTGTTAATGTTAGTCCTAATTTAGCAAAAGAGATTCCCATTACAGGTAGAAAAAAAATGAAACCTTTAATTTAGCTTTCAATAAATGTAACACAATGTTTCTCGGGGGAGTTTGTGAAAGTGACATTTTAGAAGTAGTAAGAGAATTTAAGAGTAAAACATCTACTGATTGCAATGATCTAAATATGTCACTTATAAAAGAGGTTATTTTTTGTGTCCTTGAGCCATTAACTTATATTTGTAACAAATCTTTTCAAACTGGTATTTTTCCAGATAAGATGAAAACAGCCAAAGTGATCCCAATCTATAAAACGGAGATAAGCTATCTGTGTCAAATTACAGACAAGTTTCTTTACTACCTACATTTTCTAAAATTCTTGAAAAATTGTTTGTAAAGAGATTAGATTTTTTTATTGATAAATATGATTTATTGAATGACCATCAGTATGGGTTTAGGAGAAATCGCTCAACATCATTAGCAGTGATGGAATTTGTAGAAAACATTGCAACAGCTATAGATAATAAGCAGTTTGGAGTAGGTGTGTTTATTGATTTGCGTAAAGCATTTGATACGATCGATCACTCTTTACTTCTACAGAAATGTGAACGGTATGGCATAAGAGGTATAACACAACTTTGGTTAAGAAGTTATTTAAGAAATAGGTTTCAATTTGTGAGTATTGATGATATTAAATCTCAACTTAAACATGTAACCTGTGGAGTTCCACAAGGATCAGTGTTGGGACCAAAGTTATTCATACTTTACATAAATGATATTTGACATTAAAATATGTTATGTTTGCAGATGATACTAATTTATTTTGTTCTGGAGGCAATATAAAGGACTTGTTAAAAACTGTAGAAATGGAATTGATGAAATGAAACAAATGGTTTGCTTGAAATAAGCTGTCGCTAAATGAAAGTAAAACCAAATTTATGTTGTTTGGTGGTAAAAGGACTAACACTGAGGTAAAAATAAATCTAAATAAGGTTGAAACTGAAAGAGTATATGAAACAAAGTTTTTGGGAGTAATAATAGATGATAAAATTTGTTGGAAGCCTCACCTAAAATATATAAAACAGAAATTATCCAAGTCTATTTCTATCCTTTACAAAACAAGAGATCTACTGAATAAGAACTGCCTTCATTTGCTGTACGTTTCACTTGTGTTGCCTTATATGACATACTGTGTTGAAATTTTGGGAAATGCATATAAAACAAACCTAGAACCAATAATTAAACTGCAGAAAAGAGCTATCAGGATAATAAATGAAGTTGGATACCGTGATTCTACAAATCAGCTTTTTATAAGATCACATGTTGAAATTTCAGGACATGTATATTCAAAAACATTAGAAATTATGTTTCGAGTGGTAAACATGTCAATTCCTGTTTGTATTCAAAAAATGTTTAAATTAAGGCAGGGGATTTATAACTTAAGGGGGTTGCTAATGTTTGAAACTCAGAAAGTCGGAACTAATCTCAAATACAGATGTGTGTCAGTTTTGGGTGTAAAATTATGGAATGGACTAAATGATGAAATAAAGATGTGTAATTCTATGTTAGTTTTCAAGAAGACTTTAAAATCTAAAATTATCAAGGGTTACAATGAAATTTGATTGAATTAGATTTTTCAGTTTAAGGTATCATGTGTTTTGTAACAATGTGAATTACTCAGTTAATGTAATGTATATAATGTAATGTATATGCATGTACAGGAGAGGCAAAAATAAGCCTTGGGGCTTCAGCCTATTCCTTTTTTGGTTGCTGTCTGATGGATTCTTTTGTAAAAACATGATTTTATTTTGTTGTCTGTTTTTTTTTTTTTTTTTTTTTTTGTAACCGAAATAAAGCATTCATTCATTCAATGTGAAGCACTTGGTGCCTGTAATTTCTTTGTTGTAAAGCACTTTGTGCTGCATTTCATGTATGAAAGGTGCTATACAAATACATATTGTTATATTGTACTGTCAGTATTGATACTTTTCCTCAAGTAAAAGACCTGAATACCTGTTCCACCACTGACTGTCAGTCACACTCCATTTTTTTTGTGCTCAATAGTTGGACTGGATGACTCGGTCTTTATGATTGTGTAGAGATTGGAAATGCTGACACCCAGTGACCGAATATGAAACATACAGCTAGAGGACATTTCTGCCTTTGGTTCTATTTAACTCGTCATTTTACCTCATTTTTGTCTTATTTATAATCATTACAGAATTATTTTTTTTAACCTACTGGCCTTCAGTTGCATTTAAGATCCCATTGGGATATTAATTAGACCATTAGAGGGATTAAAGTGTCTCAGTTTCTGTATCAGTGAAACTGTCACAATAGATAGGGACTGATGCAGCAGTAAACAGCAACAACTCAGATCCCCCCCTGCACCACTCCCACCTCTCCCTGGCCCCAACATTTTCTGAAGCAAAATCTATGGAATTGTATTACAAAACCAAGGTAATCAAGATAAAAAGTCAAATTGAATTCTAACTCTTAAGGTGGCCTGATCTATATTTAAAATATAAAGTGTGTGTTAAAGTGTTGTATTTTTCTTGAAATTGCAATAGTATAATGTACAATACTATTCCTACAAGTTAGATAGTACATTTTTAGCTCTTAACATTCAGGTGTTAATTTGTTTTTATAATGATAGCTAAAAATGATTTAGAAACAAAATTGTGTTATATTCATCAACTATAGCTGGAGGATCATGGAAAGGATTACAGTCATGGAAAAAAAATATATGACCATCCTTTCCTTAATTTCTTGTTCATTTTTATCCCTGGTACAACTAAAGGTACATTTGTTTGGACAAATATAATGATAACAACAAAAATTTAAGAGCTGATATCTAGCCATTTTCTAGCAGATATCTAGCCATTTTCCATGTTTCTTTATAAAGAGAACCATGGAAAAAGGCTAGGTATCAGCTCTCAAAGTAAACTCTTATGAGCTATTTTTGTTGTTATCATTATATTTGTCTAAACAAATGTATCTTTAGTTGTACCAGGCATTAAAATGAAAAAGAAATCAAAGAAAAGGGGTGGTCCAATATTTTTTTCCATGACTGTACATATATAAGTATATAAGTAGAAGGCACATGCAGAAGTGAAACATGGGGTGTGGCAGAGGGTATTTGCATTCAGCCAACTGCTAATCAGGCACATTGAGACATCTTAACAGGTCTAAAATGTAAGTGATCACACATCACAGCGTGGAAAAACACCACTAACTCACACAACCTGTTTTAGAGTAGAGGACATTTCCCAGCAGCCTTAGCTTGTAGCTCCACTTCTCACTCACCTTCAGACAGGAAGGAGGTTTCTTTTGTACTGTTAACAGGCAGAAAGTTTAGGGGTCAAAGGATTCAGTTTCTGAGAACTAATGTTCTCCATTGACTCAGTTAAAGAAAATAGTGTCATTCACCTGAGATAAATGTAGTCTTTGTGATACGAGGGGTGGAAGTAACAAAAATGAAGTTAATGAAAATGGAGGTGATGAAAATTTAAATATAAAATATAAATATAATATAAATAAAATAAACAGCGTATAAGTATTAATTATCAAATAAAATCATCTTTTTTATTAACAGCTATGCAATGATGATGATGAAATGAAAACACAGCAAAGTTTCAGAATGTTCCTGACACAAAACTGCCATTTATCCTTTAAGAAAAGTGGCCTTGGAAAAAAATAGTAACACATGAAAGTGCTTACAAATAAAAAATGGTGGTGATGAAATGTATATGAATTGAAAATAGAGCAATAAATTATCAATCAATGCTTCCACTCCATGCTGCCATGGTGCATTTTCATCACCTCCATTTTATCAATTCATTTTTGTTACTCACCCCTCAAAATATATTAAATCTCATCGTCTGCCTGTTTAAGTACGCAGTAAAACTGCTACAGTAGCTGGATTATATTTTAGTATTTTTAATATCTTGCCTTCATGCATTGTCTTATGTAAACCAAATTGAGTTGCCTTTAAAGGCTCTATGCAAACAAAACAATTCGAGCCTGCACATTCACACAGGTGTTTGCAATCATTCTAGCAGTTTTTTTTAATTTTTATTATTTTTTATCTCTGAGCAAGTTCAGTGAGGTCAACAGACTCCATATGCTGATTGCAAAAGTCCAGGTTGTCCTGCCCTTAACTGCCTTTTTCACAGTAAGAAAAACAAAAGTGTTACTAAAAACATTAACAATATTCTAACTGAGCGTGCCATGCTAAAGTGGGTCATATACTGTATATTGTAACTGATGGAAGAAAGTTTAACTCCTCTCCCTGTGGAATACGGGATATAGTTGACGTACCAACTTTCTTGAAATACTGATTCAACTCTGCCCAAGTTAATTTCACTACAAGTTTTAAGCTGCAGTAAAAATCCAGATGTTTATTCTACTCTACAATATCTTTCATACCACCTAAATCACATCACAAAACCGATGAACTACTGCCCTGAATGTTTTGGATATTTCTTGAACACCTGACATATTTCTTGAACACTTGATTCAGAGGATATGCTCGTTATCAAGCAACTGAGGCGTATGAAAGCCTTGATAATGATCATATCATTCAAATCATGTGTTGGGGAGATACCTAAAACATTCAGGGTGGATGATCTCTGGCCTACATACTGCAGCCAATATTCTGTCCATGCCCTGGAGTTTCTTGACATTTTCACAGTAGATGCCTGAACAATGCACAATACACAATAAAATATACTTTGAAATAAACTTTAATAGATACTTACAAACAAATCTACAACAAGGAATACAAATAAAATGGAAGCTGCAAGCAAGGAAAATAAGGTGTTGCACAGTGTCCTTATCCAGCTGAAAAAAGGACATCTGCAAAGTTTAAAATACTAGTTAACAGGTCTATGATATGGCATTTGACAATATGTTGGCAATCTGATCTTTTATTATATTTGTGCAGCACTTTGTGGATTGTCTTTTTTTCTGTCTTTATGGTGCATTTAATCTGAAGTTTGCCGTTCGCCTACATAGTCTGTTTACCAAAGACCCTTTCCCCCCCATTTACATTATAAAACACAAACACTACATCAATGGTTCTCAGCTATGTACCGGTGAGACCCAAGAGTAGCAGGTTTTCATTACAGAGAACCACTTCAGTGGATATTTCATTGGTTAGTTTTCATTCTCTGGCTGAATATGTGCAAACCAGTGAAATCAGCTGATGGAGAGACTGGTTGAATTAAAAAAGAAAAAAAAAACAGCACTCTTGGGCCCTGACAGCATGTGTTTGAAAACTAATGCACTACGAAAAGCAGGAGTGACAGAGAACTTTTTAAAAAAAGACATTGTGATTGTATTGAGAAAATTTCCTGCAGATGCATGCTACAAATAATCACAGTGACATTATCCTTCCGTTAAAATATCTGCCGATGTTTTTCCTGACAGGTTCCTTGATGGTAAGCAGGGAAACCTGATAGTGCAGTGAGGGGTCGGAGCTGATCTTCAGCTGCCTCACAGTGCATTCATCCACACTGCACTACAGACTCACTGTGGAGTGGTCAGCATCTCCTTTCTGTGTGGCTATTTAGTTTCCATTTAAAAGCCACAATTTCTAAAAGCAACTAGGATTTCATGTTTATAATTCTCATCTTTAGACAATGTGCAGGTCGAGATGCGTGTGCTGCCACCTTGTGGTCAGATACTGGCAGTGCATATCTGCACCAACATAAGAGTTTAATTGCCATCACACACGCTTTTGTTTTAGCAGAACCAATAACACATCAATTTAAAATGCTACCTGATAGAAATTCTTAATCATAAAGTCTGGAGTTCACCGCAGAGATACTGACCACATATGCCACATTAACCTACAAACTGGAGGAGGTACACCAACATGGTGGCTGTCAGGGCATCGTCCGGATCAGCATGTGCATAGTGCTCAGTGATTCCTGATTTTATAAAGTTAGAGAATACAATTGCAAAGAGTCATAAAAACAGGATAAGAAACTCAAACAGCATCCAGTCACTGACACAGAAGCATACTTGTCGAAGGCTGAGTCAGTCCTGGAGCAATGTGGTCGAGCGGGTTCAACCCAAGAAGGATCCCAGAGAAACACGAGAAAGAGACAAGGGTGTGCTGAGTGTGTTGCGACTGTCAGCGCTGTCATTGGTAGAGCAGGTAGTTCTTGAGAGAGGCCGGCAGGGGCAGTCTATGGATTTCACCCAGACGGTCTCTTCCTAATGCCACCCTCACCGAACGCCTACACAGGTCCATCAGAGAGAGGGGTTCAGCTGTGGGGGAAACAAGAGAGGAAGAGGGGTGAGAAATGAAGAGCATGTTTTATGTGTAAGCAATGGCTGAATCTCATTTCAGAAGTGTGTAAATGTCAAGTCGTAACTGAAATATGAGAGGCATGGTGTATTATGGGTCAGACACCAGCATAAAATAAAGTGAACAAAGGCTGCTGTAAAAATGTGAATGGCACAATATTATAACCTTTATCCTGTTTTACCACGGAGAACACTTCTTGTGCAATACAAACTAAAATATTCACAAATCATTTACAAGGAGGAAAAGAAAAAAAAAAGTGAAGACACCCCATGTACAGCAAGGCTTCTCTCCTGGGTGCTCAGATGGTGCAGGATAAACCAATCAATTAAATTTAGTTAAATACATTTAGTATCCTACTGTGCACTGGAAGATTGTTGCTTTTTATTCACCACCAATCAATTTGATATTAACCATCTGAATATCAATATCAATTGTGTTATTGTGCTTTATTATAATAAATAAAATTAATTTTAATTAATTGAAAAATTAACAACCCAAACAAAATACAGTTCATGGAGCCTACTTCAGAAGAAGTATTTTCAGATGTGATATCCACTCTGAATGTGGACCAACATTCCCAGAAGTGGTATTAACATATGTGGGTGCTGCATTAGATCTCTGCCTAAGGAAATATCTGATCAAAGAATAAAAAATGTTCAGTGTTGTATCTGATTGGCACTTGTTAACAGCTGATTCAGGTATCAGAATCACTATAGGAAGGGAAAAAAATGGTATTGGAATATCTATCAAAATGTTTTGATGTTCAGTTTCCAGCCCTACGGTAAATTTACAACCAATTTCGGCTTTTTGTAGATGGAAAACCTGAGCCAGTAAAACCCAAGCTATTTTTCTTGCAGCCCTATATTTAAGCTGCATTGCCAACACTGCATACTGGATCCCAGCAGTCACAAGATTAACTCCATTTTCTGAGACAAGCGGCCTTTAACGTCTGCGTATAAGATCGGGGTTTTCCCCTCTGTACATCCAACAGAAAGGAGGAATGTCGTATAAAATTGAAACTGGCTTCTGTGGTGCTTCTTTCCAACAAGCTTAAACTAGGTCGAGGGATCTGAGCTGAACATAAAAATCTAATGAGCACACAGCACTTGGGACATGTGGGTAGTACTGCATGTTTTGGTAAACACCTATGTTTCCTCATTTAGAACCCACAATCCTTGCACCATGGAATAATTCACATTAATCCCATAAAAAATAACTTAACATTTGTCTGGGGGAAGACCAAGCAGCTTGTTTTTTTTACATAAACATTGAGGACCATCGGTTGTTATGAAAGCCATAAACACTAATATCTGTTAGCAAAGGACCACAGCACTGTTAAAAACAGAGGCAAAGTGCAGTAAACGACAACAGCGAGGCCAGGTTACAGTGAGATATCTTTTTTTCTCTGTTAATACCTCACTAAGATCAGCACACACTGTCTCATATCAGAAAAGATGAAGTTAACTATTAGTATGTAACCTGGGTTGCAAAGCAAGGCTATAAATGTCATGTTATCACTTACTGATTTACATAATAGCTGGTGAGGTAGTCACACTGTTGCAAGTCTGCTCTACAGTAACCCTCTGCAGTCCTGTTTAGACAGTATGTCAAACCCTGAACTGTCACACCTTTGTTTATTGCATTAATAAATACTGCTGCTGGTTATGCAAGCACTGGAACAAGCAGCAAGCTCCAGGCCTGAAAAGTCAAGCCAATGCCTTAAACTTGTATACTTATATAAAAAGGGGGTGACTCATTACCTCAGTAAACATTTTGCCCATGAGTTGCACATTACCTCATGATTGACAGGTCGCTACCTCATGATTGACAGGTCGTTTGCACAGTGCGTTTCAGTTCATGAAAGCCAATTTAATATTGTGGTTACTTAACAATGCTTCGTTTGGCGTTTGGTTGCACTATTAGACACAAAGGCCTTGGCTGTTCATTCTGAATTTCAGATGCATAATGCTGACCAAGATAGATTGTGTGAGCGGATGACATAGCTTTACGATTTGTGACCTGGTTTCAGAAAATCAAGATGGCGACGGTCAAAATGGCAAGGCTTCAAAACGCTAGTCCACGAACCAACACGGTGACTAGTTCCATTATTTTTATTCAATCTGTGGTTGGACATGAAAAATTGCCTTGGTTCTAATAGCATAATTTTCTTTTAATACAAACTGCAGCTGCCCTTACAAAGTACATATGGTTGCATGCAGTATGAATTGTGGGTCAGAAAAATGCATACCAGGTGCCTACTACAAAATGTCATTGGCTGCAGTAGGTCGGACATCCAGGTATTTTTAGGACTGTGCGTTTGACATACTATCTATTGGGACATATTAAATCCATTTTTGGCTGAATACATTATGGGTATTGGAAACCACTGATTATTTGGGACGAGAACAATGTTTACTCATGAGAGAAAATATTAACAAAATAATTTAAAATACTTAAAGTTTGTACTTACGATCAAGTCCATTTATGTACCGGATTCTTATTTCACAGTGTCCCCAGACGGCGCTCACCACTGGGTACAGCTTCCTGCCCTTAAGTCCTCTGAATGCCACCCCTAGATAATGTCCATCCACTATGTAACCCAGAGTCCCCTCATCCATGTCCAACACTACTAAGAGCGAGTCTGGTATTATGAAGGTGTCGTCTGGCTCCAGGAAGGCTGGGTAGGTTTTCCCAGGGAGGTTCTTGCCATCGTGGTACAGTTTACTCCTGCACAGGTCCCAGCCCCAGGACTCGGCGTTGCTTCCTACCAAAGCTGTGTAGCCCACCGAGTGTAACGGGGCGTCAATCGTCGCCACTCCGACCACTGCATGCGTGCCCCTCTGACGCATAGCCCAGCTGATCTCCCACACATGCAGTCCCCTTGTATAGCCAACACGCCCCCGTATGGCGTCCGTGCTCTGCGCCACAGGGTGCCTGTGAAACACCAGCTTGTTGTCGTCCTTGACAAAGATGTTGAGGGAGCGGTCATCATTGTTCCACGAGTGCTGGACCTGGACGTCCACGCTGGCAGGTGGCATGTCCAGCAGCAGATCCAGTCGAGACGGCTTGGTGTGACTCAGGGCCTGTAGCTCCAGCTTCAGGGGGCTGAACGCTGGATCTCGCATATCAATGGTTTTAATGCCACCTGGGACTTTTTGCCCCATGCTCTGGGTGGTTATAG
Source organism: Centropristis striata (assembly GCF_030273125.1). Lineage (NCBI taxonomy): Eukaryota > Metazoa > Chordata > Actinopteri > Perciformes > Serranidae > Centropristis > Centropristis striata. The sequence goes on from NC_081521.1 coordinate 22,285,349, forward strand.
CAGCTTCCTTGTCCTCCTCCTCCCCCCTCCTCAAAGACCAATGGGGGGAGTAATCAGCCTCAAACCCTCTCCTCCACTGTGCTCCTGCAACCCAAGAAGCAGGTTTGTTGCTCCCCCTTGTCACAAGGGGCAGACAGCCGAGGTCACACCAGGTGTTGTTTGCAGCCTTCCTGGAGAGATAACAGGAGACGAAAACAGATAAGACAAAGAGGTTCATAATTATCTAGATAGAAATATTTGTTTGGACCAGGACAAGTTAGCATCAGGTACCACTGAACAACAGCAAGCTAAACATTAAGCATTGTAAGTCCATCCTTATCATTCCCTCTGTTGTTGGGAAAATGGTACGTCTGCTGTTATCACAGCATACTGCAGTTATTGGAAATGTTACAGTGCATGTATACATTTAATGGTTAATTCACTCAATGGTTCCATCCGTTTATTAGTGGACAACAACCGATATTGGCTGCAAGGCTGTTAAGGGGTCTAAAAAGTGGCTTTGTTCTCATGTGATGTTTATTGTATGAAAACATAAAAAAGGCAGTGTCCCATGACCTGAGACGCAAACCTAAATACCAATGGAAAACATTATTACTCAATGAAAGCAAGACGACTTGCGTCTGCTGACCATGGTAAAGATGTACTATCAGTGTGACCCATTTTCTCACAATCATCTGTTAATCTGATGTCTGAAGCACCTCGACTGTATCGCCTTGTTTTCCCTTCTCAGTTGACTACAATGTTACGCCAACCAAGAAAGACGAGACCAACAAGTTTCTGCCACTCAAATATTTGCTGTTAATTGAAAAAGGTTGTGTGTGTAATGGATCAGACTAAAGAGAATATAACGACCTAATTAGAAAGTCCAACTGAAAGGCTACAGGTCAACATGTGATAACAGACAGATTTTAGCTGCTATGTACGGTCTTTTTAAACACACACACAAACTAATAGGCGTGTCTCAATTTTAACTATAAATTGAAAATTCGATAGAAACCAGCTCAGAGTTAAAAAAAAAAATATGAAATCCCAAGCCAGATGAGCACAATCAGAAATTCCCAAAATATGGCAGTCATATCTCACCATGTAGCTTATCTTTTCAAAGAAGAATGTAAAAATGTGAAACAGTTTTCAGAGCTTAAAACCAATTATCTGTTCATCTCCCGATCAACATGAGATGGTCTGACAATGGCATTGCCATGAGTGCTAAAGAAATATAAATAAATCCAAAATTAAATCATACTGACCATTACAGAACAGAATGTCTGATTTAATCTGGATTTAGAGAATCATAACACCCCTACTAACTAGGCTCATATGACAGTATACATTAGTGTTTATACCATTATGGAAACATTTTTGCATCAACACGGTTAGGTACTTGGATTCGTCAGGCAATGCATTTGATGTATTCTTTTCTTTTCTAAGCTGTGCCTTTTGATGCAGGTTTGATTTTTATCCACAATATACATTATTACACCCTGATACTCCAGGAATACCTCATTAGACTGCTAAGCTGTATCTTTCCAAGACAAATTCAATTTGCATGATTAAAATTCAACAGATGCACACTTGTAGACACAAGACATGTTGAGTAATCAAATAAAAATAGCTATGAACAAATTTGCCTAATTTTAAGGACAACAACTCCAGCCCAACAAAAGACCATAAAACATGTTATTGATACGTTTTCATATTAATTTAAATGCACATGAGCCATATATCCAGGTGACGTAAACAATCTAGATATTCAATTAGTCTGACAGGACAGTAACATGCTACATTGATCCCAATATTCACAGCTTACAAAACGATCATTTAAATTAAGTGTTCAGAGCGTAGTTATGTGTAACTGGTAAACACCCATGTTATTATGTGCTACTCTTTCAAAGGGACCCATTTAATACTTGGGCACACAAACAGCATGGATAAAAAACAACAAAAAAAAACACATTAAATCTGATAAGATTAGTTGTCCTCAATTTTACGCATTACTTCTCAGGCTTTTCTTGATAAAGCAGAGTCAGTACTAGATTTTGTGATAACATGATTTGGACCAGTTATCAAGCAGCTGTAACAGAAAATGTTGCCATGCTGATTGAGAGGACAACTTGGACTTTTTAACTGCAAAATATTTTTCTGAAGTGTGCACATATAAAAAACTGTTCACAAAAAAGTTAGCATGCTGTTTAAAAGGTTAATAGAAACAGAAAGCATCCATAAGAGAAATGTTTTCCCAGTTTAGGCATTAGATATTTTGTATTTGGTTTGTAAATCATCAAATTCTGTTTTTATTAGGTTTGTCACAGCATCACATCTTTTTTGTCACAGGGTTGTATGACGGAAAGTACAGTTAAAATCCTGGATATAATAAGAAACATGTGATTAGGTTCTCTGGCTTTTCAACTGTTATCTGTCAGTGTTGGTTTCTTAGAAGCTAATGAACATGAAAAGCAGCATGAATCAAAGGACCTTCATGGGCTGACACTTTACTCAGCTCCTATTCCCACAATCTCCAAAAATAGGAGCCAAAAGAAGAGGGGAAAACTCCAGCCATTTCTTATTATATGGTTGTCTAGTCAGAGGGCAACAGGAAAAGCAATAATAAAACGTCTGGCTTAAATAAATAAGAAAAAAAACCTTCAGTTGTGTTTGAGGGAGACACTGTAGGACCACAGTGAGGCAGAAACAGTTTCAGGAAGATAGAAACTTGACAATAAAGGCCTGATGAATACCTGGTGTGCTTTACTTCACTGTCTCCATTACAATAGAGCACAGATGTGATGAGGTACTTCCAGCTGTTAAACACCATCTACATTTCCTTTCACACTTTAAAAACATTTGAATGCCAATGGGACTCCTTGGTCAACAGTCAGGCCATTATTTTATTGTGAAGAGCCCATTTGGTCCGATACCCCACACTCCAAATTAAAGCATCCAGATCCCAAAGACATATGTGACTTTTTGTGGCCACAGGTGTGACCACTGCTGCCCTTTGGTTTTGGTACTTCTGCTTGTGTTGCTGCTAGGCTGAACAGGCCATTGTGTAATGTGGAAAACTGTGCTGCTGGGAAGGCCACTCTAATTGAATTGTAGACAAGAGTTCATTGAGAAGTGCTTTGGCTCTTCTTCTAATGCAAGTAAACAACCATTTAAATGGGTCATGTCTCTTCAGTGATTGGAAAACAGGAGGGAAGAAAAAGCAAGCAGCGGGTGGCCAGCATCTGAATGTAAACAATCTCTTTTTCAATGCCTGTCCAGCATTCAGGGAGAGTGAAACATGTTAATTTGCACACTCTTTGTGCCCAGAGTTTACCATTCCCTTTCCTGTGGCAAAGGGCCACCTTACAACGCACACAACATACTCAAGTAAATCAAAACTAAATGAACAATAAAAAGGGTCTTCCCACATTTACCTTGGACTTCAAAACAAACATAGCCATTAGTTGTATAAAAGGTGGCTTGTGCAGGGATATATTTGGGCTGAGATCCTGGCCTGGCCTTGTTGGGGTTCCAGGGCCCCTGGGTTGGTGTGGAGCTTATTAAAATGCAGGAGGAAGGGCTCGCTGGATTTGCTGAGCCAAGGAAACACTTGTCTCCATTGTAAGGCCCAATTTAGACCGGGCCCACCTGAACTTAAGCCCTAGCTTGTTTGTTGACCTGCTGAGTGCATAAAGCCCAAGGTTTACCAAAGACAAAGTCATCCATTGTACGGATACAAAGCTGTAGAAAACTGTTGTGGAATATAATAGTCTTTGCTATGTCCTATGATGACATAAAAACTATACGGTTTACTAAACTATGGTTTTCTTGATAACCAAAATCATTATAACCCCCGCTCCCCCGTTTAATTATTTAATTATTTTAATAATAATTAAAAAAAAGAATATGAATAACGCTGAAATGAATCTTCAAGTCAGACTGTAGGAAGTGCTTGTATTGACATAGAACATCACAAACTACTGAATTTAAACAGTCATGTAATGTTTATATTTATGAGAAAAATATATATAAATACACAAGAAAAAATGGAAGTACAGCTGTAATCCACTTAGTCTAGTTATTATATTTTGAATATGCTGTTATATCAAAATATTCAATCAAAATTTCAAATCACATATCACATGTGATTAAAAAAAGACTAGACTCACTTATTTGACAAACCACAAATTGAATTGAATCAATAAAATATGAATAATGCTGAAATTAACACCAAAGTATTGATCTTATAAAATCAAGTCAGACTTCAGAAGGTGCTCATATTGAGATAGTGTATAACAAATCACTGAATTTAAACATTTTATGTTTATACTTATGAGAAAAAGATATACATACACACAAGAAAAAATGGCACCACAGCTGTAATCCACATGATGCATTTTTACATTATGCTATTTGTAACTACATCCAAAAGATCAATTAAATCTTTAAATCAAACATCACATGTTATTTAAAAAAAAAAAAATAGATTCACTTATATGACAAAACACAAACGTGAGCAAGAGTCTTGAAATATTTAGAATAAACAGGAAATACAGGTAAATATTACCATATTTTCATTTTCCTCACCTTAAGAAGGGATTTCTTCATCCTTCACTGAAACATATTTGAACAAAGTTATGCTAAGCTTAATGACAGTATTATGGTGTATCCATTAGTTTAAAGGAATGCTCTCTGAGTGTATCTACCGCAGGCCTTCTGCTCAAGTTAACCCATAGTAGCTTGTCATGCTAGCTAATGTTAAAGCAGCCTAATCTTCAAATAGGCTCTCTCGGGGCCGGGGAGCCGCGTGCTGCTGGCTCGTGGAACGTCCACGCGTGAAACGACCGATCAGAACCGTTGGTTTGGACCGTTGTTTGTTTGTGTTTACCTGGAACTCGACTGGATTCGAAAACGTTTGTTACACAACAAACAGCAACACAAACCGTGTTAGCATAAACAGCAGCAAAACATGGCTAATGTTAATGAGGAGCGAAGATAATTAATTCCGCTAAACTTGATGTTTAGGAAGTGATCGCCGTTAGCGGATGTCGTTTTTTTTTTTTTGACATATCAAGTATGTAAATGTGATGTGAAAAGAGAAACAGGGAAACCCGACAACAAGCGCCTCGGCAGCCACCATATGAGCAGAAAACAGGGGGAGGAAGAGGCAAACAGACCTTGGTAAGTTGGGAGACAACAGAGAAGATGAGACCGGTTGAGACTTCTGAGTCTTCACCTACTCCATCGTAGTTTTCCGTTTCCCCGTCGTCTTACCTTTTAGCATTTCGGGCTGGACATGAATTAGGTGAAATGATGATGGCTGCCCTCTAACATCTCTCGCATCACGTGATAAAATGCTCCCAGCTGCTATGCTAGATTAGGACCTCCCTACTGACGCTCTGAGCGAAGTTAGTTTCGTGTTGGTCATGCAGTTTAAATGCGGATTTTATTATATCGTCACCCTGTTAAAAAAAAAACGCCTAACTCATTTTTTCAAGTTTTGCAGGAAACACAAAAAAAATCACCAAAAGTGTAACATATGACATTTATTGATCATTTCACTCAAAAGGGATGTAACAAAGGATGTCTATTGGCATAGTAATAAAACTGTGTGTAAATTATGTAATTTATGAGAAATAAATGACTTAGGCAATTTTTGAGCATGCCTTTGTGACTTAAGCAAGATATGGTAACACTTTATTTTGAAGGTGTCTACATAAGAGTCACACAAGCCTGTCAGAAACATGACATGACAAGTATCATGAGCATTATTGTTACTTCAAAGTGTCATTAATGTTCATGACACATCCCATGTCATGTTTATGACACGCTCATGTCACTCTTATGTAGACACCTTCAAAATAAAGTGTTGCCATATCTTTCTTAAGTCACAAAGGCATGTTCAAAAAGTTGCCTCAATCACATTTTATTTTTGACTTAGGCATAATAAATCCGCTTAAGTCACACACTTGACATAGACCTTTATTTTAAGGGGTAAAATCACATGATCTGATCAACTGAGGATGCAGGCGATTTCACCGTAGGTGGCCGGCATGAGGAGATGATTTAGGAAAAAAAAACGATTTTGACAAAAAATGACATAGGCGATTATTTTAACAGTGTGACGATTTATTTATTTAGAAATTGTCCATGTAATCATGGAACTATAAATACATTTAAATGTAACAATGGACATGTAGTTTAATTTTGTATTACATAATATAAAAAAAAAAAAAAAAGATAATGATTTTTTTTTTCTTTCTAAGATTTAATTCACATTTCCAAAGACTTTCTTTGAAAACACCCTTACGTTATACAGTCACAGAAAAAATTATTAGACCACCCTTTGTCTTCAATTTCTTGTTTATTATAATGCTTGGTACAAATAAAGGTACATTTGTTTGGACAAATATAATGATAACAACAAAAATAGCTCATATGAGTTTATTTTAAGAGCTGATATCTAGCCATTTCCATGGTTTTCTTAATAATAACCAAAATCATTATAAAGAAGACCATGGAAAAAATCTAGATATCAGCTCTTAAATTAAACTCTTTTTAAACTCACTCTCGCTAGCTGTGTCTTATTACATTGATCTGACTTCACTTTGAGCGTCCTGAGTTCTTCCTGAAAGGCTACATATGTAAAAATGTAGAAAGCTTTGAAGAGCGATCTGAAGAACTGTTAAATATGCTTTTCTACAGAAATCTTGCTGCGTTTTTAATATGGGAGTCAATGAGGCTGTTGGTGCGTGTTGGTGGCACATCTGTTCGTCCTACGCCCAAACTATAACTCTAAAGCTTTACCAGAGGATTGTGAGTGAGAAGACAAATTTTCCTACGTTTCTATGTATAAATTATTTCTGTAGAGTGGAATTTGCAGCCTGGAGCGCAGTTTTCAAATTTATTTTTTGACAATTTTTTCTTTTCCTCTACACTGCGCGATGATGTCACACACTGTCACACGAACATTCCATGCAATACACACCCATTATAATCTCAGAATTTCTCCAAAAATGATCATGGTCATTGAACAGGGATTGATAAAAAACTATATGACCTATCGAAACGTGGATTAATACATCAATACACAAGACTTGTGTCTACTGTTTAAAGTTTAAATGGAGACTCTAGGTGAAATTATGCCGGAGAAGTAGACGTTTAAAAACGTTTGAAATTCTTTTTCGCTAATTTTTTTCCAGCCGTCCCATACACTTCAATGCAAAATTTTGGGCAAGAAATTCATACTCCATAAAGAAAAGTAATAGCACACCGATCCCGATCAAAGCGCACGTTTTGATATATAATTTGTGCAGGACTAGTAGCGGGATGAAATTGTGTCCGGAAGAGGAAGAAGAAAACCAGAAAACCAGAAGACCAGGGCTCGGTGCGATTGCCCCGTGGCCCTCATAACATCAATAAAATATGAATAATGCTGAAATTAACACTAAAGTATTTATCTTAGAAAATCAAGTCAGACTTCAGAAGACGCTCATATTGAGATAGTGTATGACAAACCACTAGAAATTAAACATTATCATTTTGTTTATACAAATATATATAAAATATATATACATACACACAAGAAAAAATGGCACCACAGCTGTAATCCACATGATGTATCTATTACATTATGCTGTTTGTAACTATATCCAAAAAAATCAATTAAATCTTTAAATCAATATTTAAAAAAAGATTAGATTCACTTATATGAAAAAACACAAATTTTCAACAAGAGCAAGAAGACAGTCTTGAAATATTTAGAATAAAATACAGGTAAATATTACCATATTTTCATTTCCTTTTCACGTTAACAAGGAATTTCTTCATTCTTAACTGAAACATGTTTGTTGGAGATGGAAGTTATTTAGCCAACAATCCCCTTCCCAATATAGAAGTAACTTCACTCCGATGCATCACCAGTACAGGATCCTTTTTATGTGTAACCTGCTGCAGACTGAGCTGGGTTCACATGCTGAACAAATCAGGTAGGACATCACAAAACCAGTGTCAATTTACATATTTGTTAGTTTTATAGTAAGACAATATGATGAAACTATAAAAAGTTGCTTTGGGCTTATATTATCTCACATACTCTGATGGGTTTACATTTGCTGTGTGTGCTTGGTATCTTTATACAGACTATGCCAAAAACTAACCACTATTGGACAGAATTATGCTATTATTGTCTGTCCTAAGGGGATGCATGTGATGTGATGGCGTAAGAAGCTATAATTGATAATTCACACTCCAGTCTGTCACACGGCCAAGCGGCCCATATGACCAACTTCAGCAGGGCAATGGCATTATCGACAGCACCAGTGAACCATGATTGCTCACACACTGACACACTGGGGCAGTTTGTTGTTCAACTTGACCTTCAGGCCATTTAGTCCCATGCTGACACAGTTCCTAAAAGGCATAGAATGACGTTAAGACGAGAAAAGATCCTAAACGTCAGTCACTGCTGCCCAGTCAGTCAAAATCATACTCCACTGACTGACACACTGACCCCAGGGGAATGCCAAGTATGGCGACTGATGGGTGATTTGGACTGACAAGAATGATGCACCCTGCACATGACCTTCATGTGCCAGACTACTGATGCAATCACTTCTTATCTTACAAGCAAATATCTTTAGTTACTCCTTTACAACAACTAGGTCCATTCATAAAATGGAAAAGAAACAAGCAGTCATTATTTTCTATAATAGCAACCCCAGTAAAGGATTATGAACTCCTATTTAGTTCTAGCTTGTGCATCCGACACTTCAAACTATGGTAGCCTACTCAGAATTTCCTCTAAATCTGCAGCCCCCTGTGACTCACAGCATACACATGCACCAAATTTCACCTGAATGTTGGGGAATATTGGGACACTGTTGCCATCTAGTGGTTTTTGTGGGATAAACACCTTCTGCTTAAGGTTATTAAATCAGTCTGCATAAAACTGTACTTCATTCATTTATAATTCATTCAGAATAACATTGGATTCTTTGCAGAATCATACAACCCATGGGCACCTCATGGCACACATCCTGAAAAAGTGCCAAAAGCTTCTAGGAGGAATGGCTGACTTCTGCATGAACATCTTCCTCCTCAGCTTCATCTTTACTTCAGCACTCATGCAGATTTTCCCTATTTGGCATCTGATTTCTCTGTGACAATGACTGGAATTAATAGGACATTTAAAATGACCTTATTTGTCCACTGTGTGAGGCGTCTGAAGGTAATATGGCTCATTTTACATCCTTGGTGCGGAACATAGCTTGCCGGCTTGAATTACCTTCCCCTCAGCTCGTCTCCCAGTGAAAATCCCATTTTCCCATGCAGTGATGGTGCAATGTGCTGAGCTTGGTGATATCTCAGGGCCCCTCCACAGTGGAGGAGGGGAGCGCAGACATGCTTACTGCCTCCCTTTTAGAAACCATCATTTCAGCAGGATCGATAGTACGTCCCACTCCACGACTGGCAGAGTGCACTGCTGCCTCTATAGGGGGGGTAGGGAGTGGGGGTGGATGGTGGATGGTGTTGGTGGGGGGTTCTGTGTGGACAGCTGCACCAAGGCAAGTCGGAGCAGCACTCGCAGCCAAGGTGAATGATCGCATGCTGCGTCAGACACTCTGCTCCTCACTTGTTCTGAGATGCAGTTTCTGAGGAGGACCAGAGGGTGGATGCTGTCCTCAAGTGATGGTTGCAGTTGCAGGCAACATACTGATGAAGCCACAAAACTAGTTCAGCAGTCAGGTACTTTATGTACTCTGGATTTTTTTTTGCCTCTTAGCTGACTCACAAATCTGCATTGAGATGAGTAAAGATCTGCAACCGATGCAGCTGGCATAAAACGCTCCTGCTGCCGTTTCTTTTAAAAACCGTCCTACGCCTATTTCCCTCTGTTGGAGGTTGAGCACTCAAATAGATTGATGCTGTAGGTGAGACATCTCATATTTCAGTAGACAGCTTGCAATATAAGACCTCTGCAGACCACATTTGTAAAGCAGAAATCTTTTGACAACGATAAAAATAATCTTCAGTTATTGGAGTAGTGCGCATGGAAAGCAAGGTTTAGAAAATCATTCAATCCTGGAATACTGACCTCATAGTCAACCTTTACCAGGCTGTTAATCATACTTGTATATTTTAACAGATTTTAACACACAAAATTTCCAAGCAAAAAGGCATTATTTTGATCATCAATTAATCTATTCATCATTTATTCTATATAATGTCAAGTAATGAAAATGCCTATCACAGTTCCTGAGAACCAAAGGTGATGAATTCACATTTCTTCAAATAAAAGATATTAAATTTACATTGATAGAAAAGAAGCAAATCCTCACACTGGAGAAGCTGGAACATTAAATGTTTACCGTTTTCGCATTAAAAGTGACTGGAAAGATGATCAATTATTCAGTGGTTTTTATTTTCCCTGTTATGCGGTCTTTGTATTCTATTTTCATCTTATTTTAACTATTAATTATTATCAAGTGTGTTTTCTTCTCCAGCATATTTTAAAATTTAATTATGGCACTCTATCCCTGTTTTACGTCAATTCTGTTTATTCATATAATGTGATTTCCTTATTGTAAAGCATTTCTTGTATGAAAGGTGTTTAACAAATAAAGTTTATTATTATTATCAAAATAGTTGTTAATTTGTTTTAGCTCTGTTTACAAGTGTACATGCAATTATGATCATTTATGATATTTCAAAATTAAAGAAAAACTCTCTTTATTTTAAGTATTACATGTGAAAGGATATTGCATGTGAGTTTGTCCAATTTTGTTTATAATACAAAACACATTTTCTATTTAAAAAAATGTAAAAAAGGCAGCAATAAAGCAGAAATGTACAGGCTTGTGTTTACTCACTCTCGCTAGCTGTGTCTTTGTATGAACATGCGTCAGCAGCAAGCATGTGTTTAGTGTATATGGTACTTGTTTGACTTTGAGAAGAGCGCTTTAAGATCTAGAGAAAGGAAAAGGTGTCAGTTAAAAGAGGTGCACCACTGCAGGACAGGGGGGATGTGAATGGGACAGGATGTGTGGTGCAGTACGAGTATCCCCTCTGCTCAGATCGCTACTCATTTGTCAAGATGCCTGCAGACTTGAATGGTGCATTGCTGCTAAAACACAGTGAGGCAATCAGCAGTGGAAGAGCACACCTCCAGGGAGGGGTCCCAGGTGGACGAGAGCCTCCTTGGGTGATCTGCAGATTAGGGGGTCTTTTCCTCCGCACGCGCCAGAGGGTCATACTGAAGTTGTCCTTGCAAAATTACTTCAATCTGAGGGACATTTTTACAGTAAAAAGGGCAGAATGGCTGGAATATTCATCAAATCTACCCTTAAGCCACAGAATATGTTATTTTGAGTTCGCTCTACTTGCAGTTCGCTGTCAGAAATGGACTAAACTCTCTAAAGCGAGCATCCCTCGAGTACCGCAGGGAAACAGAAATCACAGAACAAGGAGATCACTTGCTACATTTTCCACTTTGACAATAAAACACCTCTTTTCCAGTGTGGTTTCAACCTTACGACAGATTTTATTGTCGTTAGTTTGGCTCACTCAGACTCTGTCCTTGCATATGAGCAGTACAGAGAACACCTCTGCACTGGGATAAGTGCAGAAGTCGAGTGAGGTCACAGCATTAATGGTGGCCTGGTTCTGCCGGTTGACGTGGCAGTAGACGGGCAGACCCTCAGAGATCATCCTGCGTCTCAGAGCCAGGAGGTGACCTGCCGGTCTGTACTCTGGTAGGGTGTAGGCCATCCTCAGCTCACACAGCTTGTCTGACAGCATCCAGGACACAGGCCGGCTGCGCTCGTCCGTCACACAGTGGTTTGGCAGATGGCGGATACAGGCTCTCACATGGTTGAGGCAAGTGTGTGTCGACGAGCTCTGCGTGGGATTCGTCCAGAATGGAAATTGGCAGCGGCAACACCTTCCTGGTCGGCAGAGAAAAATGTAATGAGACATTATTAACGTGAATCAAGGAAATGCACATCATATTTTCTAATCTCACTCATCAGTTGCAAAAAACAATGGAACTGCTTTGAAATTAGGTCATGAATACATCTCAGAAACTCACTCCTGCCAGTCCATATTCTTCGGGCTGTGGCAGATGAAAGTGTTATAACCTCCATATTCTGTGATATCAAGCCCACTGAGAGAGGCGAATTCTTTAATGAGATGACAATGTGAGCTTGGAATACCTTTCAGAGACACATAGGCAAAGTGATGATTTGTTTTAAATTACTAGTTTTAATTTAATTTTAATCATCATGGCTGCAGATACAGCAATCAATTTTATTTCTCAACACCGATGTCCAAAGAGAATCTATACCAATACAGAATACCAATCTGTTACCAGAGCTTGCTTTCCCCACATTTAAACTGTGAATACCACACTGCAGGGAACTCATTGGAATCATTCTTATAAAAGGTAAAATGAGTCGGTAGTCTGACGTGGCTGAAAGAATGTCATTCAGAGCAGAGACATACAATTGCTATAAAGACATTAAAGGACATAGACTAAGACATTGTGTTTCAATTGTGATACTCAGTCCACTTAATAATGTCAGCATCTGCGTTCATATAATATATCTGATATTATAGCATATCAGATCATGGCATCCTGAGTCATGGCAGAGGATAACATAATTAAATGTTGGTTGTTACTCAAAAATAAAATAAAAAACATTTTGCTCTATTTTTAAAACTGCCCACTGTGTTGCATTATATTGACTCTATAAGTTAAGACCATAATGGATAGACTGCTCGAAGGCAGGTTAAAGCTGGGCTGTACGGAGAAAATCAAATGGTAACAATGAATATAATATTTTTGACCAAATACGTTGAAAACAATATTGCAACATTATTGTCGGGTGAAGTATTGGTCCAATAAACATATTTAGACAATGAGATCTTTAAACAGTCATTAGTAATGTGGTTATGATGACTAAGTTGGTAAAGGCAAATGTTAGAACAGCTAAATCAGTCTGGTAAGTTAATGAATGACATTACTGTAATACAGCCTTTAATTTCTCATATCACAATATCTATATAATATTGATATACAGCTCTGGAAAAAATTAAGAGACTACTGCAAAATGATCAGTTTTGCTGGTTTTACTATTTATAGGTATGTGTTTGAGTAAAATGAACATTTTTGTTTTTTAAAGTGCTGACAAAGTTTCTCTCAAATTCGATATTAAAATATTGTCATTTAGAGCATTTATTGGCAGAAAATGACAACTGGTTAAAAATGTGTTTTCAGACCTCGAATAATGCAAAGAAAACATGTTCATATTCATTTTTAAACAACACAACACTAATATTTTAACTTAAGAAGAGTTTAGAAATCACTATTGGTGGGATAATCTCAATCTTTAATCACAGCAGTGGTTTTATAATCTTCCTCATAAAATAAGATTTGGTTCAGGTGATCCCCTGATCAGTGTCTCATTAAGTAGAATGAGGAGGCTTGTGTTGGAATCGAACAAACACTGGAATGGACTGGCTGCCATAGATGTAGAGATGCTGATTTAAGAAACATTTGTGAGAGTGGTCTCTGAACTTTTTCCAGAGCTGTAATGCCCAGCCCTGAGGCAGATAAAAATAGCTGCAATTGGAAGTTTCAATAAGTGACATTTACAATTGCATTTACAATTTGCATACTAGTTTGAATTGTGTGTGAATTGTTCATCATTTGCATTTGCCCCGTTTGATTCACAAAAAAATATTTCACTTATTACAGATATTACAGTGCAAACACACTCATAAAGTTTTGCAATTGAGTTTAATTAGCCCTTTTTGAGTCTGATTGCAATTATCAAGGTTGCAAAGTATATTGCCTTTGCACCAAGAACGACGGCAGAGAGAAAAGTAAAAGAGGCATTCCTCAAAACTTCAGGCAAGAAATTTAAACGTGACAAACAGAAACCCTGTAAATGCATTTCTGTTATCACCAACTCTCTGAAGATGCTAGAAATGTCACTGTATATTTGTGTGACTATTCCTGCTGATCTTTGTGAAATGGACTGTTTTTGCAGTGAGGTTAATTTGCATAGAAAGCGGCCAATGTTGTGCCAAATGTATGCATATTACCTCATAACATGAGCACCTGTGTGTGCATTTCACCCTTTGCAGGTGCTTTGAGAATTTCAGTTTCTTTTTGTCTTATTTGTGCAGGTTTAGTGGCTTCCAAAGCTGCACAAACCTTTTGTAAATTCACCTGTGATTGTGTCTGTTTTTAAAATTAAAGTATGTATTTGACAAGTACAGAGAAACAGACTTATGACCATTACATTGATGGTTTCTGCCTGTCAATTGGAAGGTCATGCTTTTATTATGCCACTCTACCTCTGAATATGAGTCCATTCATCCAGTTTACGACTCTCTCATTAAGCAGCAGACTTCTCGGAGCTTCTGGGTTCTTGGTGAAGACGGTGCAGGTGTCAGGAATCACCCCAGATCCACTGCTGCTGAAATGCTTCACAGGCAGATATAGACATCAGCAGGCCACTCTCGGGAGCCTATAAGTTATCTTTGTCCCTGTATGTCATACCTGATTTTGACGGTAACAAATAGCAGTAGTGAATGTAGGCCAGGAGTCAACACACATCTCCAGATGACACGGATTGTTGTGGAGTATATGCAACACTCCTCCAAGAACCTGAAACACCGAACACAATGCAGCAGAGAGAAAGACTAAAATAACAAGCTGCGAGACATTTCTGCAGATGAAAATGACACAAATAACACTGGAAACTATACAGTAGAGTAGCACATTTTCTATTTAAGTTTTTTCTGCCTTGCAATAACACAACAATAACGCAAATATTTATGCTTCATGAAAAAACAGCATTACATTGATGGATTGTGGCAGTTCCTTGTGAAGGATATTTTTCATCAGAGAGGTCCTTGAGTGTTTTCAAGATGATGATTTTTATTTTTTCAGGGTCTTGAGTTTGTTTAGCGTAAAGAAGTGCAATTCAGCCGTGACACTTAATATTTACAAGTGTAATTTGGCTGGTTTACAGCTTTATCTACATACTACTGCCACTGATAAGATGAACACAAAGTCCAAAGTCTTTATTCTTCTTTCAGAGAAATATTTACTTAACCTGCAGTACAATGTGCACATTAACTGCAGTCAAACATAACTTACAGAAATATTTTCTTTATATTTCATCTTGAAAAAAGAGAGAGGAAGCTTTAAATTAATATTATGACTGTGAGGACCTATCCAAGGCTTCCCAGCTGCAGTCTCGCTGAGTTAAAGCTGATCAGTGCGTTATGCTTTGCTTCAACACCTCTGTAGAGAGAGAACTGGCTGCTGCTGACACCGACAGCTGACAGAGCCGCTGCTCATTCGCCACAACAGAGCAGCCAGCTGTCAGAAGTTCAGCCACTCACCATAATGTCAATCCATCAGAGACCTTTTTACTACTATCTCTCTCATACTGAAGGAGAAACTGATGACTCCTCGCACTTCATATGTTTCACATATTGAGCTCTGCCTCTCAAAACGACATCTATAATATCACGATGAGTAATGTCGTGAGGGACTCTTTGATTAAAAGTAAAAAAAAGTGTGTCTCTGCCAGTGAAATAAATGATATCTGGAATATTTCATATGAATTTTGTGTGCTCACAGTCATTTCTGCCTTTGACCTGTTTTGCTGTTGACAGTGTGTCTTTTTCATTCCACTTGGCCTTGGGAAGAATCTGCTCAGCTTTACAAAATGAGGTCAACAAAGAAGCAATGGTGCAGTGAAACACACCATGCATCGTCGTCTGCACAATCAGGACCCCATAATTCAGTCTACCTCTATCCCAGTGACTGAAGTGAGCAGAGGGAGACAGATTTTTTGTAATTCATTGTTAGCTAGCCTTGGTTACCTCCACTCTAACTTTATTTTTCATTGGCAATGTCAGGCTTCCCCTGAGAATATCCTTTTCTAACCACCTAATCACTCATGCTCACTGAAATCCTTTTTTATTTTACACAATGTCAGATTTTCAGAAATAAATTCCGATATGCTGTACGCCTAAAAGAGATGGAAAATCTTCACAGCACGGCATTTGAATCTACCGTTTCAAAAGACCCAGGAGTCAGTCGTCAGTCAAAGCAATTCTCCTCCTTGACTGAGGACTATTGAGAATTAGTCTGAATTGATGTGTAAACCAAGCAAGCTGCTGAGCTTGTGAATCAATGTGTCTATTATCTTTTCCGGGCAGATCAATGGAGCCGAGGAATGGGCTGTGAATGGCAAAAAAAAAAAAAAAAGACACCCACCAGCCAATGGTTAGACTCGACTCCATTATCTGCATACGTCAACTGTCCCCATACTTGATAGATAACCTTTGTTTTTCCAGATGAGTCAGGATTGTTACAGCTTGTGTCTAGGGATATGAATCCAGAACCGGTTCCAGACTGGAATAGGAATCCTCTGATCTTTTGAAGCTACCAGATCTAAAGACAGAACAACACATTAAGGTCAATGAATCCACGCCATTTATGTGAAAATCTGATTTAAAAAAGATCTTTCTTATATTGAGTTTTTGTGCTTCAGCGCTAAAAATTTGTATTTACTTATAATATTTTATTTACATTTTATCAACCTTGCCAACATGCAGGGCTCTCTCTAGCAACCATGTCTCCTTGAAAAATGACATTCTCGAACAATGAAACAGCATTTTTAACTACATTTTGATTCAGTTGTGTTTAAATTAGTTTAACTAAAAAAGTTTTTTAATGAATGATATTATAAACAATAATAAAAAACTCACTAGGCTTTAACAAATGTTCTCAAACAGTCTATAAACTGTTGACACATGTCTTTGAAGTGCCTAAAGATTCTTCTAATCTAACAATGATTATATTTATTGTTATTTTTTAACACATATAGTCTGATTAACACATAATAACATTAATAAGCAAGGGCATAAGGACTTATGAGGGCCTTATTATCTATTAAATAATGCATATTTCAAGAATATAAAGCCTTATTCAAAGAAGAATCACATATTATTACACTTCCTATCTACTGCTGAAAATGCTAATAGTCAGGCAGTTTTCCCAGACATTAATGCAAATCATAAATATGAGTGAGAGCTGTGTATGTACACACTCAATGAACTGCATAGATGACTCAACTGCAAATCTCTACATTCATATGATCTATGAGCCTTAACACACATTTACACACTCTGCCCTTGGCTGGGCGAACAACAGAGAATATTAAGAAGAGTGCAGAGCCAGAGGCGATGAGGTGATAGTGCCCAGGTAAAGCATAGGGAGGTAATCTAATAGGACATGTAAAAGGGCCCCTCCTCATGGCTTATTCATCACAGGGGATGCCATTACTGAGAATGGCGTTGGCTATGTGAGGGATATGCTGGCGGGAGCATTTTCCCCGGTGTCACAGAGGAGAGGACAGATGCTGCGAGGCTCGGCAGACTGATGCAGTAGCAGCACTGCATGCAGATCGTACATGCAGGGGAATATGTTTCGCTCTCAGCTGATGTATAATTTGCATGATGCATGCCTATGATTCATACTGATGCTGACTGATATGGACAGCCTAATGTAACTGATCCCCAGTAGTCAGAAATGTTAAATCACATGCACAAGCTTTGCTGATTCAGCAGCGGCCCATCTTATAAGGGCAGAGATACAAGCTAATAAGGGAGAAAAGCCTTGATATAATACACAATCTCTAATGTGCTTAAAACAGGTAAGCACACACCTTGACTTGATGGATTAATATGAGATGCATGCAGCTCCTAATTTTTTCACTAGAGGACAAAAGATCACAGGGTTCAACTGGGGACCCAGGCAGAACAAAGTCATGGAAGAAAAAAAAAAAAAGCCTCGCTCCTGCAGTGAGCAGCAGAGAGCTCTGCACTGCTGCAGAGAACAACCAAGGCGCTGATGCTTAAAACGCACAGAATTTATAATGGAGTCACCATTATCCATACAAAACCCATGCAATGCACCGCAAAACGTCATCACTGAGAGCGGGGAAGTGTACCACCAAGAGCGTTTTTGTGAAGTAAAGACATTGCAGAAAGAGAAGTTCAACCTTATTGGCTGACTAAATGATGGATGATCTCACTCTCACAGAGTTGTGCAACGCGCAAAAGTCAAATTTGGTTGGTCAAGATATTTCTATATTTTAGCGCACTGCAGAATAGCACCAGTAGAGCAGTGCACCTTGGGTAATGAAAGGCAGGTAATAGGGATTGCAGATTAAGGACATTTCACCTCACTGAAGGGGATTTTGTACCTTTGAGAACTGTGAAACTTTGAGTGTTGAGATAGCAGCTTTTAGATTGCGACATACTGATTGCATGATTATTGCTAATTTGTGAAAACGTGTTTGATTTTTTTTTTTTTTACTTACTTTGTGAAATAATATTCCTAATGACTACGTGTGCGTAAAATAAATTAACCACATTTCCCTGTGATACCAGAAGACAATCATTTTAATTTAAAAATGGTAACTAAATCCTTGATTTACCCCAGTGTCACCTTTTCTGACAGTACATGTTCATTTCTTTTTTAATTAAATGGTCTTAAACACATCTTTTTGTAGCTCATACCTAGAGAAATCCTTCCAGATATTTTCAGGAAATTAGATGACAAGTTTTAAAGCAAAGCAGAGGAGATGGCCTCTCTGTGGAGCAAACTGTTCCTCACTGAGGTTTGAGCACACTCATATCTCAAAGCATCTTTTGCTGTAGTGTGAAAATGAATAAAAGAGAATGGAGAGTTATGTGTGCATGGAGGGGGTCTCTCTTGTGAGGAGTCCTTTACACTGATGATTCTTGGGGGTGCTGGGGGGGTGCTGGGGGGGGGCGTTGCAGAGGAGGACAGAGAGGAGGGCAGACTGAGGGTGTGCACACACACTGACCCTGGAGGTTGCGTTCCCCTTTAAAAGTCCCATCCCACTCAGATACGCAGAGCTCATGCAGGATCTGCTGCGGCAGTGGGGGAACACTGCTGAGCTGTGCAGTTTATGCTGCCAGCAAGCGTGCAAAGAAGAGGAGGGGGAGCGAGCGCGTACAGGAGGAGGAGGAGGAGGAGTGAGGGAGAGAGAGAGAGGGAGAGAGAGAGTGCAAACAATGTCATTCTGTTCAGGAGGCAATGCTGCAGTCAACTTTGCCGCGCCATGAAAGCACATCACCAGCAACCAAGAGGCTCAGAGTGAGTGCAGAGAAGTTTTCCTCCTCTCCGCCCCGTGTGCGATGCCATCCGAGACTCATCTGAAGGTAAACATTTATTTCCTCTCTGTCTCTTATTTACCTTTTATGTTGTCTCCTTATGTGTCTACCTCTTTGCATAGGACGGTATACTTCTTAAATCTGCCTTACAGGACTTGATATGTCGGTGTGCATGCCTGCAATGTAGAAGCTCCCGGCTGCTTCTGTCTCATCAGTGTCAGCCTCCTCTGCACCAGTAATAACCAAGCAGCAGCCAGCCAGACAGCCAGTCAGTTAGCAGTCAGGCTCCACTGCTCCCTCATCCATGTTTAACACATGGTACAGGCTGGAAATAGCAGCCAGCGTGTCAGATAGCGGCTGGAGGAGGACACTGTGCGTTTGACACAAGGACAAAAAGACTAGCCAGGATGCAAAGAGTTCCCTGCACTGGAGGGGACTTTCATCTTTGCTGACTTAGCTTTTAGGAGAGTACAGATAGTCCCAGCTCTCTACTTTTCTCTCTCGTTTGTGGGTTTATATGTTGCAGCATGTGTTAGTTATGAATATGATGCTGGACAATGGTAAGAAGCATCTATTGTATCAGTGGTGCTGAGCTGTCGCTGTGTCTGAGTGCTGAAAATGGGGGACTGAGAATGAGGCTACAGTGGCCTGCATGGGACAGGGGAGCTGTGGTGCAGTCATGAAGTTGTGCTCTAGCTACTGGGACCTTTCTGCCGTCCTAAAAGTGGATACAGGGTAGAGTGCAGCTCTTTTAAATTCTTTTGGGGAGTTTAGCACAATCTGTGTCAGAGAAAGAAGTGAGGTGTCTGTGCATGCATTTATATTGGACAGAAATTAAAGTCTACACTTGTACTTGGCATTATATCTGCAGCAGCAGTAGCTCAGCAACTCTCTTGCTCTGAAAGTCAATGTTGCCACTTTTGTCTTTTATGCCATATTACACTGTGTACGCTGAAACTGTGAGCCTTTTCAAAGGCCATATAAAAATAGTTTGTGGGCGAAAAAGCTTCATATAAGAGTGAGTCAGGATTCAAAATGTGATCCGAAACCTGTCTAGGAGGTCTGGATGAAGGATCCAGCCAGGTCAGGCCGCCTGTATGCAAGCTCGGTCAGCCCTGAGTTCACCTCAGGTAACTGTGCTAAGACCTTGAAAAAGGCGGCCCTGCGTCGTCAGCTACGTGAGACAGAAGTCCAAAGCGTCTCTCAGGCCTTTGGATTTCTCCCCACTGCAGGCAGGCGAACGCAAAGGAACAGAGTGATAGCAAACTGTACATCAGGTCCGCGCCACATCCGGAGCCTGACATCATCTTGGAACATCTGCAGTTCTCCTGCTCGCACTTTCACTGAGGGTGGGTGCTGTACTGCAAGCAAAGGAAATTGCCGCACTCACCTGATGTTCCTTGCACCTCACTTCTGCCCTCCCCCCACCTCCCACCCGCTCTCCTCCTCTTCCCTCCTCCTTCCTTGTCTCCAATTTCTCTACTGTAGTCTGTCTCAGAGGTACAGTTGCCCAGCACAGCGCCTCACCAGCATGCTTTGCACCTCTGTGATTCTGCAACCCCCCTCTTCCTCCTCCTCCTCCTCTCTCCTCCACTCACCCCCCTCCCTCCCTCCATCACCCCCTCTCCCCTGCTGAAAAAGTATGCAGCACATGCTCTCACCATCCTCCTTGAGCAATTTGCCTGAGTGAATAGAGAGAGGAGGGAGAGAGAGAGAGAGAGAGAGAGAGAGAGAGAGAGAGAGAGAGAAAGAGAGAAGCAAGAGCCAGTGAGCCAGCAGCAGAGCAGCAATCCTGCAGTGTCCTGCAGCAGCTGAGTTCCTGCAGTGCCGGCCTCTAATAGCACACATGCACACACACGCACGCACACAAAGAAACCCAGGGATGCACATCATTCTCCCTCAGATACAGACAGTCCCTCAGTCACGTGACACAGTAGGGGTGAATGTGTGTGAGAGCAGGCCGCCTCACTCTGGACCGGACTGAGCTGAGTTTAGAGACAGAGCAGAAAGAGAAAGAGAAAGAAACACACACATACACACACACAAGGAGCTCCACGGGGAGGCAATGGTGAGATTAGCTGGTTGCCCCCTCCTCCCCTCCCACCCCCCCGATGGTGCATTGTCCCGTTCCAGCACTCCAGTTCCGATGATGTAATCAATGCAGCAAGCTTTGAACTTGCTGGGCTAGGGGCCCCTTCCCCCCCCGACTAACACAGATGCAGGTGTGAGGCCTCAGCTGTAGTCTACGTCTCAGGTAGGAAGATGAATAAACTGTACTTTTATGTGATGATTTGGCTATTAAAGTGCGACAAATAATTTCCTGTGAGTGGGCTAGCTCTACTATTGTCCATACTTGTGTGAACAGATCATCAGCTCATGCTTCCATAAATTAAACTCAGTTGGTGAAACTACTGCTGGCACTTCGTCAAGGCGCCGCTGTGCAATGCAGTGCCGCATCACCACTTCCAATAAATTAAAGTAAGTATCTGCGGGCAAATGCACCTCTTCTGCGCTTTTACAAAGTTGTACAGCTTTTCTAGCTGCTGTCAGCAGGGAAAAGACAAACCTTGAAGCAGCGGCAAAGTGCTTTTGAGTTCTTTCCGGGCGTAACATCATAGTGACTTTGCTCTTGTATTGATAAGGTCATCAGTCTGTTGACGGGCTGCGGTGGAAAGCAGCACCACTGATGTACAGTCCTGTGCTTTAGAGATGCTCAGGCAGCCAGATTGAGACCATATTGTAGCAGGTGAGTTTTGCTGAGCTGGTTCCTGCCACTGCACCCCAGAATCTGCCTAGTGATCAACTTCCACTACAGCAGTGATGAACTGGCATCACCCCTCCTCTAGTAAAAAACCAGCTTGAGTCAGAGCGGCTCTGCATAATTAGCACTCATGGATGGTGATGATTCTGCACATCTGATATGGTTTGATGTGTCAGTAGCTAAATAGAGTGAAATGCACATTTGTATATTTATATATATATATATATATATATATATATATATATATATATATAATGGATCAAATAAAGGATTATTTCTGCCCTGCATTAATAATTTGCTTTTTAGTACATCTTTGTTAATGCATTCCCTCAGATTTTCAGTCATGTAATCCATACTGATGGGCTTCGTTTGTAATTGATGTGACCTACTGTGGTTGACTGTATAAGAATATTTGATGAATCAGCAGCTTTCATTAGTATGCCGTGCTGGTTCCAGGTTACAGCTTCTGTAAACTATTATTCTGCAATGGTAAAGAGAAACCAGAAGCACTTGCTAGAAAGAGTGTGAATGAAAAGCAAAACTGTAGCTGATTTTTAGGATATTAATTTTACTTGGATCCTTTCAGAGTCTTCCGGTAAAAGCTGAGGTTTTCACATTAGCACGGAAAGTCAGACAAGACTGTGAAGTGCTTGTACCCACTGGGCAGAGGGGGTGAAGAGAAAAAGAAGTCGCTGCCTGCAGGGAAACTGTACTTCTTTATGATGTACGACATAGATGGTCTGACAAGTCAGTCCAATTAAAAAGTGCTTTTCTCTTTAAGACTATTTTAAGTCAGTTGCCCTCATCGCTCACACCATCTCACACCTCTGCTTTTGCAAAGAAATCAAGTTATCGATGTCACACAGAGAATTAATCTCAATGTACCTTCAAACAATAACTCCTTCATATTTGAAAGTAAAAGCTGTGTATGCTAACCGATTGAAGCCGGCTGAGTCATGCTGGGTTTTTTTCCCTGGGTTTCCCCCCTCTCTGATCCTCTGCTCCTCCCCCTCTGGTCTAGGAGCAGGCTCATACACCCGTCCGGCTGTTGGTGGCGTGTTGGAACATGCCTTGACTTGTTGTGCTGCCTGCAGAGAGACACAGCCACAGAGAGAGCGAGAGAGGAAGAGAGACAAGAGGCTTGTGGTCAACAGTTTGCCAGTGTGAAGTGACCCACACAAGGAGAGAGTCCTGCTGCACCCGTGGACAGACTCCTGTTGAAGTCAACACCAGAGTGCACTCCTCGGAGACGAGCATGGATGGAGGAGCTCCACTGCTGCTTCGCTGCTTGGTGAGTGTCAAAACTGTGTGTGAATAAAAGTTTCTGACACATAATATCACTACTGAGCACTTCTGTGAGCGTATAAGTTAATTGTTATTGCAAAACAGAGCACAGCTTTGCTTCGAGTAAAACTTCAGAAACACTAATTAGTGTGGGGAAATCAAAATATGCTCAAATCAGGCCTTTGGATCTGCTTAGTAAGGCCTGTAGGTTGATTGAAGTATAACTGAGAAAATGTTAATTTGAAGTGTACAGCTCTTAAGCGTTGTTAAAGCGTCCAAGCTGAGTCTTGATGCTAACATGATGCCATGGTAACTATACAAAAGGTTACTCAATGCACAAGTGTGATACGCCTAAACACATAGTTACCAATCACACAGTGGTCAGAGGGTGGAAGAAGTATTTAGATCTGTTACTCAAGTGAAAGAACTAATAACATAATGTCAAAATACTCTGTTACAAGTAAAAGCCATGCTTTAAAAGTTTTACTTAAGTACAAACATTCTGGCATTAAATTACACTAACAACAGTAAAAGTACTCATAATGCAGAATGGCTCATTTTGGATTAATATATATCAGTGGTTTATAATTATTTATGCATTGTGTTCATCACTTTAATGTTGCAACTGGTAAAGTTGGGGTAATTTTACCTACAACCCCATTTTCAAAAAAGTTGGGAAATAGAAAACATAATAAAAGCAGAATGCAATGAATTTTAAATCTTTTGCGGCCTACATTCACTTGAATACAATACAACAAAATATTAAATGCTCAAACTGGCAAACTTATGTTTTTGTAAATATATACACTCATTCTAGATTTTATGCATTTCAGTTTTATTTACTTTTTACGAAACATCCAAACTTTCTTGCAATCAAGATTGTACTTTATATAATTCTATAACAATATTGTAGGTCTGGGATTATTGGTGCTTTGCTTTCAGAAACAGCCATCATATCCACCTTTCTTATGATTTATTGATTGATTTATCAAAAGTCTAAGTGGGTGGAAACAAATAACAGAACAGCTAGAACAGTCCCTGGGCTGCATCATTTTACAGTAATGCAGCTGTTATAACTAATGTTTCCCTCCCAAGTGTAGTGAAGTAAAGTATAAAGTAGTAGAAAACTGGGAAAGTAAAAGAGTACCTCAAAATTGTACTTTGTCACCTTCCAGCGTCGACAGCGGCACAGGAAACTTCACACAGACAGAGCGCCACGTGTCACCTCTTTAGAAGTCCCAGCGGACGAAACGATCATTGTCTGACTACAGTTTGATCCTCACAGGAAAGGACAGCCGTTTTTGTTGTTGTTTTCTCCTCTGTTCAGACTGAAAGACGAGAGAGACACAGTTGGCTGCAGAGAAAAAAGAAATGCAGAGACCGAAGAGACAAAGAGTCCTAATGAATCACAACTGATTTGTATCTGGTCAAATACAATTGGGGGAGACAGCTGATTTGAGTTTATGCTCACAAAACAACAATCAATGTTTGAGTCAGACGATTACACATCCTATACGTAGAAAAGCAGATGAAGACAACCTTAACTGTGTGACTATCCACAATGTTCCACTCATTAGTTAAACAGTAAAACTAATTTGTGCCAGTGAAAACTCAAATCCATTAATCATTCAAGTGACTCAAATGATAATCATTTAGTGTCTTGTATACTGTGATCTGTGTATTTTACATGTGTGTCGTCAAGCCTGCAGATAGTTACTGGGGCAACTCTGTTTTCTGGTAACCAGGGGTGGTGCGCACAGTGGGTAAGACTCAAAACCATTGAATTATTAACACACTGCAGTTTGACATACAATACTGATACTCATGAAACCAATTCTCAGCTCCAAAAAAGTTCAAAAACTATATTTATGTCATGACCAGAGCAGGACCGATATGGGATTCTCGAGACTGATGCCGATACTGGTTTAAGAGGGGGGAAATTCATCTTTAATCAATATGGTGGCTGATATAGTCACTTTTTTAAGCTGGAATTAAATTTTTATGTGGATTGTGCACAAATTTTTCACTACTCTGCAGATTTGCCCAGAGAGCAACTTCATTAAATAAAGAAACATATAAAAAAAATAAGAAAGTAAAGAGGAATAAAATAAATAGCTAAATAAACATAATTACTTTTAAGTTTCAGTCAATTGCTATTTAAAATAAATCATAAAAAATGAATAACTACCATTTCTAAATCATGCCAAACAACATTTTTTTCATTATATATTGTGTAGAAAAAGTTTTATGACGGCACATATCGGCCGAAAATATCTGTCATCCGATCTATATCCGCCGGGCTCAAGTCATGACCAGGTTTTAGTTACATCTAATCATTTACTATCAATGTAAACACCCCTAATGGTAGTTGTAAGTTGTTTATTTGAAATTAAAACATCTAAAAAGCCAAATAAATATTCGTACTTGTGCTACATAAACCTCAGGAGAGGCTAAGCTCCAGCAGCAGGCATGCCATCAGTGCGCTTGTCATGTGTAGCATTGTTCAGAAACATGGCTCTACAGTAAATACTGGTGTCATTGTTAGCCATAAGATGATTAGGTTCCATGGAATGGGACTGGAGCGGAGAAGCATGACTGTTTGAGCGTCGGTAGCTGACACTGGAACGGCCGGGAAATGCACAGTGGAGAGGAGCAAGGAGGAGAAGGGGAAGTATAGAGCACAGGGCTGGTGATTTTGGGTAGCTGGGTGTGTGTGTGTGTTTCAGTTTCTGAGGCCTGACAGCAGAGGGACCAGGCCTGTTCAGGAGGTCTGGGTGGATCTGGGGTTGAGGTGTATAATATATGTGTATATGTGTGGCATTACTGGTTATGTAATAGGAAATCTACCGTGTCATTGAGCACAATGGTTGCTTGTAGGTTTAATATGTCATGAAATATAGACTTATTAAGCAGCGTCCCATGTGAGACTTCCATGGTAACTCAAACCAGTCTACGGTTGTCACCATATAAGATCTTTACTCCAAGATTATCAGGGCCAAAATATTACCGCGATATCTATAGAAATAAAAAATGAATAATAATAATTTAAGTCCAATTGATCTTGTTTATTGTGAGTTTTGCCTATTTTTCGCCAAATTAATCAAACTCAAAATCCCAGTGTAGCTATGTGGAGAAAGAGTCTGCAGCTATAAATCTACAAACACATAGAAAAGTGTACTAAGAAACAGAAATGCCTGTCTAAGAAAAACACTGCATTTTTTGTATTTTCCCCTTACACTTAGCACTAGGGCTGCAAGGTTATGAGATATTGACGGTACATAAACCATGTCAAAAAATACAAAATTATTTTTATTTTCAGTTACAGTGGTCTAAAAGAATGAAAACAGTGTGTGTAAATTCTCCCTCTTGAAAATAAGAAAGCTGTTCATCATCCATTTAAATGAAAGAAATTAGGAGGAAAAAACGTGGAAGGACAACTTTATGTTTGCTGCGTGTGTGTGTGTGTGCAGTGCAGGATGATGAGTCTCACAGTCAGTCGAGGAGGAAAGGAGATGTGCAAGCACTGTTTGGTTGAATACAAACATGGAAAATAATAATAATCAAGATTTTGAAGCTTTTAGTTGAAGCTTCAGCATGAGTGTGAAATACCAAAATGCTTCTTCTTTGAAACTGTACTTTGCGCTCAAACAAATTGTCTTTCATCTAAAAATATAAGCTAAACATATCTATTTTGCATCAGGGTTTTTCTTATAAAATATATATATTTTTTAACATTTTTTAATATAACATTACATTTCCAAAATATGATTAATTAATAAAACTATATTTCAGTTCAAAGGAAATATCTGATTAAAGTATCGGACTGTAATTGTGTGTTACTCAGCATCTGTCAAATATCA
This sequence comes from Centropristis striata, assembly GCF_030273125.1. Classification (NCBI taxonomy): domain Eukaryota; kingdom Metazoa; phylum Chordata; class Actinopteri; order Perciformes; family Serranidae; genus Centropristis; species Centropristis striata. The sequence goes on from NC_081521.1 coordinate 22,312,466, forward strand.
AATTTATTTTACTTTTATCATGTTCAGAAGCAATTCAATTAATCATTCAAGTAAAATAAACGTTTCCTTGTTCCAGCTTCTGTTGTGAGGGTTTTCCTCATATTATGTGAAGATGAAATCAACGTCTTTGGCCTTTTTGACGATTGGACGGACAAAAAAGTACATGGCTTTAAGGAAAGGTGATCAAGCAATTATTGAGGAAATACTTAGCTGATTATTCACTAATTAAATTAATTATTGGCTGCAGCAATAATCAGATAATTTCACCTGGATAGCTCTCTAGCTTTGAATCATTTTTGCACCAGTACCTCCCTCCTGCATTAGCACACTTTTTAAGGTATATAACTAATCAATTACAAGCTACTTGACAATTATAGTTTTAATTTAAGCTTATACCTATTTCATACGAGTATTCCTAAAATAAATAGTCTAAAATAAGGTGCATTAAACATGACTTTTAAGCTTGCAAACCTGAAAAGCTAAGCTCTAATAGCTAATAATAGTGCAGAAACAGGAAGACACAGTTCTGAGAGAAAAGCTGAGCCAAGCCTGAGGCCTAAAACATATTTGTGGACAGGTTTGTGAGTCGAAGCTCATCGCTGCTGCTGCTCCTGCTGCTGCTGCTTGCTGTGTGATGCAGCGAGGCAGTCGGTCATTCATGTAGCAAGCAGGGTGTTGTTTTCACTGGCATTCCTCAATCCTGTATTAAGGATTACATCAAGCCCTGAGCAGGAAGGAATTCCTGTCATCATGTGTTCAGTGGAGGCAGCGTTTGGCTCGCCACAAAGAGACACTGATGCAGCCTTTGGGCAAACTGAAAGCAGGTCAAGAGGTGTCCCTGTTTTCGTCAGGGGGACATCACTTGTGTCTGTGTGTGGGTGCAAGTCGCAGACAAAAATTTAGCGTTTGTTTCAGCATCAGAGCATCACAAACACTTTTCTTAGAAGTCCATGAATCCTTTCTTTGACATGAGATAAGGTCAAGATGTTCCAACCACCCATAAAGGGAGGACATTCTTGTTATACAACCAAAAATGCGTCACAAAATGCACCAAAAACAGACATAGAGAGCTACAAATAGCCTTGCTGCGGACCTCAGCAGTAAAAAGATCCAGCAGATAGAGGAAGTTCACATGTCATCCAAACACCCCTCCCGACACCTCTCTATCGCCTTCATAATTCCCTCTGTTCCTTCATTTGCTAGTGACTGCAGATCGCTCCCTAGTATCCATGTTGTCCTGTCAGCAAAGCAGAGTCCACAGGGAGAGGACAGTATGGAGTGGTCAGCCAGCCCAAAATAGCACTGCAGCGAGCAAACGCAACTGATAGCGAGGGGATTGTAGTCCCTTAGGTACATAAACACACAGCCACTTGCATTATATGTGAACAGATAGCCACACGCACACACAAATAGATGAGGGCTAAATCAAACAGAGCTTTTTGTTGCAAAATCATGAGTCATGGTTAGCCTATTCTTAGTTCGGGGGTGTTTCTGTTTGCCCAAGTTGTGTGCACTTAAAGTGATGCTGCATAAAAGGCAAGGGGAGTATCAAGAATAGGGTTGAGGAACGAACTTCAATACTTTTAGGCACTGACCGAATTGCCTTCCTAATAACTGAATATTGAAAAAGGCCTTTCATACAGATTCAAATATCAATACCAAAGTAAAGCCCTATGTGATCCATCTTATCATTTTTGCCAGATTCCGTTTTGAATTTCCTAAAATTTCATGTTTAATACTTTAATTTTTCTGAATTGTGTGTTTTACAATTTAAGCACATTTTTTCATAAGACATAAGAGCCTAATAATGTGGTGGGTGGAAAAAAATGTCAACAATTTAATAATTGATACATTTATAAATATTCCACTCTTAATGATTGTCAATTAATTTAATGTAACAGCCCTGTGAAAGTGTGGCAACCTGTCCAGAGTGTACTCCACCTCTCGCCCAATGTCACCTGGGATTGGCTCCAGGCGCCCCACGACCTTCGACCTCCAAGTTGGGATAAGCTGCTAGGGATAATGAATTAATTAATGTAACACAGCATTCTCCTGACTGATCTAACTCCGCTGTTAGTGTTGATCTCCTTAAATGACGAGAATTACATGATGATGGTCTTAACATTTGGTTGGCCCAGGCTAGTATATATTACCCTCCTCTGTCTCATTCTGTCAGGATTAAATCCAAGCACCCAATAAGCATGCAGCGTGCTTATACCATAATATAATAATTCTGATGATCAGCTGTCAAATGTTATACTACGTTGATCGAGCGTGTGAGTGTTTTTGTATTTTAAGAGGCCCAAATATAGTGGGTGATGCATAGGTGTAAATCAGCTGAATAATAAAACTATTGATATTAAAAACGATTGAAATTTGGGTCATTTTAGGCCGTGGATCGTAAACTCATCACTGCAGTACAGTGTGTGAAAATGAGTTAGGCATCGGAGCGTGTCCTACTTTTCAAACCTCAATTAAGGGCCCTAAAATTTTAATTTGACATTACAGTTTATTTTGTTTATTCCTTGACCAGTTGTTACTCAATCATTATTTCCTTCTTCTCTTACAGAGCTTCCGGCTGCTGGCATAGGACCACGGGGGGCTTTTAGTGTGAGGCAGTTGCCTTCTAACAACCACCATCACCAGGAAGCTGGGCATGAGAAGTGTGAGCGTACATAGTGCCAGACTCGCAGCTGGGAGTGTGTGGCAAATACCAGTCAGGTTCCTGCTGTGGAGAGAGGGACAGACGGTTGGACGCGGCTGCTGTGGGTGTTTCTCTGGCAGTGTCTTAGCTGGTTGTTGTGAGGAGTGAGAACGAAGCAATCAGCAAGTATACTGCCGCAGAAATTCTTCGCAATAAGAGGCCATGGCATCACAGCCGTCATAAGAGGGAGGAAAAAAAACACACATCAGCAACACTGTAGCAAAAATGGATCCTGCTGCTACTGTAAGTTTTTATGTGTGCTGACACTGTAGAAATTAACAAGAGCTGAGGACCTGATGCAGAATTAGCTGAAGATTGATCAGCTGAGCGCATGGCCTTTTTGTTAACAGCCGCTACAATATTTACAATTGGATCAAACTTCTACTCTGTGTTGTACTATTATGGTCCTCTGCTGCCATCTTGTGACTGATATCAATCTTCCAGCATGCCTTTGTTCATTTAACACTGCAGCAATTTGTAAACCTGTATTATAAACCTGTATCTAAAATCCCTTTTAATCAGAAAATATTGCTCCGCTTACCATGACTTCAGAATCCTTATTTTTCAGTTGCAAATGATGCATGTTTTCATTCCTCCAAATTTAATTATAAGCACTTTATCTATGGTTGATTCCTAATTTATCAGTTGCAGCCTAATTAACTTTTCATGTCATAAGTTATTACTGTAAAACAAAAGGAGTAAATAAAAATTACATAAAGACTGATTAATAATTTGCCTTGTTTGTTTTCACAGTAAACATGCATTTCGTAATTATGGGAAAATGGTGTTGTATAAACCACTTTGCGCTGCGTGAAAGCTGCACTTTGAAACCCTTGAAAAAATAACGTTGCCATGCGAACACAGTTCACCTAATGAGTGCAGATGAGGCAGAATGGCCTGGATGCCAGGTGCGCGCTAATTTAGAGTTTTTACAGACACACACACAGCAAAGACAGATGCAGCTGCATGTATAATGTACTTCTAAATACAGTCTTTGTGTCCAGATTCTGTACTTGATTTGTTGTTAACACTTGATGGAAAATCGATGGTGATTCTGATAAAAATGCAGATGTGTTTGCTGCAGACTGTCAGAGAAGACAACGCGGCACTGCATTGCTGCAAACACAAAAAAGGGGTTGCAGTTTTTCGGGGCCGCAGCAATGCAGAAGTAGTAAAATCCTGCTTTCACACAACGTTGCTGTTTTATGGATTTAAACCTCCTACACTTCAACTCTTTGGTACCGCAATTACAAGGCCACCAAAGAAGTAACAGCTGCTCCACACAAAGCACACCAGACATTACTCATTACTCAAAAATGTCTTGAATGTGTAGCCTACTTTATTATAGGGGGCTTTTTATCCTAATGAACTTCTTAATAACAAGGACATTTAGTTTGAGGTAAAGGTGACCACCAACAGCACCTTTTAATTAAATTTGTATTATGATTTCATTTTAACTTATTTTATTACCTATAATCCTGAGAAAGTCTGATGGGAATGTGATACTGCATTTCAAAAATGAAATATCTGCTTTATTATTGTTTTAATCTGATGTTTCAGTTAATATGTATTCTGCTCAGTTAGAAATATAGCACAGGGCCGGGAAATATTGCTAAATGCATACATGTTCTGTAGAATACCTTAATCTTGATAACACAGTTATTAGTGCTGAAATGATTAATCGCTTAACTGATTATTCAATCAACGGAAAATTAAATGGCAACAATTTTGATAATTAATCATTCAAATAATTTTGCTAAGTGAAAAATAAGTCACTGCTTCCAGGTCCTCAAACGGGAGGATTTGCTGCCCTTTCTGTTTTATATAACGGTTAATTAAATACCTTGAGATTCTGCAGTATCGTTTAGACAAAACATGCAATTTATAGACATTACCTTGAGTTCTCAGAAATTGTGTCGGGCATATTGCACGATGTTGAAGACGTTTTATTGAGCATACAATTAATCCAGTTAACCTGAAAATTGATTGAAAGATTTATTGATAATGAAAATATTGATGAGTTGCAGTCCAAATACTGTTTGGGGATGATAACATACAAAAAACTTTTTCCCCCTCACACTGCTAAGATTTTACTGAACAAAATTATATCCCTAAAATTATTAATAAATTCATGCCTTGCACAAATGTGCTTCTAAATGATCATTTTATCCTTTTACTGTCTTAGCTTATCTCAGTTTACCTGATTAGGTTTTTATGTCGTCTTTTCTATTTTTACTACTGTAATTTATTTCTTTTATATGACTGTTTTAGTACCATGGGCTTTGTAAAGCACTACTGTATTGGTGAGCTTTACTTTGGAGTGGGAGAGAAGTTGTAAAGGTTAATGGGCACTCTTTGTTCATTTTCTAATGGGAAAATCTGATTTAAACTTTAAAATGAGATTACTATATATACTTGACTGTTAAATAACCTCACTCTCTGCGTTGAGCATGCTTAAAAATGATAGATAGATAGATAGATAGATAGATAGATAGATAGATAGATAGATAGATAGATAGATAGATAGATGGATAGATAGATAGATAGATAGATAGATAGATAGATAGAGTCATGGAAAGAATTGTTATTATTATTTCTTCAATGTCTTGTTAATTTTAATGCCTGGTACAACTAAAGGTATATTTGTTTGGACAAATATCAACAAAAATAGCTCATAAGAGTTTAATTTAAGAACTGATATCTAGCCATTTTCCATGGTTTTCTTGGTTATAACCAAAATCATTATTAAAAAAAACATGGAAAATGGCTAGATATCAGCTCTTAAATTAAACTCTTATGAGCTATTTTTCTTATGAGCTATAACTTTTTCCATGACTGTAGATAGATAGATAGATAGATAGATAGATAGATAGATAGATAGATAGATAGATAGATAGATTCTATGTCAGAAATAAACATGTCATAGCTTTACAAATAGAGCCAAAAATAGACCTCATGAGTGCGCCTTTACCAGCTGACTGACTTCTGCTTTGTGTTCCGGTTGGTGCAGCGAGGAGTAAGAAGAGGGGAGGCGGGGAGGGAGGGGTTAAACACGGGAAGAAAAGTTTGTTTGGCTGCTTAAAAAGCAATGGACGAAGCTCTCAGGAAAAATACTGCGGAGAAGCTTTGCTGACGATTAACATATACAACATGATAAGCTAGTCTGCTCGTCGGAGGATTGTTTACAAACACGCTGCTGCACGTTTAACGGTGATAAAGTATGGCAGATGGAAACCAGACAGTTGTGTACTTGTCTGAGCAGGTGGTCGTGTTGTGTTCATGTGCGCTGTCGTTTCTGGGCTCTTCGCTGATCATCCTCACCTATATTGTCTGGTCAGACTTGAGGACAACTCCGCGGAGGCTGCTGGTGTTCCTCTCGGTGTCTGACTTGCTGTCCGCCGTGTCCTACGCCTTCGGGGTCTGGAGAGTTTTCCACACCGACTCGCTGGACTGTGTCGTCCAGGGAGCCATATCCACTTTCGCCAACACCAGCTCTTTCTTCTGGACCGTGGCCATTGCTGTTTACCTGTATATTTTTATCGTGAGGTCAAGCCAAAGGGTCGCTGACAGCTTGGTGTGTGTGTTCCACCTTGTCAGGTAAGTTGTAGCCTTTCTTCTTCTGGTTGCCAAGGTAACGGTTAGTGGATAACCTCGACGGTTAGCAGTTACCGCCGAACCTGTACCGTAAAGCATTTCGGGAAATAAATAAAGTAAACCGCTAGCTTACAATTAACATCATGATATTGTGTTCATTTTGGACAACAAATCAAAAGTAATCTGCACCTGCTTCCGTAAACAGAAAACCACAGCACATGAGCTGGTTTCGGCTTAGTTTACAAGTTACAAAACACAATGGCATAAAATGATATAGGCTTATGCTGTTTTCCATTTATTGTTAGAGAGTTAACCCTCTGGGGTCTGAGCATATTTTAGCCGTTGTCTAATACGTTTGATTTTGTCCTCCATGTACCACATACAAAATGTTTACTATACCCATATTTGGTATCCATTTTTTTCTTCACCTATATGATCTGACAATTATTTAGTCAATTTAACCTACTTTATCAACATTGAGCCCAAAAATACACAAAAATCATGAAATTCGAGTTTGCAAATATGAACATATAAAAAGGTAAACAATTTATATATAATAAAACTATATACAAAAAAGTCCCATAAAAACAACTCTTCAAAACAAACTGTGCGAAATTACACAGAGAGCTCCACCAACGCTCAAATATTTCTGTACTATCAAATTAAAACTATCATATCTTTGGTTTTACATGACCTAGGAATGTCAAACAAAAATTGGGAGAAAGTTTCAAGTCTGTACTTTGGAGTGAAGTTGATAGCAGCGCTCCATGTGACCTATATTTTTTTTTTTTTTTGTTAAACGGCACATGATCTGATCAGGACGGCACGATCATAGACTACTAAATGCTAGCGGGGAGATTCTTTTTCACAGTCTTGGATATGGCAATTATTCGTAAAACAACATTTATTTTCATGATTTATTTTTTAAATGTATTAATAAAAAAGCCCCCCATCGCTACCCTTTAAAACTGCTCTAAAAATACTATATATTCATTTTATTTTTCTCTTTCACTGAATTGCATTTTAAAACTAACACAAATCCTAATCATAACTACCAAATATTTATTAATTTACAGACTTTTACCCCTTAGAAAAAACCTCAATATTATAGTATTACATACTATTACATACAATAGTAATTAATATACATAGGGTGGATTCGGGTAATGTGGGACACTTAAGGTTTGGCTGGTTTATTTCCTGCTTAAAGTAAATATAGTCATCAAAACCTTTACTATTGGTCTACCATGGGTGTCATGTGACTGAAATTACATAAAATATTTTTAAATTTAGAAAAATATAACAAAGTCAAAATTGCAAAAAGTGTCCCACATTGAATTCACCATAACTACAGTTTCCCCCCGCCCTTCCACAGTTTGGGGCATGTTATTATTTAGCAACAAAAACTGATTTTGATGCATTGCATCACACACTGCAGTGCTCCATAATACAGCAGCAAGAACCCCAGTGGAAACCAGTAAAAATAGCATGCATGAGAAAATGGCTCAATCTGTTGGAAAAGAGCCAAAGCTACAAATTTGAAGCCAGGACTCTAGATTGAAAACATGATGTAACAGAATGGCCACTGGATCAGAAATAGTGTTCTTAATTGGTTTCAATGGGGACATTTTTGTCCTTAAGGGTCTGGGTGTCTGAATTTTGGGTACACAGTTGATTATAGACTGAATCTGGGAGCTAAGGGCACATATGAGATCAAAATTAAGGACGAGAAGTAAAGGGGCCATCGCGCTTCTGGTCCAATTTGGTGTTGCCTGATGAGATCCCATCTCAAGATGGTCTCTATTGATTAGTTTATTTTTGTCATGTGCAAAGCATATTAAGCATATAACACTACAAAGATTATTAGATCCAATCAGTGAAACTTTTCCTGATGCACCACACAATATTAGGCATAATTAATGATATATTTAATTATTTTTAAGTAATTATCACTCAATACTGATGAGCTGACAGGTAATATCATTCACGTCTGTCAGGTGTATAGAAACAGTTAAATATCACAGCTATACACTTTATTTTATTTTTCAGGCTTAAACCTCATGCAACAAGGTTTCTCTGTTTTAACAGGCATCTATCTGAAAGATGCCAACAGGTTTACAAAGCCACTTGTTTTATTCATCAGCTCTACTTCACTTTGAACGCTCTGAATCGGCACGTGTTTCATCTTTCGTGTCAGTTTTCCTCCTGCACTTTAATGAGCTGTCCATGTTGATTGTGAAGATATAAAGAGGGAGTTTATAGCGCTGTGTAATTGATCTATTTTTGGACACAAGAACATTTTCACCCCTGGGTACGCCGCAGCGCACTGTCTGTGGTTGTCATTCTAATTTTGTTTCTGTGAATTCTCAAATGCTCCATTGAATTGAAGATCACACAACAACAGAGCCATTCATCAAGGCTTGTACATACAACACAAACACACACATCACACAAGGCTGCAGGCTTTTATTAAGAGGTAATGATTCAGGAGGGAACATTGCTTATTAGAGTGAAGTCAGTTTAAGGTTTTATGATATACAGAGCTAGAGCAACTCAACTGGTATGTAACACACGCAAGCCTTCAGCAGAAGAAAATCTATCACATGATGCCACATGCCTGCAACATTTGTGGATGAAGTCAACCTTTTGAGGAAGTAACATTTAATCCTCTAAACTGTCTGTTCTGTGGTCCAGCTGGGGGGTTCCTCTGGCCATCACTGTTGCAGCCGTGTGCCTGAACAAGATTGGCTACAATGCGTCAGAAGTGTCAGTGGGCTGGTGCTGGGTCAGGATCAATGCTCCTGACCGGGTCCTGTGGATGCTGCTGACTGGGAAGATCTGGGAGTTCCTGGCGTACCTCACGCTGCCGGTCCTCTACATCCTGATCAAAAGGCACATTCATATCGCGGTGAGGATGCCTGCTAGCTACCTGCTAGTGTCTATGCAGCTGCAGACTCACTGTTCTTGTGCAAAGGCATAGACAGTAGAATATCAAAAAGAAACTTTCCAAGATTGAAAATATTCATAATAAATTCCACAAATGTAAAGCAAACATTAAATATACAGTCATGGATTTTTTTTTTAGACCACCCTTGTTTTCTTAAATTTCTTGTTCATTTTAATGCCTGGTTCAACTAAAGGTACATTTGTTTGGACAAATATAATGATGATAACAACAAAAAATGCTCATAAGAGTTTAATTTAAGAGCTGATATCTAGACATTTTCCATGGTTTTCTTGAAAATGATTTTGGTTATTATCAAGAAAGCGTCATTGGGTTTTTTTGAAAGGCGCTATATAAATCTAAGTTATTATTATTATTATTATGAAAACCATGGAAAATGGCTCCGCTCTTAAATTAAACTCTTATGACTCTTATTTTTGCTGTTATCATTATATGTGTTCAAACAAATGTACCTTTAGTTGTACCAGGAATTAACTGAAGAAAAAGATGGTCTAATTTTTTTCCATGACTGTATATAGACACATGCACCAGACATTTTTGCAGATTTCTCTTTTAACACAATACACCCATTGATCCTAGCTGACAGACTGAAAGAAAACACTGAAACATAGACAAACGCCATGTTAGAGGTGCTTTTCCCTCTATTGCCACAGGACAGTGATCTCTCACTGCTGCTGTATATTTTATCCATGAACAGTTGCAGCAGCAGATTCCATGGACACCATGTTATAAAGTTTACAGATGACACGGCCTTGGTTAGTCAGTCGAAGGAGCGTGACTTCGAAAAATGACTCAGTCCTTAATGAGTTTGTTAACTGGTCTGAGGCATCACATACGATCTGAACACATCCCAGAACAAAGAGCTAAGAGGGGACTGAGCTGGTGACTGAGCGTCAAGTCAAGTCCAGTCAAGTCAAGTCAAATTTTATTTCTATTGCGCATTTATAGACGGCTGAGCTGCACCAAAGTGCTTCTCATAAAAGTGCATAACGTGCAATAAATATTGACAAAGGTAAAAAGAAATTAAAAAAGGGTTAAAAGATATTGCCTGCAAGAGTTAAAATAAAGCAAAAAATAAGGGATAATTTAAAGGAAACTGAGGGATTACAAGGGGACACTGTTCCCTAGCACTTGCAAGAGGAAGATGTTAGTTGAAGGCAAGAGAAAAGAGTTGGGTCTTCAAGTGAGACTAAAAACATTTAGGGACTGCGCTGCACGCATGTGGAGGGGGAGGCAGTTCCAGAGTCTGGCAGCTGCTACTGCAAAGGCTCTGTCGCCCCTTGTTTTTAACCTGGGCCTGGGCACCTCCAACAGCAGCATGAGTACCTCAGACTTATTATAGACCATAAGCTTTCCAAGGATCAGTGTGCTGATGCTATTTCTATAAAGAGCAGACAGTGCATGTATTTTCTTACAAAACAAAACTTTTTCAAACACCTATTATAAAATTATTTCTCTATTTTTCAATTTTATATATATTAACTGCATACCGTGTTATTGTATTATATGTTGAGAGAGAAATTCCAAAATCAGTCACAGGGTCAAATTTGGAAACATTTATCTATAAAAAGACCAAAAAACAGCAAGTCATTTTTTTGGCCTGTGGCCTTCAACTTGTTGTTGAAGCTGTTCAGCAAACAAAGAGCACATTGAAACAGAATGAATAAAAGACAACACTTCTTTGACAGTGGCAAATGGTCAAGTCAGCTTTTTTTCATATAACCCAGTATTACAAGTCACAACTTTGCCTCAGAGAGCTTTATAGTCTGTACACCCTCTGTCCTTTTAAATCCTTGCTTCAGATAAGAAAATACAGACAACAATAAGAAACTTCAGGAAGAACTGCTGCACTGCTTACATGAGAGAAAGACAATTACATTTAACTGTCTCTTTTAAAATAAATGACATGATAAAGGCACAGTTTCCTGTCTGCATTTAATTCATTTTAACACACATGCATATAAAAAGTTAGATCCTTGTTTTCTTCACTTCAGTGTTGCAACATTTTTCAGACAATAGTTGCAAAACTGTCACCAAAATTACCTCTGTCATCGTGGTCAGGATGGACTAATGTAACAAAATAACAATATAATCAATCCAAATTTTAGATTTCAGATTACTTTAAATTGTCCATTAAATTTGCATTAAATGCTCATTTGGCGTCAGCTCTTCCATTCAAAACAACACACCCTGCAGTATGCGTCTCTCACAGCAATACATACAGTAGTGTTCAATATAATAGCAGTCCAATGTGACTAACCAGATTAATCCAGGTTTGTAGTATATTTTTTATTGCTGCATGGCAAACAAGTTACCAGTAGGCTAAGTAGGTGCAGTGGATTCTCAGAAAACCAACAAGACCCAGCATTCGTGATATGCACGCTCTTAAGGCTGTGCAATTGGGCAATTAGTTGAAAGGGGTGTGTTCAAAAATATAGCAGTGTCTGCCGTTGACTTTACAAACACAAAACTATTTTGTACAAAGAGCGTGCATATCACAAATGCTGGGTCTTGTTGGTTTTCTGAGAATCTACTGCACCTACTGGTACCTTGTTTGCCATGTAGCAATAATAAATATACTAAAAACCTGGATTAATCTGGTTAGTCACATTGGACTGCTATTATATTGAACACTACTGTACAACTACAACAACAACACAAACTGTGCAACACAACACAACAGTTGTGCATCCTAAAAACCTTAAAGTGAGCAAGTGGGTTTAATTAAAGTTATGGGCGGATTATTAATCCACTGGCATCAAAGTCCATCAAAAAACGCATGAAATTTAGCATTAGATTATGAATTTAGTATGAACATACAGTCATGGAAAAAAATTATTAGACCATTGTTTTCTACAATTTCTTGTTAATTTTGATGCCAGGTGCAACTAAAGGTACATTTATTTGGACAAATATAATGACTTTTGGTTATTATCAAGAAAACCATGGAAAATGATCAGATATCAGATCTTAAATTAAACTCTTATGAGCTATTTTTCTTGTTATCATTTCATTTGTCCAAACAAATGTACCTTAAATTGTAGCAGGCATTAAAATGAACAAGAAATTGAAGAAAACAATGGTCTAATGATTTTTTCCATGACTGTATCTTGTCTCACTCTGTGTTCTCTGTCTGATGCAGCATGCTGCCCTGTCTGAGTACCGTCCCATCCTGGCCAACAGGCCTCCGTCCCACTCTTTCTCCTCCATGGCGGATATGAAGCTCACACTCATTCCAATCATCTTCATCGTCCTGCGCATTTGGAGCACGGTGCGCTTCATCCTGCTGCTCGCCGGCTCCACAGCAAGACAGCACCCAGTGCTGGTCACTTTACATGTGAGTTTAAAGTTCTTTTTTAATAATGTCAATAATGGTCAGGTAGAGGATAACTACTCATCCCCTTTAATCTCAATTTATTCTATCTAATTTATTCTCCTGTTCATTCTGCTTCAAGCTTTGGATCTTGTGTGTATGTAGGTATGAGAGTTGTTTGGTGTGCATGACAGCACATACGTGTGGGTGTAGATGTGTGTGTATCATAAGTTGTGATGGTGTCATTGCACGCTGTCAAGTCTGTGAATCATCATCCATTCATCATGAAAGGTTCCTGTTTTTACTGCTCCATTTTTAAATTCTGAAAGATTGCATAATAACGTTTTAAAATGGATCAAACAGCCCCTCTAAGTGGGTTTGAAAATGGATCTAATAATTTCATGGACTGTTTTATTACATCATACTGTTACTGCGTGTGTAAAATATTTTTATGTGATATAATAATAATAATAATAATAATAATAATACAATAGTGCATAATGTCTTGTCAATTAACCCTTGTGTTGTCTTTTCCCACCTTCACTAAACCCCTTAAATAAAGCAGCTTGATTGAATTTTGAAACCTAAATCTATTTTGCATGAAGAAACGACCTGTCATTCATCACAAACATTGTGAATATCAAAGTTTTCCCTCTTTACAGTGCATAAAGATATTGGAATCCACTTGTTTTTATTAAACACCTGTCATAATTGGTTTGCTGTTTCACTAAAGTAGGGGTTTATTTTCATATATTTATTGCTAAAGGTACTGCATAGGTGTAAACATCATTTTTTAGCAAGCATGTGTGCGAATGTGCGAATTTCAAGTTGAAAAAAGATAATTTAGGGAGTTTCCTATGCTGTTAAACATAGTGGCGGGTCATTTTTGACCCCTAAGACAACACAAGGGTTAAAGCTAACTAGTAAACTAGTCTATGTATGACTATGTAATGATCTTTTTCTGCCACATACATGTTAAAGGCTTTTGTTTGGACCCAACAGGGAATTGGCAACACCTCTCAAGGGGCAGCCAACTGCATCATGTTTGTATTACTTACTCGGCCAATCCGCACACGCCTCTGCGCCTCGCTCTGCTGCTGCTCCAAGTGTCGAGCAGACGAGCAGCACCACAACGTCCCTCACAGGCTGCTGCCGGGACAGGACACCGTCACACAGAGAGAGGAAGACAGCGCCAGTCAAGCCCAGACTGATAGGTGATATTCAATTGATGAGACTCAGGGGACTCGTGGGAGGTGGCAGCCTCACGCTAAGCCTCATTACAACGCTGCAGGTACATGCACATCTGTGTCACAGGAAAAGTCACGCTTGCAATGTGGGTGATGAGGACGATGCTGCCTGTCTGTGTATGAGTGTTACATACTGAAAATGTTGCACATGAATATTGTAGTTTACATTCAGTCATGGAAAAAATTATTAGACCACTTTTTCTTCAATTTCTTGTTCATTTTAATGACTGGTACAACTAAAGGTAAATTTGTTTGGACAAATATAATGATAACAACAAAAATGGCTCATAAGAGTTTAATTTAAGAGCTGATATGTAGCCATTTTACATGGTTTTCTTGATAATAACCAAAATCATTATCAAGAAAACCATGGAAAAATGGCTAGATATCAGCTCTTAAATTAAACTACTTGCAGGAGAATGCATTTATGTATGCAGCATTTTAATTTTAACAATAGGGCTCATTGTAATTACTTTATATACTGTTATGAGGTTGAATTTTCATGGGTTTTTTAATGTTAATTTTTTTTACCCAAAATCAGTATCATTAATATAATGATAAAAACAAAAATAGCTCCTAAGAGTTTAATTTAAGAGCTGATATCTAGCCATTTTCCATGGTTTTCTTGGTAATGATTTTGGTTATTATCAAGAGAACCATGGAAAATGTCTAGATATCATCTCTTAAATTAAACTCTTAGGAGCTATTTTTGTTTTTATCATTATATTTGTCCAAACAGATGTACCTTTAGTTGTAATAGGCATTCAAATTAACAATAAACTGAAGAAAACAAGGGTGGTCTAATATTTTTTTCCATGACTGTACGTACATCAACCTTTGAAGTGCCATTTCACTTTGAAGGAAAAATTTTACCCTTAAGATGACCATTTCAATATCGGTTACTAAACTCTATTTACCTTGAATTCTTTGAAGTAAACTTTGTTTTTCTCACATGCCTTCATGGTGAATAGAAAGTCAGAAAACAGAGAACATTCTTGATGAATTTAAGTCAAAAAACTGTGAGGAAAAACATCTATTTCAAACTCTCACACAACCCATGCAGTGTAATCCAAGTCTCGTTCATCCAGTTGTTTGCTCAGTAGATCCCAAACACATTCATTTTGACTGTAACATTACTTTTTAAAACACTTCCGCATGAATAGCATCACCCTTTTGGCAGGCGCACTACTCGTCTGGACTCACAGGGAAAGCTTTGTTTATACTCGTGCAAAACACTACGGTAGTGTTTTATACAGTGAGATTTTAAGCAAAATGCAAGTGTGTGAGAACTAGTGAGGATTTGACTGGATAAATGAGACTCTTATAATATGCCACGAGGTGCTTGAGAGTTTGTAAACAGATGTTTTAACATAGCTCTGCTCCCATTTACTTCAATTCATCCAGGATTTTTTTTACACTTTTCGAAATCTCTGTTTACTGTGGAGAAATGATAAAAACACATTTTTCTTAAATAAATCAAGCAAACACGTGATGATCATTTAAAGGGTAAAATATTCCTTTAACCCATTGAGGCCTGAGAAAGCGTTGGGCGATTTTAAAATAAGCCTCTAATTTTCTGGAAATTCTTCTACTAAATAATAGATTTTTCAGCCTCTGTAGCAGATAGAAATTAAATTCATAAAGGTATTTGAGAGCTTATACAAATACCACAAAACGACGTATCCGCTTTCCAGGCTTCAATGGGTTAAGTTGTTCTTTGTACATGTTTTCTGATTGAACAGCTGTTACAGTCTGTGTAAGACAGTTTATCAGCATTATTTATCATGTACTGTGTACACTGACTTACATTCTGAGGTTATCACTGTTACATAAATGAATATTTTTTTGCTTGTTCTAATAAGTATTCAAGTTTTGTATTTATAGGGAGAAAAAATGACCCATATTTTAGTGTCTGTGCAGCATTCTCCCTGATACAGAAGTTTCACAGAAAGCTCTAAGTGAGAACCCACCAAAACTTTCTTAATCTAATCTATAATCTTTTGATTATCAAAGTATATTTTAAAGATGGTAATAAAGTTTGTAGTCATCTTGAATTAATGTCAGTTAGAGTGGATTCACTAAGTACTGTACTGTGTTTCATTGATTTGCCTAAATATGACTAAATACACACTTATTACAGAGCAGTGGCGATTCGGTGAAGACATTGCACAACATGCATGTAGCAAGTTTTGTCATATTTTGGTGATTGAAATACTTTTTGTAACATACTGAGTAGTAGATGAATAATGTAAAAGGAAATGTGTGTTTTGAAAAGGTTCAATGAATATGTTGACACTTATTTTCCAAAGTAATAATAAATATGTCATGCAGTGTAACTTTATTATCAAATTCCAACTTCTGTCCAGTATAACTTTGAGTCTGTTTAATGTTACAATGTTGCAATTTCATTTAGCAGACACTTTTATCACTTTTGTAAGTGATGTACATTGAAGAGTTCATACAACATACCAATGCATTCAGATACTTTACTTAAGTAAAGGTACTAAAACACTGTGAAATTTCTCCACTACAAGTAAAAGTCCTGCATTCAAAAGTTACTGAAGTAAAATTACAAACGAATCAGCATCAAAATGTATTTAAAGTATCAAAAGTAAAAGTAGTTGTTAAGCAAAATGGACCCACTCAGATTGTTTTATATATTATTAAATTTTTTGTATTGATGCTTTTATGTAAGCAGTGTATTAGTTGTGTAAAGACAGGGCTCATTAACCACTTAATATACTGTTATAAGATTTATTTTTTTTAAATAAGTCTTATCTTTTTAAATGAATCATGTTTACATGTTAAATTTCGACCTGAAAAGTAACTATAGCTGGCTGCTAAATGTAGAGGAGTACAAAACGTACAATATTTGCCTCAAAATTTAGTGGAGTAAAAGTAAAAAGTTAATGAAAAAAACTGGAAATACTCAAGTAAAGTAAAAGTACCTCAAAAATGTTATTAAGCACAGTACTTGAGTAAATGTACTTAGGTACTTTCCCAGACTGATTACATCTAACCATCTCTTTAAAGTAAATTACATGACAAAGGCACAGTTTTCTGTCAGTGTTTAATTACTTTAACACATACCTGGGAAAAAAAATATAAGACCACCCTTGTTTTCTTCATTTTATTGTCCATTTTAATGCCTGGTACGACTAAAGGTACATTTGTTTGGACAAATATAACAATAACAACAAAAATAGCTCATGAGAGTTTATTTAGGAGCTGATATCTAGCCATTTTCTTTGGTTTTCTTGGTAATAACAAAAATCATTATCAAGAAAACCATGGAAAATGGCTAGATATCAGCTCTTACATTAAACTCTTATGAGCTATTGTACAAATGTACCCTTACTTGTACCAGGCATTAAAATAAACAAGAAACTGAAGAAAACAAAGGTGGTGTTATATTTTTTCCATGACTGTACATATAAAGAAGTTCAGTTTTGCCTTCTTCAGTTCATAGTTGCAACATTTTTTTCAGACAAAAGTTGCAAAACCTCATCAACATCATTGCTGTCATCGTGGTCAGGATGCATGACTTGTCATCACATGCCGTTCCTTCCTCCTTGAAACCAGAGCCTTCTCTGTTAGCCTCACTTCTCCTTTGACCCCCACTGTTGTTGGCTCCCGTTTCCCCCGACTTGAGGCTGAACGCATACCAACGAGGAGGACTGTGAACCCGCTGAACCCCCCGACGAGGCCAGAACAGATCTGGCTAACAACTATAGAGCCACTTCCCATAGTTCCTTCAGCTCTTTAAATTATTGTCTTAAGATCTATTGAGTTTTAATGAGCTTGTCTAAGAGATGATGAGCTGCATTAAAATTGGATTCATTACTGTGGTGATTGTTGGCAAAGGTGAGGAAGGAGAAATTCCAGCGTGTTGACATCCAATTTTCTCTTATCCTCAAGTGGTTATTGTTTGTTGTGACTCTCACAGAGGGCAAGCGCTTATTTGGGTCTGAAGGTGGCAGAAGTGGATTTATGGCTCTTGTTTGGTCCCTGTTGGACTGTTTGCTGAATTTGGTGATGTCATATTGTTGTAATAAGCCTTTATATCAAGGCAGGCAGACTTTTCATTACACTGCAGCAACACTGTACTCTTATGAACACCAAAAAAACAGAGTTGTGCCGAGACAGAAGAAGCAAAGCAAAAGCAGGAGGCAATATAAAAGAAGGCCAAACAAAAGCAACTTGAGTTAAACTAAAACAAGAAGACAAAAGACCTAAAAACATCAGCGAGAAGACAAATGATTATGAAAGATAAGACCCTTAAAAGAGATACAAACTATAAATAAAAGACGTCTATAAAGATAAATACAAAAAGAAGCAATAAAAGCAATGAAATGGTGACATCATATGAAAGCAAGTCTATAAAAACTTACCTTAAGACGGTAAAAGAAGACACTGATTCTGCAAATCTTATCTCCTCAGGCAAGTTGTTCTAAAGCCAAGGGGTCCTGATGGCAAAATCAGTCACCGACCGTCAGATTCAACCCTCGACTCTGGAGCAGCCAGAAGGGCCCCCAAATCTTTTCCTACATAGGAGCAAGACACGTATTTTGTGATCGTTTGCAGGTTTTTTTGTGTCTTTGTGGCTTTGTGGCTGCATATTTTGGTGGTTTTGTGTCTCTGTGGTTGTTTAGCCCTACTTTGAAGTTATTTAGTGTCTCTTTGCAGTTGCTTAGTGTCTCTTTGTAGTCTTTTTTTGTCTCTTTATGGTTGTTTTGACCCTTTTTTAGTTATATTTGTAGTCTCTTTGTGGTTACATGTCTCTTCAAGTGAAATTTTGCAGGTGAAAGCCAGTGGACCTGTGCCCGGTAGGCTCCTTTAGCAATCCACCCATGCATATGGTGTAGACCAGGAAGTGCCTTAAGCTGCATTCTCCTGAAAATTCCTACAGGGGGCGCTGACAGCGGCTGCAGAAGCATTTCGGTCCGTTCATTTTAATACAAAATGAGAAAACTTCTCACTTGATTTATTACCTCAGAATTTTTTTTAGGACAACACTATGGTCTCAATCGCTAGTAAAAAATCTTCGTCAGGACAATTTGATGTTAATAGTGTAAATTATGGCCCCATTTAGAAGAAAATAGTCGCCAAAGAATTGTTTGTTTTGGGGCGTGGCTACCTTTGATTGACAGGTCACTAACAAGGCGAGCCATCATCAGGAGAGAATAAAAACAATGCATATCCACGGCAACGTGTCAATAAAGTTATATATAATGTCATATACATATAAAAAAGGATGTTGACTGGTTTGGTTTATTATTACAGTAGACAGTTTATTTGAACGTTTTGTTCATTATTCCAAGGAGTCGCTGTTCATTTTTATAAGGTAAGTAACATAGCCTACATGTTGTTTTTGTTTTTTGCTAGCCAAAATGAACATCCCAGTTAATGGTTACATGAATTAGCAGCAATTTTGCGTGTAGTCAGTGTCGTCAGATCATTCTTGATCCTCCACAGTTCAAATATGGTCTGCTCCCCATATCGGAAACAAGATGGCGCGACAAAATAGCGATGAGTGTAGCTCTGAACTCGATGCCTCAAACAGGCAGTCCACAAACCAATGGGTGACGTCACGGTCACTGTGTCCATTATGATATGGCATCAACAATTTTGCTACATAGCTTGAGGCAAGACCGAGATGTGCTTTAAAAGTGAAAAATTTTAAAATCAACTTGAAATCAAACAGGGAGCAAATGGAGAGAAGCCAGGATTGGGGCTATGTGAGGTCGTCTGTTAAAGCCAGTGAGGAGCCTTGATGTTTATTTCCACAACATGAAGACTTTATGATGTTTATACTAATAATATTAAAAACATAAATGTTATTTATGAGCGGAAGAGTTTTCCATCCATCTAATTTTATCTGTGTTCAGAAGTAATGTGACGCAGAGGTCGTTCTCTCAGGACCAGCAGGGACCGAGGACTGGATATCATGTCTGGGAAAACAGAGAAAGTGAGCGCAGTTTATGCTGATGACATCCAAAACTGCTGGTAAACAGTTTTCTGTCCTTGAGGAAGGCAGTGGCCACGGAGACAACCGACACTTACTGTATTTCCTGCAGGAATTAATCCATTGTGCGGGTTGTGAGATTTGGCTGACATTGAAGTAACTGGAGCCTTAGAAACACTTAAAGGAAGGGGTTTCTGCTCTCTCCTCTGCTGGCTCTCTGCCCACTTAATTCATTAAGTTAAAGAGTACCAGAGGGCCGTACTACACCGCATGGGGTGACCATTCACCAGTCAGGATAATTGAAGTCATTTGTTCACAACACAGGCTGCTCGTTCGGCTGCGTCAGTGGTTCTTAGAGCCAATTCTTAAACACACCGTCCACCGAAGGTAATGGGCAATAGTTTAGAGCTGAAACAGCACATTTAAATATAAAGTGACAGAACAAATTTTACACATGTAATGGAAAACATCAAAAACACAAGATACATTAGGAGAGAGGTTATTCCCAGATTCTAAGTCTGTGAATAATCAGGCAGTACGATATTAAAGTGACACAGTGGAGCTGGACTTTTCACCTTAAATGGTACATGTTTTTCTTCTTCTCCTTCTTTAAATATTACAGCCAGGGAACACATCAGCACCTCCAAATGTTAACTGCTAGTATTACAACCACTGCACATAATCAACTTTTTTAGAAGATATTGGCTATATAATCAGTGGTGGAAGAAGTATTCAGATCCTTTACTTCAGTAAAAGTACTAATACCACACTGTGAAATTACTCCATCAGTAAAAGTCTTGCATTCAAAACCTATTGAAGTAAAAGTACAAAAGTATCAGCATCAAAATGTAGCCATTATGCAGAATGGACCCACTCAGATTGTTAAATATATTCTAAATATATTATTAGATTATTTGTATTGATGCATTTATGTAAGTAGTGTTTTAATTTTGTAAAGGTAGTGCTCTTTATATCTACTTAATATACTGCTATGACATTTATTTAAAAATGGTCTAATCACTTTAAATGTATCATGTTTTTTTATTTTAAATCTCGATGTATGATGTATGAAATGTAGTGGAGTAAAAAGTACAATATTTGCCTAACTGTAGTGGAGTAGAATTATAAAGTTAAATAAAATGGAAATAATCAAGTACAAGTATCTCAAAATTGCACTTAAGTACAGTACTTGAGTAGATGTACTTAGTTACATTCCACCACTGGTAATTTTATAGAATGGCCCCACTCAGATTGTTTTAAAAATCTAAATATATTATTAGATTATTTGTATTGATGCATTTATGTAAGCAGAGTAATTTTGGAACAATGGGGCTCATTATAACTACTTTATATACTGTTATGATTTTTAATTTTCATGTTCTATATGTTAAATCTTGACCTGAAAAGTAACTAAACCTGAGAGCTAAATGTAGTGGAGTAAAAAGTACAGTATTTGCCTCAAAATGTAGTGCAGTAGAAGTATGAAGTTACATCAAATGGAAATACTCAAGTAAAGTACAAGTACCTCAAAATTGTACTTAAGTACAGTACTTGAGTAAATATACTTAGTTACATTACACCACTGGCTATAATACAGAGAGGTGGAAAGTAAATTAGTAAGTACATTTACTCAAGTTGCGAAACATGTAAAATTATCTTATAAGTAGCTTATTCTATTGTATACATATTTTTTCTGAAATAAGGTCCTATGGTGGCTTCTATAGAAAGAAAATGGCTTCTACATGCAACTTCTCAGTATTTTTGATGTTTATTGAGATCTGTTAACAAGCTGTTTTGACACAATTTACATCCAGAAAAGTTTCTAGGGTCCTATAATTATCTAAAACAAACCTTTCCATTGTTTCTTTATCTGTATGAATATATAAATAAGTGGCCTTAAAAAAATGATACTTTTGTATCAGTTAAACTCTTATTGCTCATCCCGCTTTACTTAACACTGCACCTTTTGTGATATTTTGCCCTGAGGATACATAGTTCTCACTTATAATTATTACTCCCCATCAGCATTATCTACTCAGACACATATATTAGCCTTGTTTTTGCAGTAAAGGCGTCCCTGAAGCGAATAACATCCAGCTTTAAGAGCAAACAGCTGCCGAGCCGTCCTGTTGACACACAGACTTATCTAGAGATAAGAAGCATTGCAGCACATGAACACAAAAAGTTAAAAAAAAAAAAAACATAAAAAGAAAAAAATTAACATAAAAAGAGATTCACATCTTTGTGCATTTAATGAATCTATTCAACAGTCAGTATTAAATAAAATGTCTTTAATGTGAGAACAGACAAATCTTTGAAACTGTACAAGGACCAACACTGAAGTCTTCGTCAACTGTTTGTGATTTCGCTATTCGGTAAAAACAGCTCTTCTGTAATGCAGCCTGCAGGTGGGGAAGCAATAAAGACATTTTATGAGGCTTTATGATTTTGATGATAGCATAACTCCATAATGACAGCTTTAGATTTCATCAATTGAACCAGTTTAGTTGAAGGTGCAGCGCAATAAAAGGATCTGATATTAACATTCAGCTCAGAGCAGCATTTAATATCTTGAGTGTATTGCATACAAAACTTCCTGAACCTAAGGGCACAGTCAGCAACATGAAAATAATAACTGAGGCCAGGCTGTAAACCACCGCTACGCTCTCTGATCTCATGTCCAAAGGGCAGGCAGAATCCAGTGGTGCAGTATTAACAAAGTGTGCTGTTATTACTGCTGACAGAAGGACCAAACACAGCCATGGCGGAGAGTGAAGAGTGGGGAGAGTGTGTGGAGAGGAGAGGGGTGAGTTACACACCAGGTGTGCATATCAACACCATCACACCAGTGTTTGTTTTGTCTGTGACACTGTGCAAATGGTGTAATCATGATTGATGATGTTTGTGTTGTGAAGGGAGGCTTCACATAGTTTGCTGATGTCCCCTGACAGAGATTAACTGTGGTCCTGGTCCTGGCAACGCTCATATCTGCATTCGGGTCATCATTCCAGTACGGTTACAATGTGGCTGCGATCAACTCTCCATCACCGGTAACCCAAACACAGAGACACTACAGGTTAATTGGTATATTGATATCACAATGCAACTTCCCCATTGGATTACTTCCATTAAGACAATTATTCCTATATTATACAGTCATGGAAAAACATATTAGACCACCCTTGTTTTCTTCACTTTATTGTTAATTTTAATGTCTGGTACAACTAAAGGTAAATTTGTTTGGACAAATATAATGAAAAAAACAAAAATAGCTCATAGGAGTTTAATCTAAGAGATGATATCTAGCCATTCTCCATGGTTTTCTTGATAATGATTTTGGTTATTATGAAGAAATTAGGAAAATGGCTAGATATTGTAAATATACAAGTGAGACATCATCTTATTAAATATCATTATTATTAGTGGTAGTATTATAATAATAATAATTATTATTATTATAGATTATTATTATTATTATTATTATTATTATTATTAATAATAGTAATAATAATAATAATAATAATAATAATAATAATAATAAATATTATATAAGTAAGGTCCAACTAACAAATATAACCATGAACTTTTCCTGTTGATTACATTAAGATAATTATTGTTGTATTACAGTTTTTTTTATTTTATGTTAAAATACCGGTGAGCAAATGTGGCTGTATCTTATGCTAATTTAGGAGAAATCTACAAACACAGATAGACAAACTGTAGTACAACAAACACCTTAATGCGCATTTTGGTTTTCCACTAGTTTGAAAGCAGACTGTTGTTGAAGCAAAATAGCCTATAATCTCATTGTGTTTGCCTTATACGATGATTTGTTTCTATCAGTGTTGTACTGCTCTCTTCAGTTCATGCAGCAGTTCTATAACACCACCTACATGGAGCGTTACGGCACACCGATGGAGGAGAACCTCCTAACTCTGCTGTGGTCTCTCTCTGTGTCCATGTACCCACTAGGAGGCTTCTTCGGCTCCCTGATGGTGGCCCCTCTGGTCAACAAACTAGGGAGGTAATATGTCACATTCATCATGCGCTATAAAAAGCTGTGTACTTGTTTGTTTAACATTTTGTTGAACTGCTCGATCCTGTGACAGGAAGGGCACCCTCCTCTTCAACAACATCTTCTCCATCGTCCCAGCTGTGATGATGGGAGTCAGTGAGATCACCAAGTCCTATGAGATCATCATTGTGGCGAGGTTTATAGTCGGCATCTGTGCAGGTCAGATACATCCAACTGTTAAATCCAGATTTACAAGAGTTGTTCTATGTGTCTAAAGCTTGCTATCTGCAGGCCTCTCATCCAACGTGGTGCCAATGTATCTGGGAGAACTCGCTCCCAAAAACCTGAGAGGAGCCCTTGGTATCGTACCACAGCTCTTCATCACTATCGGCATCCTCAGTGCACAAGTGCTGGGCATCAGAAACATCCTGGGCAACAGCACAGGTAAAAATCAGACGTCCTTCATTGGATACATGAGGAACACCAGACACAAGCCATAGGGCCCAAAGTTTCAGGCACATACATACCAGGAAGAGACTCAAAATGACCACAAAGCAACATGAAATGACAATAAAGAGACAGAAAAAGGCGATAAATCGGCCAAAGCAACTACAAAGAGCTTCAAAACAGCTGCAAAGAAACACCAAGGTAAACACCTTGATAATGATTTTGGTTGTTATCAAGAAAACCATGACAATTGGCTAGATATCAGCTCATAAATTAAACTCTTATGAGCTATTATTAGGGCCTCGGGGCAATCGCACCGAGCACTGGTCCCATACAGCAATAGCTGTAGGGCAAAGCCCCGAGCACTACTGTTATACTGTGGATTTCTTCTTATTCCTCTTGCGGACGCAATTTTGTCCCGCTACAAATTATATATCAAAACGTGCGGTTTGATCGGGATCGGTGTGCTATTACTTTTCTCTACGGAATACGAATTTTTCGCGACGTAAGTCGCGAAAAACTGCCCAAAATTTTGCATTGAAATGAATGGGACGGCCGAAAGAAAATGAGCAAAAAACAACATTAATTGAAGATTTTCAGACGTCTACTTCTCCGGCATAATTTCACCTAGAGACTCCATTTAAACTTTAAACAGTAGACACAAGTCTTGTGTATTGGTGTATTAATTTGCGCTTCGATAGGTCATATAGTTTTTTATCAATCCCTGTTCAATGACCATGATCATTTTTGGAGAAATTCTGAGATTATAATGGGTGTGTATTGCACGGAATGTTCGAGTCAGAGTGTGTGATGTCATCGCTCAGAGTGTAGAGGGAGAGGTAAAACTGTCAAAAAATAAATTTGAAAACTGCACTCCAGGCCGCAAATTCCACTCTACAGAAAAAATGTATACATAGAAATGTAGGAAAATTTGTCTTCTCACTCACAATCCTCTGGTAAAGCTGTCAGAGTTATAGTTTGGGCGTACGACGCAAAGATGCGCCACCAAAACCACCTACAGCCTCATTGGGTCCCATATTAAAAACGCAGGAAGATTTCGGAAGAGGTGAGATTTAACTGTTTTTTTAGATCGCTCTAACAAAGCTATTTTTTCATTTTTCTTAAAAAAAAAAACATATGTAGACGTTCACGAAGAACTCAGGACGCTCAAAGTGAAGTCGGATCAATGATACTGATTATGATTATGGTTTTGCCAAAAATGCTTTCTGTTCGAGGCCAGAAATTTCACTCTGCCCACCTCTGGCTGCTTTCACTGTGCCAGAAGATTCCACAGCTGTTAATTCCGTTGATTGCTCTGCTCTGATTGGTCGACCCCACGCTTTGATGCTTTGATGCTTTGATGCTTTGATGTAATTACAGTTACAGATACACGCGCACGCACACACACACACACACACACACACACTGGTCATTTAATGTAATATCAGTTAAAGATACACGCACGCACACACACACACACACACACACACTGGTCATTTAATGTAATAACAGTTAAAGATACACGCACGCACACACACACTCGTCATTTAATGTTATAACAGTTAAAGATACACGCACGCACACACACCCTGGTCATTTAATGTAATAACAGTTAAAGATACACGCACGCACACACACACACTGGTCATTTAATGTAATAACAGTTAAAGATACACGCACGCACACACACACGTGTCATTTAATATAATATCAGTTAAAGATACACGCACGCACACACACACTGGTCATTTAATGTAATAACAGTTAAAGATACACCACGCGCACACACACACACACACACACACACACACACATATATACACATATGCGCGCGTAAGCGCGCACACTCCTCCAGATACAAATGTTTCACACACACACACACACATTTTGAGGTTAAAGGTCATAGGTTGCTGTATGAATAAATACTTGAAGAGGAATGTTTGTTGTAGGTGTGCTCCTTGTATATTATATAGTATCATAACATTACTAGTATTAATTGTTTGAAATCTCTGAAGAATCTCATCATAGTGTACACACACCAGCAATAGCCCCCGTGGCCCTTTCAAAATTTCCCCAGAGGAAATTGTTTTTATTATTATATTTGTCCAAACAAATATATCTTTAGTTGTACCAGGCATTAAAATGAACAAGAAACTGAAGAAAACGAGGATGGTCTAATCATTTTTTCCATGACTGTAGTTGCAAAATGATAACCAACAGGATCAAAACAACCACAGAAAGTGACACGAAACAGCTACAGAGAGACATAAAATTACCAAAAACTGACACAAAACTGCAGATAATGTGGCAATCACATAATTACTACAAAGGCAAACAACAACAACAAAAAAAGGTGTGAAAAATAGTGTCTTGTTCTTATATAGGTGAGGTGGTTGGGCCTTTTGCATGTCTATGCCCATGTTCAGGAGAGATCTGTTTAGGTCGGCCCACTGGTAAAGACGTGTCTCTGTTCCCTCTGTGTCCAGGCTGGACCCTCATGCTGGGTTTGACTGGTATCCCTGCAGTGATCGAGCTCCTGCTGCTGCCCTTCTTTCCAGAGAGCCCGAGGTACATGCTCATCCAGAGGGGAGACGAGAAGACAGCAAAGAAAGCGCTACAGCGTCTGCGTGGCTGGGAAGACGTGGACGCGGAGCTGTCAGAGATGCATCTGGAGGAGCAGTCAGAGAGGGCAGAGGGCCACCTGTCTGTGCTCAGCCTGCTGTCCCAGCGCTCGCTCCGCTGGCAGCTGGTCTCCATCATCGCCATGAACATGGGCCAGCAGCTGTCGGGGGTCAACGCGGTGAGCCGGGCCTGTTGTCCTTGTCTCTGACCCACTGATGTCCACACCAAATAAGAGTGCATCACACTTTCAACTATACTACTGCTCCTTTAATGTTTCAATGCATTTCCCTCTCAGATCTATTACTATGCAGACAGCATATACGGCTCTGCAGGAGTCAAGCAGAATGACATCCAGTACGTCACTGTGGGGACAGGGGCGGTGAATGTCTTCATGACTATAGCAGCTGTAAGTACCCTGTTTTTATCTACAGTCTGTTTGATCGTATTAGCAGTAGGGCTGGGCGATATGGACCAAATGCAGGCGGCAACCTCCGGGTCTGAGCAGTGAGGCAAACCAGGAAGTGCCTTAAACTGCACTCTACCAAAAATTCCCGCAGGGGGCGCTGACGGCGGCTGCAAAACCTTTTCTGTCCATTAATTTCAATACAAAATGAGAAAACTTCTCACTTGATTTATTACCTCAGGATTTGTTTTTAGGACAACACTATGGTCTCAATCGCTAGTAAAAAATCTTCTTCAAGACAATTTGATGTTAATTGTGTAAATAATGGCTCTATTTAGAAGAAAATAGAGGATAAAGAATCATAGGATTTGGGGCATGGCTACCTTTGATTGACAGAGAACTAGCAAGGTGAGCCGTCATCAGGAGAGAAACAGAACAATGCGTATCCACGGCAACGTGTCAATGAAGTTATACATGATGTTATATACATATAAAAAAGGACGTTTACCAGTTCACACTGTATTTTCACTTAATGACAATTTATTTAAACGTTTTGTTATTAAAAATGTCTTGTTCAGCGTTTGGTTGGACTAACAGACACTCCAAGGAGTCGTTTTTCATTTTTCGTAGGTAAGTAACGTACATTTTATTTTTGTTTTTTGCTAGCCAAAATGAACATCCCAGTTAATGCTCCAGTTAATGCTAACATGAATTCCAGATATGGTCTGCTCCCCGTATCAGAAACAAGATGGCAACGCAAGATGACGACGAGTGTAACCATATCGATATACAATATATATCCCAATATTTCTATCGCAAAGTGAGAGCAAATGTTCAGTCAAAGTCAAAGCCAAATATGACACAAGCTTGTTATGTCACAAGTTGTTTTATTGAAACCGTTTATTTAAGTGAACATAAATACTGTATAACAACAGGAGTACCTTTTTAAAAAAAAAAAAATCAAAGCTCCATACAGTGCACAATTAAATTAAAAATATCTTTAATAAAAATAGCCTATGGAATAAAATAGGCCAATCTTTTTCTGAAATAAATATATTTATATGAGAAAAGAATAACAAACATTACAAAAGAACTTGATATGACAAACCCTTGTAAGGGCAGCATTTATATATAAAGGTGTTTGCCTGGAGCAAGGATCACAGCGCATATTTGAACTATATCCATATATGCAATGTGGTCTCATTCCATATCACATTTAGAAATATATCAATATATTTTTTTATATCGATATATCGCCGAGCCCTAATCAGCAGGAGACAACAGTTCTGAACAGGTGATTTGTTTCGCCAGGTTTTCATCGTGGAGGCTTCAGGACGACGGCTGCTCCTTCTCATTGGCTTTGGGATCTGCTGTGTATCCTGTGTGCTGCTCACTGTTGCACTCAACTTCCAGGTACCATATGAAGCTTCAGTGTGTCAACCTGTTACTCTGCTGTCCTCTAGTGGTGCAGCGTGCATACTGTCCTATGTCAGTTTCTCAACCTTGAGGTCAGGAGATTTGTTATCGAGGGTGAGTCACGGGAGATATTTAAGACAGGTGACACATCATCTGTTCTGTGTACTCTGGCACTCTGTATTTGAGACAATGACACTGAGATTAAAGTGCCGACATTAACCTTTATCGAGGGAGACTACATTGGCATCTGGTTTTAGGAATTGCACCATTTAGTGAACACAATTTTAGGGGACATTTTACATTTTACTCCAACCATCTTCACCTCATGTTTGTTTTCTGGAGGTTTTTCGGTCAGTAGATATCAATCTCTGAGATTTCTGCTGCCACCACAATATTACAATATTATTTTTTTAACAAGGAAAACAAAGAATATACACAAAAAAATAGACAACAACTAACCCCCACCCCCAGTGGCAGCGCAAAAATAATTTACCATAATCCAGAGTAGATCACAATGACAAAAAAGAATAAAAAATAAAGATGGAAGGGAGGAAAATGCATACAACATGTTTACAAACATACAGGTGCATCTCAATAGATTAGAATATCATGGAAAAGTCAATTTTCAGTAGTTCAAGTCAAATCGCCCCAACCAAGTATTGAGTCATATAGATGGACATACTTTTCAGAAGCCGACATTTCCATATTAAACAAACTTTTTAAAATTGGTGTTTTGTTTTGGTGTTTTGTAATATTCAAAATTTGAGATACTGAATTTTAGATCTTCATTAAATGTAAGCCAAAATCATGATAATTAGAAGAAATTAAATAAATTAAGACATGAAATGTTTCATTCTGTGTGTAATGGATCTATATAATGTGTTATTTCCACTTTTTTAATTTAATTACTAACGTAGATAAATCTATGATTATCTCTTTTATTGAGATGCACCTGTACATACATATGTTGTATGGTAGTATTTGCACAGTAGACATTAAGGGTTTATGACCTCACAGATGAAAGCAGACGATCTTTCACTTTGTCAGCGAGGTCAGCCCAGGCACTGTTTGTTGATTGTTTATCCTTGTGCATTTTTGCATCTGATATCTCCAAATATGTTATGTCCAGTATGGATTGTAGCCAATGACTCCTGGAGAGAGAATGGGGAGGCTGCCAGCGAAGGGCTAACATTTTCTTTGCTGCAGTCATACTACTACTTTCTACCTTTTCACAGCAGACATCTTCACTTGTTATAGTAGGAAAAGCACAGGTAATGTTAACAATGGCTCTGTTGTATTTAGGTGTTGAAGCCAGCATGCACATTGCACAATACCAGGAGCCTGAAACTGAAGCAGATAAATGTAATTCAACAATCGCTGATTTCATCATTTACCTGTGCTTTTCCTACTGAGTTAAGTCAAAATGTCTTCCGTGAAAAACACCTTGAGACTGTTTTGGGTGCTCGCAGCACATAGGCCTACTTGTTCTAAGCTTTGACCACTTGATTTGATTTGGGTGCATAATGTGTTATGCACGGGTGGAGCCAGACATTGTAAACAGTCGGGGCTTAACCTAAACCTGGGAGCGTCCGGGGCTGTGCTTCTCCGGGGGGCTGCTGTAATTGCAATTTAAGGTTCCCAACAATGCCTAGAAAATGTGGTCTTCAATGCTATAAATTGTATATCCGGCTAGCAGAACATTTACTTAATTACATTAGAATTCTTTATGTAATAACATAGTAGTAATAGTAGTAGTAGTAGTAGTAGTTGTAGTTGTAGTAGTAGTAGTTGCATAGATCAAGCCCTCATGACAATTTCAGGGTGGACCTCTAGATGGCAAAATTTTCCCAGTGATAGAACTTTTGCACCACTAATTTGCTGGTCCTGTCAGAGAGGAAAAGGAGGGAGAGGGAAATTACACAAAGTTGGAGGTATTTTTGGAAACATCCCTGTTCTGCCTCTGGTACAAGGATAAAATACTGTGCACTGACAATGTGTGTGTGTGTGTGTGTGTGTGTGTGTGTGTGTGTGTGTGTGTGGAGATCAGCTGCTGAGGATCACCACAGGGCAGGAAGGAAATGGGAAGAAATGACCAAAACTGGCCAGCAATATTTTAGAGCAGTCAGGTCCTTAGAAGGGCTAATCTGTACTGCCAGGAACATCCAATCCTGAAGGAGTGTAAGCTTTTGCCTTCAGGACGTTGTTTCAGGGCTCCCGTTAGAGAGCCTACATCTCCTTCATCCCAAGTGCTTTTAAAGCTTAACAGCAAGTACCACTCTGGCTGCATTTCTTGCACATTTTGCATTCTTGTACATCTGTATTTGGTTGAATTTCCATTTCCCTCCTCTAGCTCTGTGATTTATTGCGTTGTAGGTCGTTGATGTTGTCTTTTTGTATTCTGTGTGAAAGTTATAGAATCATCGCTTTAAAGCTTAAAGTCAGAACTTTAATAACCTCAGGGTCCAACGTGCTGTGGTACAGAGACAAACAACAGGATGTGAGTCACTGTGCTACAATTTCTACTGGACTGTAATTTTAATATATTATACATTTTGAGCTTGGTGTGGAAAATAAATGTGATGACTTGGCAACTACTGTCATGGAAAAAAAGTTTAGACCACCCTTGTTTTCTTCAATTTATTGTTCATTTTAATGCCTGGTGCAACTAAAGGTACATTTGTTTGGACAAATATAATGATAACAACAAAAATAGCTCATAAGAGTTTAATTTAAGAGCTGATATCTAGCCATTTTCCATGGTTTTCTTGATAATCAAAATCATTATCAAGAAAACCATGGAAAATAAAACTCTTAATTTAAACTCTTATGAGCTATTTTTGTTGTTATCATTATATTTGTCCAAACAAATGTACCTTTAGTTGTACCAGGCTGTAGATGAAGCCTCAGTTTGACGCTCGTGCCACTCTTCCCTGTGTTCCCTCGTTTACTCAGATAAAAATAGAGGAAAAATACAAAAAAATTAAAATGTCACAAAATTCAATACAAATCGCATCCTATACACCTAAAAGTAGTGAAGAGAGAGATAAAAAAAAAACAATACTACTCCACTCTACACTTGTCCTGACTGACCACAAATTCACATTACCTACCAAATTACCATTACAAAACAATCGCAAGAGTGACACATTAAAGGTGCAGTCTTCACAAAACGAAAATACATCTGTCCAAAAATATTGTAAATACCAAATCATGTACGTATTGTAAATATTCCTATTCTTAATTCTTATGAACTTCAATTAAACCAATAACAACAAAAAACTGCATTTAGGCTCCTACGCAGACATTAAAATGAACAAGAAATTGAAGAAAACAATGGTCTAATAATATAATAATAATAATAATAATTTTTTCAATGACTGTATTATACATTTAGAGCTTGGTGTGGAATATAAATGTGATGACTTGACATCTATATATGCTGGGGTCATGAGAACTTTGAGACGTAAAAGTAGAGTCACCCGCCACTAAAGTATAAGAAACACTGACCATCAGACGACCACAAAGCCAGCGCTGCCCCCCTGAAAGTTAACCCTGTAATCTCACCTGGACCCACAGTCTACACAGACAGGTATCACTTTCAACAGCACAGTGGGGTTTAAGTCTTCCCCACAGTGCAGGGAAATGTTTTTCCTGTTCATCAACACAGCCGGTTAATGATAACAGCAGCTTTGTGTTGACAGGAGACTGTGACGTGGATGCCTTACGTCAGCATCGCCTGTGTCATCATCTACGTCATAGGACACGCTATAGGACCCAGTGAGTCACACCCCGCCGGTGGTTATTTACACACACGCTGATTACAACAGGGTGCTCCATTAGCAGAAGTGTTGTTTGGATGTGTCCAGACATGTAATGATATATGTTGTGATTCTGCACTCTGTTTTCTGAGACATAAGCGTTCTCACTGAATGATGATGTGTCTCCAGTGTTTTGGTTGTGGTTAACCACATCTTCGCTCTCCAGGTCCCATTCCTTATGTGGTGACCACTGAGATGTTCAGGCAGTCGGCGAGGCCTGCCGCCTTCATGGTCGCAGGCTCCGTCCACTGGCTCTCCAACTTCACTGTTGGCCTCGTCTTCCCCTTCCTAGAGGTCAGTTACATCATTTCTAAGAACTCGTTCACACCGGGGGAACGAAAGGTTAATATTTTGAAATCTAATTCGTTACAGATGTTTTTTAAGTGTAAACAACAAGGCAATTCAAGGCACATCCTGACTGTTTAAAAATTATCTATAATTTGTTTACTTCAGTTTGTACTGTCTAAAGATTTGCAAACAAACCTGCAATTTAACTGAAATACAAAATATATGATTGAAAATCTACAGTCATGGAAAAAAATATGAGAGCACGCTTGTTCTCTCCTTACTTTCTTGTTCATTTTAATGCCTGGTACAACTAAAGGTACATTTATTTGGACAAATACAATGATAACAACAACAATAGCTTTTAAAAAAGAGTTTTACTTAAGAGCTGATATCTAGACATTTTCCATGGTTTTCTTGATAATGATTTTGGTTATTATTAAGAAAACCATGAAAAATGGCTAGATATCAGCTCTTAAATTAAACTATTTTGTTGTTATTATATTTGTCCAAACAAATGTGCCTTTAGTTGTACCAGGCATTAAAATGAACAATAAATTGAAGAAAACAAGGTGGTCTAATTTTTTTTCCATGACTGTATATATCCAATATAGACCCTCATCAAGCATGAAATTCACAATATGGAACAATATAATTTTTATACTAGAGCCATAGATATGTTGCATAGGAGTGCCAAAAAATCTGGAAAAGAATAAGAAAATAAGTGTGGAAATATAAATTGGAATAAATAAAGCAAAAGCAAGAACAGCAACAACAAAAATGAAGGGATTAAAAAATGATATTATATAAAAATAAATACTACATTTTATGAGTAATTTATCTGCAATTTATATGCAAACAAGACTTTTCCTTAATAAAGACACAATGAGAAACAGACTGGATCGATCGAAAGGCAAAGAAAACATTTTATTTCTCTGTAGAGTCCCTCCCATGATGTTGTCAGACACATATAATAACAATCTGAGCATGTCAGTGGCAAAAACAAGCACTATTAGGACATACACTGATGGTAAATGATTGCACCAAAGTATTACTACATTGCAGTCCGTTTGACAGTTGCCGGCTGCAGCGCTCTCGCTCAATATTAGACCAATTTCAAAAATTGTTGTCCCTATTAGCCACTTAGACACAAAAACATGGGTAAATAGTGTCAAGTTTGAGAAATGCCAAAGTTTCTCTCTACATCTCAGTTTGACACATGGAAATACAAGCTAATTTTGTAAAATCACAACTGGTTCATGAATCAATCATGGTCCAATGTGTAGCTTACACAGGTGGTGTCCTCTAGCATGAGTCCCTGTTTATTAGGAGTATCAGTTTGTCTTTTCCCATGGACTGAGTGGGGTAATCTTGGAGATAAACACAGCCTTTATATCATGTTAACTTCCTCTCAAGACTTCATCTTCAAACCACAAAGCAAACAACAGAGGAATTTGTTTGAGTAACAGAACCCAAATAAAGTGCATTCCAACAAAAGTTATCACATTTCCCTTCACCTTCAATACTGTTTATATCCAGCCAACTGTTTCTGGCAAGCACAGCTACGTTTCATCTTGACTGACTCTTCGCTGATCACATTTCCTCTCCCTCCTCCTCCTCCTGACAGAGAGGTCTGGGCCCCTACAGCTTTATCATCTTTTCCTTCATCTGTCTGGTCACGCTGATCTACATCTGGCTGGTAGTCCCAGAAACCAAGAATAAGACCTTCCTGGAAATCTGCCAGATGTTCGCCAGAAGGAACAAAGTGGAGATCAAACTGGGTGATGGGGATCTGCCCCTGAAAGAAAGCAAAGAAAGTCTGGAGGATGCAGAGAGGGTCACGGCCTTCTGAGGACAAATGAGAGCATTCAGAGGAGAGGAAGTCTTCACTCTGGGGAGGTCTGCAATGGACTGGAAATGTCTTAATTTTCTATTTCACAAGGAATCTTTACACAATCTCTTTTTGTATCCACCTTATTCTCAGAAGGGAAACTGTAGAAATGATTATAGATGTAACTTCCAATGGATGCTAACTGCCAGTGGCGAAACAAATTGACCATAAATTCAGCAAATACTGATTTTTTAA
The DNA here is from genome assembly GCF_030273125.1 of Centropristis striata. Classification (NCBI taxonomy): domain Eukaryota; kingdom Metazoa; phylum Chordata; class Actinopteri; order Perciformes; family Serranidae; genus Centropristis; species Centropristis striata. Next base: position 22,347,346 of record NC_081521.1, read on the forward strand.
AACCAATATTTAAAGGGATAGTTGAGATTTTTAAAGTGAGTTTGTATAATGTACTTGTCCATAGTCAGTGTATTATCTACAGTAGATGGTGGTCAGCACGCCTTCAGTTTGGAGAAGCAGGAAGGAGTACCGACCAGGCGGCAACCTCCGGCTCTGAGCAGTCAGGCAAACCAGGAAGTGCCTTAAGCTGCTTTCTACCAAAAACTCCAGCAGGTGGCGCTGACAAAGGTTGCAGAAGCATTTCGGTCAACACTATGGTCTCAATCGCTAGTAAAACATGTTCTTCAAGACAATTTGATGTTAATAGTGCAAATAATGGCCCCATTTAGAAGAAAATAGAAGATAAAGAATTGTATGATTTGGGGCGTGGCTACCTTTGATTGACAGGTCACTAACAAGGTGAGCAGTCATCAGGAGAGAAGCAGAACAATGCGTATCCATGGGAACGTGTCAATAAAGTTATACATAACATTATATACATATAAAAAAGGATGTTTACCGGTTTGGTCTCATAACTTTGACCCTTTCACACTGTATTTTCACTTAATGACAGTTTATTTGAACGTTTAGTTCATTAAAAATGTCTTGTTCAGCGTTTGGTTGGACTAACAGACACTCCAATGAGTCGCTGTTCATTATACTGAGGTATGAACATCCCAGTTAATGCTAACATGAGTTAGCAGTGGCTTCACTCAGTCAGGTTGAGGTGTAGAGATGCGTGTAGTCAGTGTCGTCAGATCCCTCTCACTCCTCCACAGTCCAAATATGCTCTGCTCCCCATTTCCAAAAACAAGATGGCGACACAAGATGGTGACGAGTGTAACGCTTTGCTCGATGCTTAAAACGGGGAGTCCACAAACCAATGGGTGACATCATGGTTATTACGTACATTATTTATACAGTCTATGGTAGGCTAACGACACAGAAGCAAGGCAATGTGTTGCTGTGGACGAGGGCAGCGAGAAAACACATTTCAGGCTCTTGAAAAAACACCAGTATCATTTTAAGTGTACAGAATATTTTCACTGCTTAACTTTGCCATCAGACAGCCTTTTCCAACTATGGTCACTTCGAAGCTACCAGACTCCATTGACAAAAACAGTAATTTTACCTCACAGAACATGAGAGTTGATGTTCTACCACTGCCTTGTTTGGTTAGTTTGTTTGTTAGTTTCAGCGGTAGACCAGCAACTCCTGTGTTCTGAGATGTAAAATTACTGCTTTTTTCAATGGAGTCTGGTGGCTTTGAAGAGATCGATATAAGGGCTTCATTTCCCTGTCGTTAAGGGCTGACCCACAGTGAGGTAAAGTGGTGAAAATATTTTAAATATAGCTTACACTTTTCCAGATATAGTTGTTTTTTTAGGTGGCTTAAATACATTTAGCTTCTTCCTGCTTTTCCAAACTGACGGCTTGCTGATCGCCATCTACTCTCTAATCTAATCTAATCATCTGCAGCAACAGATCCAAAAAGCAGCTAAATATACCACTGAATCTATTTATTTAAGCCCACTTATTCAGGTTGTATGATCACATTATTCCATGTGTTCCCGTGTTTTATATCCATAGAAAATGCTGGTTCCACTTCAGTGACAGGACACACCAGAAGATAGCCTCAAGCAAGCTTTCATGGGGGCTAGGATGGATGGATTTATAGATAGATGGACGGACAGATAGATAGATAGATAGATAGATAGATAGATAGATAGATAGATACAAACCAACAAGTCACTTGTAACCCTTTATTGGTAATGCAAAGATATTAATACAAAACATGGCTGACGTTATAAGTAACATTAAATTTTGACTTGCAGGAGCCTGAAAGACTTTTCATCCTTCATTACATACATCATACACATTTTAAATCCCCACCCTCAGCAGTAATATTTTGGTTTATTGCAGCATCTTAAAGCTAATGACACAAAAGCAGCTGAGTCTGTTCAGGAGCATCTGTAGGGACTGTCCAGCTGCACCCCCCCAAACAGGCCGAGTTTGGTGGTTCCCCAGCTGAACACATTTCCCACTGCGGTGCTGTTTCTCTCACACGACATCTGGTCCCGGATATCTGCTGTGGTCAGGACGTAGTCCCACACGTTGACATCAGTCATCTTACCCACAAAGGCGTCTGCATTGGAGATGCCCAGTAATCCGTCCTGGTCTTTGCCGAGGATGAACACACCGCCAGGGCTGATTGTGTAACCGCTTTTCAGGTATCGCTGCTCCCCCACCATGCCGTTGATAAACAGCTCCGCACCGCCGGTGTGGGACGTCCAGGTGATGCAGTAGTTGGCCCAGTCGTTGGACCTGAAGTTGTGTGGCAGGTTGACAAACTCGTTGCCAATCCAGAGGCCCACCTCTCTGGCGTCTCTGTCCTCGCCGATGGAGATCATCAGCTCGTTGTCGTTGCCGTTACTGGCGTAGGAGACGACGGTGTGGACTCCTTCAGCCAGAGGCAGGACGTGCATGCACACAGTGAAAGAGTCAAGCTCCATGACGTGGGTGAGGCTGGCCAGAGCATAACTTCCTGAGTTTTTCTCCTGGAAGTTGAGCACCAGAGGAAACAGAGCGCGAGGTTCTGAGGAAGACAGAAAAACTGGAATCAGACTGGAGAGCAAGACAACAACAGCAAATCATAGTTCGATTGAAAAAAAATCAATCAGGATAAAAACAAAGAACTCACCATATCTGGTAGGCCTTGAGTTACGCATTCCACCTTAAGGGATTAAGTAAGATAGAGAGTAAATAAGGGAACTTTCATTTTCACAACCAGTCATCTTTCGCAGTTTTAATGAGTCACCTGAAATCATGTTCTTTCCAAGAGACGTTATCAGACCCTCAATCTTCAGGAGCCTGGATTCAATTTCATCCTGACGACAAAATGCTAAAAAGACAAAAAGGGAAAAGAATTAGACTCAAAACCTCTGACATGCCCCATGCCAACTGTGAGGACGACAATAATATTCCTTTGTTGTGTAATCACACTGCCGCAACAAGTTACATACTTCCTTTCCCGAGGCGTGGCAGGAAAGAGGACTCCACCACACGGTCGTTGAGAGGTTGAGCGATGCGGTAATCATTCCACAGGGTCTTGTTGTCCATGTCCATCAGAGTACTCTCCAGTTTCCTGATCTGAACACAACAGAGCAGGAGAGAAACACATGAAATTGCACCACAGAATATTCAAAATAAGCAGATTTTCTTCAAATGGGGATTTTTTTTGTCAGCTGTAATATTTCAAGCAGGGAAATTTCTCCTGTCTGCTGTACCTGGTTGTGTGAGAGAGTGATGGGAGTATCAAACACAGTCCAGAGGATGCTCTCGTAGCAGGGTGGAGTGGTGAGGGAGCCCTGGTATCTGAAGAAATGGTTGATGTTCTCGGGGAGCATGGAGCGCACATCAATGCTCGAAATGTTCATGGACTGACCTGTCAAGATCACATTAATGGTCCCATATTGTAAGTAAGAGTAATAAGTGAGATTTCCATGTCTGTTTTGAATTATAAAGCAGGTCTAGGTGCTGTTTTGAGTATCAAAATTCCCAATCCACGGATAAATGCATATACAGGTGCATCTCAATGAATTAGAATATCATAGATATTCATTTATTTAATTTCATTTATTTAATTTCTTCTAATTATAATGATTATGGCTTACATTTAATGAAGACCTAAAATTCAGTGTCTCAAAAAAATTTAATATTACAAAAGACAATTTTAAGAACTATGTTTAATATGGAAAGTTTGGCCTCTGAAAAGTATGTCCATCTATATGCACTCAAAACTTGGTTGGGGTTATTTGACTTGAACTACTGGAAATTGACTTTTCATCATATTCTAATTTATTGAGATGCACCTGTAGGCTTTAAACTTTAAGGTAAGGATATGATGTCACAACTAGAAAGTGCTGCTTCAGTGCTGCCACATTCATTCCCCGGCTGCAATGATGGTGCAGAGACACTGAGAGCAGCAGTTGTAGACACTGATTGTGGACCAATCAGAGCAGACGTGTGTGAAGTTACTCACCTGCATATTTGATTTTTTCTAGACTGGAGATGAAATCACTGTAGTAGGTGTTCTCAAAATGTCCATCCTGAAAGATTCAGATTCAAAATTGAAAACACCCGGAACGTCCAGGAGAAGCAGTGAGTTCAACTCTAATGAAAACAGGTCTCCAAGGTAAATTTGAACCATTTAACACATATTTAAATCAGGTCAAAAAACTATGTTGCTCTGTCGACACCAATATCTGTTCCATCCTGACTAATAAAGTTGCAGCTATGACTTATTTTATGTCTACAGAAGCATCACTTGTACAAATGAATTACAAAACCAATTCCTTATAGTAACTTACAAGCAAAATGCAAGTTAAATACCTAAGAGGATATTTTTACATCTTCAAATTATATTCTTTCATGTTTTTCAAGATATGGTGCTTACATTTCTGGCCACTAATTGGCTAGACAGGAAGCATGCCAATTGGTAAACTTTACAAACAGCCATACAAAGGGGACTTGTAGTTTATTTTAACCCTAACCCTAACCCTGTCTCTAACAGCCTGTAAACTGTGATGGATGTTTTTAATATACATGTTCACCTATGTTCTCCCTTCAGAGAACATAAGACTTCCTGTCTCATAATCTGACTGCTGCTGTTTTGTTGCCCCGTCTGACCTCATTTGACATTGCTGTGCACATGTAATTTAGTGGAATTCTCTTTCGAACTTCCACCTCAATGAATCTGAATCATTTGTTACTAAATGAGTTTGTCCAAATAGCTCTAACTCTGAGCCACTCTGTGCTGGTATCATGGCGGATGCCAGCGGTGGTGTTGCTGCAGCAGCAGCAGCAGCAGTGATGACGTCCTGCAGCCGAGAGCCACTGACTGTCTGAGATCCAGAGCATTCCTCTGGAAACAAGCACTCATTCAACATGTTGGCATGTAAATGAGCACTCAATGGAGCCTTTAATGCAGCAGGATGACCAACACAAAGTAACATAGACTTCAAAGGGCATTTCATCATAGTTTTTTTTTACTACATACAAAGACTTTTTTGTAAACTTCCTCTTGCAGGAGTGATCATTTATCAGAAATAATGCTGGCATCCTGTGTAGACGTTGGTCAATACTTGGTGGTCAGATAAAGCAGAACATAAAGTAAAAGTTACAAAAAATCTTTGTGGCTTACGTACATCATAGAAGAAGGCGAGTACTGCCAGCCCGTCCGGCTTATCTCTGGCTTCAGTAAAACTCTTGTACTTGTCAGAATTGTAATGGACAACATGGAGCTAAAGGACAAGGTGGAAATGCAGAAAAAGGTTAGGTGCCAAAATATGCAAAAAGGTCTAGTGCTACTAATTCACTTTAAAAAAAAGAAAGCTAATTAAGGCTGACTTAGAGGCAGCAAATACGTAAATTACATACAGGATAATATTCAAAAGAAAACAAATGCCTCTGTTAAATAAATTTGCATGTAAGCAGCTCAGAAATGGAGTCAGAGAAAACAGCGAGGATTAGTTCTCAAATTAAAAGAAGCAGGTTCTCGTGGTTTTATTATTTATGCAAGCATGGCATTACTTTGATAATCTGTTGTGATAATTAATTTCTGTGCACAGTAGGAGTGAACTGAGGCAGTGTAATAATTTCTGTACAAATGCAGTTGCTGTGCTTAGTTGTGACTCACGCATAAGTGAATTATGAATTTAGTAGCTGCACAGGTCTGTATATAGAAACAGCTTCAGTTTGCTTAAGTGACTATAGATTGTTTGCATAGATCATTAAAGATTCCTTGCAGCTGTAGAAGTTAATCTGCTTGTGTATTCTAGTCAGTTTTGACCTCGCCTTTGTTTATCAAGTCTTTTTTTTTTTTTTTTTTTTTTACCTCTGCCATGTAACGGATGCCATCTATGGTGTGCTCTGCTCCGCTGGCCTCCAGGTCCCAGCCGCCCCAGTGCAGGTGCATCTGGACAGCTGTGTATTTTCCTGGCAGTCCCTTGGTGATCACCATAGTGGGAGGCAGGTCAATTTGAACTGATGGAAACATAAACATTTTCAGATTATACATGTGCTTAATCAAAATGAGAACGCAAACTTATCAGAAATTAGGTAGATAACTGCTTGCTTCAGATTTTGAAATGTGTTTCCTTTCTTTGAGGCAGCCATTGACATTTATTTCTAAAGACTTGTTTGAGTTGTATAATTCACCACAATGAACATACAGTCTGCAATTACTTTCATCAAATGTTTATTATTGATGAGAAGTAATGTAGTGCTTTTCAGACATTTCAAATCAGATCAATACCATGTGACAATATTGCACTCTGCATGGAAAAATGTGTGCAGATTTGTACAACCATGCACAACTAAAGTAAACTTTTGACTTGAAACCGTTTGCTTATTTAATGATTTTATGTGTGATTCTTTCAGCTCTTGGACTGTATCTTCATGGTTCAGATGCACTACATGTAACGTGGTTTGAAAATGTTTCAATTGAGCATTACACCATGAATAAATAAATGGAAATCAAAGGCTGACTGAAAACTTTCAAACATTTGACATTTTTGGCATTAAAATGGTCAGCAGTCACATACAGTTTGGTTTATAGTACATGAACTAGATCAGCAGAAACAGTGGTATGGTCCTTTAACAGTGACTTCATATTGAAGTTGATAATTTATTTATTTCCAAATGTCTTTATTCTCGCTTATCTTACCGGAGTGCCCGTTATTGGACATGAGGAAATTCCCACTCTGAGTATCATATCCGTTGAGCTCCAGCTGCAACATGTCTGGGTTGTGTCTCACGTTGCGCCGCTGAATGTCTATGGGGGACTGCTTCTTACCGCCACATGCGGGGTACTTGGTTGGCCAGTGCATCTGGTCCAAAGCTCCCTCTGTGAGAAGAAAATCCAAACTAATATCACATTGTAAAAAAATCACCCTGAGATTGATGGATTCTGGGAGTGATCTTGCAAGACTACTCAAGCCATCAGCGGCTGTGAAGTATTAAAGCAGGTCACATGTAGGTGGTTATTCTGGTACGTACATGACTTGTTTAACTGGATATTGTGGAAGCTGCTGTGCATGTCCCAATAGTACTCACTCCCAAATTATTTAGCACATACACCTAATAATGTGTCTCTGTGGCTGTCTTCACATCTGCAGATATGACCGCAGACTCACAGTGGTTATCCAAGGTATGTGGCCAATGTAGCGCGCTCCACACAGAAACCATAGAAGCTAAGTGCTTCTGGTGAGTGTTGAATGATGATGATAATAATAGCTTAATGATATTCACACAACGTGGCAGCTTCTCACACCAAAACAAATGCGCTTTGGGTAGGTTGTGACGCGCGTTTTTACGCATCAAACACCTTTAAATCCAATCGAATTGTGCTATTTTTGGTGTTAAAATTGCGCGTAACAGTGTCATTTAAAGAACACATGATGAATTCTTAATAATAAAAATAGCCTACCTGTGTATGTCCAGTGTATTCCATCATGAGGAATCCCAGCACTGACAACACACACCAGAACAGCGGAGACAAACAGAGAGAAGAGCTCCATCGCTGCGCCTCTGCTCCTTCACGCAGGACACTGACACCTCACAGAGGTTCTCTCTCTACATTTAAACTACGTGAGGAGGGAGGTGTTGAAGCCTCTGCTGAAAACGCCCAGAGCTCTGCCCAGCAGCCCCAAAGTGTCACAACAGGACTGTCTTATCTGAAATATGTTTGTTTTTTTAAAGGCTTAAATTGAAATGTCATCTCTCAGTGTGGAACAACAGATCATTGTCTGAAATTAGATTATTCTACTCCTGTTGAAGCATTAAAGTTGCAGCTTATCACATTAATACCTCAAATTAATCATTTGTTTTATCTAGGGCTGTTTTTCTTTAGTTAATAAGTCATTTTTTATACTTTTTTCCAAGAAGCTTAGGAGCACATTTATGATAAACAGTAGTTTTAAATTGGTGTTTTTTACACGATTCTTTGAAGTGAAACTCAGTTTAACTGATTTATTGATTAAGTCAGCTAATCAATTAGTTTAAAAAAATATTATGCAGATTAATCAACTAAGAATTTGTTGCTCAAATGGACAGCTCAAATGTTGTCTTTAATGACAAAAGTTAGTCTCATAGATGACTTTGGAATATGATCAAATATGAGTGTGGACAAGGAGGTAAAGACCAACCATCAAAGCCGTCCCTCAGTATATAACACATGTTAAAATGTTCCTTTTACTTATGCTTTCAAGTAAATCTATCTCTGTCTACAATCTTTTTGCTGACTAACTTGTCACTTGTTCATGCCACAGTCCTTAATTGGTAAAGCTGCAAGTAATTTCGAAAACCCCAGATGCATCTGATAAAAACAAAACAAAGCAGAACACCCATGAGAGCCAATGTTGGTATAATAAGAAATTAGGACATGTATCACCTGTTCATGCACACAAGTCGCAACATGTCTAACACCTAAACCTTACATGCCAGAGCTATGCAACTCCAAGGTGTGTTTGTGTGTGCAGTTTGCCAAGAAACAGCAAATGTCCACAGGGAACTGTCTCAATAAAGGAAAACAAAAAGCAGAGGGGGAAATCTGGGTGAGGATTTTACAGGAATAATTCAGGGAAATGTGATTATGCACTTTCTTGCCAGGAATCGGATAAGAAGATTGATGTTATCACACTGTATGTTGTTTCATTACAAAAAAGTGTAACAAGTCAGATGCAAAGGGCAGAGAAAAAGCATCAGTATTTTGAAAACCTGGGAAGGAGAACAGTCTGGCAAAAGGGATTAAACAAATGAGATATAATTTGTTATTTAATGATCTTTAGAGCTGCATGTAGGCTGATTTTGTACTGGATTCCCAGCTGTGGCTTCATATTAACTAAACCACATAGTATCAATCTTCTCATCTAACTCTTGGCAGTGTATTTCCCAAAATCTTGAACTGTTTCTTTAATTTACTGTTATACTGTAATAAGGGTTTGATTTGACCAGTGGTGCAAAAAGTATTCAGATCCCTCATGAAGTAAAAGTACTATTACCACGCTGTAAAATTACTCCACGACAAGTAAAAGTCTTGCATTCAAAACTTACTTAAGCAAAAGTTCAAAAGTATCAGCATCAAAATGTACTTAAAGTATTAAAAATAGAAGTACTTGTTATGCAGAATGGCCACTCATATTGTTATAAATATTCCAAATATGTTATTGTTTTTGTAAGCAGCATTTTACTGTCAAGGTAGGGCTAATTTTATACACTCCAATGTGATTTAATTTATAAACAGGCACAATCAATTTCAATTTATTGCATTTTCTCACATTAAATCTTGACCTGAAAAGTAATTAAATCTGTCAGTTAAATGTAGTCGAATAAAAAGTACAATATTTACCTCAAAATTGTACATGAGTAAATGTACTTAGTTACATTCCACCACTGGATTTGACAAATTGGATTGGAATTTGGACCGTGTACTAAAATAAAGCACAAGTAAAATAAGTTTATAAATATTAAATCAAGAAGAGTCCTCATAAATGTAGTAATACTCTTACTACTTTGTGTGCTTGTGTTTGTGTTCGTGTGGAAAGAGCTGATTGAATTACAGACTGATCAAAGCACTCACCTTGATTTAAGACTCTCATTGTTCCACTCACATCCTTCCTCTCTGTACTGGAGTTACAGTCTCTGGGCCGCCTGCACCTGATTAATACCAGTTGTGTTTGTGCTTGCCTGATAAAACCATTTTAAACAAGCCCAGGTGGAGAAAACAACCCAGCTTTACGGGTAAAGTGATAGGAGTGTTTTCTCCTCACATTAACTCTGAGCTCATTAAGCAATAGATTCGATGCCCGGCAGCGCTCAGCTCACATACACCAGCACTTAGAAATGAACCGAAGCTGTCTTCTTCCTCAGTAAATCACTGGGTTTATCCTTGCCTCCAGGACAATAATAGTTTTTAAGGTTTTGGGGACTCAAATGATGTGATTGTACCAGCTCAGGGCAAGCCTAGTAATTTAAAGCCCACATATGGTGAGCTTGACCTATATGTTTCAGCTGCAGGTTGTGTGTGCACTGTCCTGTGCTGGTGTTGGTGAAGAGGAGACAAGGCTGTTTTAAATGAAATAACACAACAAACTCTAGATTCTATCTTTTCGTTAATAAAACTAGATTTTTTAAATGCAAGTGCTCAAGTATTGGATCGACAGTTTGTGAGTGCTAAAACTCCCCGGATACCACACCTCATCACAGGGATCCAGAATCTGACCTTTAAAGCTTCTTCTTGCATTTTTCTCAGTCAGATGAGAATTTATTGCACTCAAGGCCTCTTTTTCCAGTTTCTCCCAGTACCCTGTTGGGAAAAAACACCGAGAACCTGCTGCTAAATAATGTAGTGTTGATGATGTGTGATGGTGATGCAGTTAAAGGCCCAATTCAAACCATATGACTCAAGCTACCTTGACTTTTCACACAGTACATACACACAGTTTAATCTTCTCAACAGACAGATAAAATCAGACAGATTATTAAGAACAGTTTAATGTAAACTTAACTTTAGACCCAACGCTTTTCATGCTTGATATACTTCCTGACAATGTGATGGATAGATATTTAATTTAGCAGATTTTTGGCAATAGGAAAAAACACAAAAAATAAAAATACAAAAGGTCAGGTATTTGATGTTTGCTGCTCATGTTCATGTCTTAAGAAAATTATTATTACCGTGGGAGAAGTATTTAAAAAAATGTTTTTTCAGAATAATCATGAAAGATATAAGAAAAAAATAAAAATAATAATAAATAATTTAACTGTATATGCGTCTTCTCTCTGTTGTGTGTTCTTTGTATTTTCTATATGTGTGTTGAATAAAAAAGGTAAAAGAATAAATAAATGTATAAATAATTAAATAGAATAGATAAATATAAGTCTTAAAATTAAAAAAAAATAAAAAGACAATAAATATAAATCACATCAATTAAAAGAAAACATTTATGTGCTTACACGGTTGCTCAAAAAGTTGGAATAAAATATTTTTTACCTCTTTTCATGAAATGATTGTGACAATGTGATTTATTAATGACAGATAAAGTGCAAAATTATTCCAACTTTTATGAATGTTCACTTGCATTTATACATGGTAGACACATTTGCATACACTGTACAAATGTATGTTAACAGTATGTTTGCATACATTTGTTTCTGTTAACAGAATGTTAACAGAATGTAATGTTTCTGTTAAGAGAAACAAACACACACTCGAACACACAGCAAGTAGCTGTTGGCTGTTCTACATTTCCTTCATCTGCAACACATCAGTATCTTTCACCATCATCTGTCAATGCTTTTTCATTTGTGGTTCATAACTCGTATGACACTGATCCACCCTGTTCAAGTGCAATGCTTTCATTTTTTGTTTTGTTTAATTTGTTTTACACACATAAATATAACACTGAAGAAAAATAAATTAAGTAAAGTAAGTAAAAATAAATAAATTAATCTATATATAAAATTAAATTTATGAATAGAAAAAAAGGGGGAAATCAAGACAATCAGAAGTAATTGCCATATATACTGTATAAACAATTCATATACTACAAAATAATAATGATAAGATTTCCCTTTATTCATCCCACAACGGGGAACTTTCCAAAAAAATATGTAGTATGTTCATGTTGTAATTTATTTACTTCAAATCCTGGGTCATTATTTCTGACATTAAACTACACATTTGTATGACTGCCTGTAAAACCTTTTTTGCGCTCCACATTATAGTTACTATTCAACCTTTTTCCCTATTATTCTCTGCTGATTTAACACAATTGTACTGCATTCTTGATCTGACCTGAAGCTCATTTTATAAAAATATAAAAAATAAAAAAAAATGAGTTATGTTTAAGAAAGTGGCAGTTACCAAACTTTCAATACATTTGGGTACAATTGTATAAAGAAATGGGTATCATCAGCATACACATGAAAGTTTATGGAGTGTTTCCTAATAATTTTGCCTAAAGGAAGCTCCGTGACTAACTTTGGCATGTATGTAGTCACTGCAAATAATAATAAGTGTAGCAAAGTAAGTAATAATCATAAAACAGACACTTTTCTGTGTATCTACTGAAGCTAAAAAGCTATCTTAATAGGCCAGCAAACTGAACTTCCTCTTTCGCAGAACAAGGCGTGTTGGCTTTTCTGTTAACAGACTTATTGTGTCATCATTCATACAACATCAGTGTTACTCATTGTGCATGTTCTGCTTGGTGGTTCAACAGCTGAACTTTGTGATAAAAAACAATATAATTCTGCATTTATGAAATGAATCCTTTCGAACTTGTGTTGGTAGTGATAAATCCGTAAGAGGTGGAGCTGAGGCCTAATCAGAGATTGCGAGCACCTGACTCTAAAGTTGATAAATTCAAGGCATTCAACACCCTATTGCTCCCTTTCCTTGCTGAAAGACCATTTTTTGCTTGTATCTTTTGGTTTCACATACAAACACCCACTCACACACTCATTGACACTCACATAGACATTTCATTCATACTAATTTACTGATTGACGCATCTCATTGTCATTTATTCTTACTTGATCAAACATAATACGTCTAAGATTGTGTGGTCTTCCTCTCTTGTTACATACTGTTTAGCCAGGTTGTGAAAGGAAAGGACGGCTACCAGTACAGACCAGTGCAGAACATCAATAATTTCAATGCTTCTCGATATTTATGTGCTTAGATAATGGTCCATACTCAACATAACATTAGCACTGAATAATAAATAATGAAGCCACAAGTTCATTTTGTCACACTGGTGGTACATTGTGAAACAGCTTTATGCAACACATCAAGTCTGAGTATGAGAGAGACTTTTCTTTTGTGTTTGCTTTGGTTTCAAATATTTTGGAAGCAATGCTGTTGGAAATAAGTGTTTTTACTTTGAATTTTTGTTTCTGCATCTAATAATCAGATGAATACAATTGATTAATGTATCTATTAATCATCCAATTAACGTCTTATTTTCCCTTTCTTGTCAATTACTTAAACAGGAACTTAACCAGGTTTTTATTCAAATGAATGTGATAAAATAATGAAACATAAAGAGGTGAAGTATGTTTTAATGAATGTGTGTAGTTTCTTCTTCTTCTGCACCATAAACATTTGAGATGGAGCAGGATGCAAAGGACTGAGTTTGAAAAGAACAACAATGACATTTATTTTATGTGTTCGTCGGTCAAATGGTTTTAATGGTCCAAGTGATCTAAGGCCTAAATTATTCATCATGTTTCTTCTGCCCCTTGTAATAATAAGAATTTCCTTGAATTTCTTTAACCTCAGAGGGAAGTTTTGTTTCTTAGAACCATGTCTAAGTGTTAAAAAATGTTGTCATGATGACTCAAGTTATTCTACATGTATGTAAACATGCTGGTTTGGATGTGACTTGCACTTCATAGAAAGACTCTAAGGATCTTAAGAATTTCTTTACTTTTTATTCACCAGGGTCCACTGAGCATGAAGGCTCTTTCCAGGAACGCCCTGCTCATTCAACTGCACACTTTCACACCTGGAAGCTGCCCAGTTAAACCACTGAGTCACCGAAAAGCTCCACTGGAGCAAATTAGTGTTTCATTCAGGGCAGCTTAGCAGTGGCAATGACATATTTATAAAGACATACTGTATAACTAAGGCTTTGAAGAACTGTGTTATTGGCTGATGGGATTTTACTGTCAACATCACAGCAATGTTAATACATGCATGTCATATTTTCTGACAATATCACAGCAGGTGTAGATTCCTGAACTGGGGATTTGTTGGAGCCAGAGGGCAAAGACGGAGGAGCAGCTCGTATTGAGTCAACTCCTCAAAAATATGCAGCTTTCACTTTGGCTCGGCCTCTCACCAACTTCCACCCAGACTGCCTGACATCAGAAAGAGCTGGTGCTTTGGTTCTGGGAAAACAAGCACTGACAAAATACTAGGAGTAATTTCTTATTTCCTCTAAAATACCATGTAGGTACCCAGTACTTAGGCCTACTGAAATACTTTCAGTAAAACGTATTTCCTCTCTTCTCCCAAATGCCCAATTGTACTGTACACTGTAAGTATATGGCTGTATTATAAAGTGTGACCTTTAAACTGACAGAAACATGCTACAAGTCACCAGCTGTCTTATGCTTCCTCACATCCTGGTGCAGCTTTCTAATGTTGTCTAACAGATTAGCAGAGTGGCAGTGTTGCTGCCTCAAAACATTTCACAGTAGGGCCAGAAAAAGCTGATCACACAAGCGATAGAAACTCCAGGTACAGTCAGGTGACGGGCTGGAGGCTAATTCAGCAAAGGTTGTGACTGAAAGGAAAAGGCTGGGGAAAATGCTTAAATGTGAGAAATATGAATTTGTGGCAATATTGTGTTCAAGATCCTGGTGGGTACAGTGCATAGTTAAAGTGAATCATCTACAGTCCTGGAAAAAAAATATTGATAGTATAATGATAACAAAAACAGCTCACAAGAGTTTAATTTAAGGGCATTTTCCATGGTTTCCATGGTATGGATAATGATTTTGGTTACTATCAAGAATCATTATATTTTACCATTATATTTTTCCAAACGTCCAAATGTACCTTTAGAAACTGAAGAAAACAAGGGTGGTCTAATTTTTTTTCCATAACTATATGTTGTTACATAGAGCCAAATGCTTATCTTTTCATATGTTGTAGTATTAACCCTGTGTATAGATACACTATGGCCTGTGTAATGAGTAACTTTTATTAATGCATGCTCATACATATTATTATTTGTTTTATTTTTAGGACCACATACAGTTTTTTTCTTATATCCCCGTGGCCATTGAGAAGCTTATTTTACTTCCTTAACTAGCTTGCTTTTATGAGTATTCTTCTTAAATATCTTGGATTAACCTGGATTGAATATTTATTTATTTCCATCTAATTTCTTACAGCTCCTTACAGCACTTAATTTAACATGCATTATCTAATTAGCTATTTAAAATGTTTTGAGCTGTTTTTTAAGCAACAGGTTTAGTGTGGCAGGTTTACCTTGTTCTCATTTGTGGTGCGGAAATTTGTTTTTGTATTGTTACTCAATATTACATGTTTGTCATGCTCCTTGATGTGATGTGATGCCAGCT
The DNA here is from genome assembly GCF_030273125.1 of Centropristis striata. Lineage (NCBI taxonomy): Eukaryota > Metazoa > Chordata > Actinopteri > Perciformes > Serranidae > Centropristis > Centropristis striata. The sequence continues at coordinate 22,362,481 of NC_081521.1, forward strand.
GCAGATCAATCATTCAAAGATTTGAATGATAAAGAATGATAAAGTCAATGTTGAAGTTGAAGCATTGTTGTAAATATATTAACCTGATTCATAAAGCAAGTTTTTTTTGGGTTCATCTCCAAACAAAAACTTCAATTCTGATTTAGCTTTTTTTCGGAAGGTCAAAGGGTCGACTGGTCCAGTGGAGAAATCTTTCTGACAAATTAAAGAGCCATCCCAAGCTCCTTTCATTGTACATTTCCATCCAACTGAGCACTTTTTCTTATTCCTCAGTATTTCCACTTTCTATTGATTGGGGAAGCTCAAAGTTTCGTTATTGTAAGTGTTCCAGATAGGCGTCTTTCCTGCTCAAACAAGCTGTGAGTTGAGCAATGTGCATCTATGTGAGTTTCAATTTGTGGTCTAGTTAATGCAAAGCTGTTTACATTATTTCTGTTGGACTCTCCAAATCCTCCCTGCAGTCCATAAATATTAGGGATCAATTTCATAACAACTAGTGCACATGAATTGCTATTTGTATTTTGTATAGTAAATTAGTAATTGTTCCCTCAAATACTATTTATTTTATGATTTATGCCCCCAAATGCTGCATGTGTATGCTATACAGGCTGCTTGAAGAGCACATTGTTACTCAAGCCTTCATTTTCATTCATTTTGACATGTTGCAGTAGAAAAAACATGAAAAAAAACATTCTGCTTCAGTTTCAGGGTCCTGGTATTGTTCATTCTGTCACACTGACACTTGAATAGACTCATCAATAATCTTATTAGTGAGAATAATTTAATGCAGGACTTTTAATTGTAAATTAGTACCTATATAGTGCGTTACTTTTGCTTAAGTAAATAGTTTGAATAGGCCAACTTCTCCCTTAGATAATACTTTTCAGCACACATCTTCTAAGAACAAGATAAAATACATGAAGTTTCCTTCTGATATTTTCCCATTGCTGCCAAAATAGTTGTGCTGCACTAGCACGTTCTGAAAAGATATTTACTGTTTTAAAGAAAATAGTTTATTATGGGAGTAATAAACTATTTCAGAAGCGGTGTCTTCTGAGAGAGAATTTGTGGGCTTCTTGGATAAATAAACCAAATCAATAAATTCCTTTATCCTTACACATATATATATAGCCTAATGAACTCCTTCCAAACTTGCACATGTGCTGGCAGCACTTGTTGCAGTGGCATTTTAATGAGAGCATGTGGGCAGCAGATGGCGCACTTGGATTTAACACTGACTGAGTCTCAAGGTCACTGCAGCAAGCTTCCATCACCCTGTGTGGATGCTGCACTCTCTGCACTGCGCAGCTGCATGAAACCCTGTCACGTCCTGTAATGAGTGAGGGGGAAACCCACTATCAACTCCTGTTGTGAATCATTATTGCAATTTCCACGTGCATTACTGTTGCAGTCACTCGTTAAAAGACATAATTGTGCAAATATTCATTAGTAGGTCTGAATTTTCATACTCTGTACGGTAAAATATTCTACATAAGACCTTTCAAAATTCAATCAACACTACATTGAAACACAAACAAAAACATAAGAAAAAAATAAGGTGTTGCAATCAAGCAATGTAGCTGTAACCATTAGTCGACTAATCAATCCACAGAAAAATAACCAACTAATTTGATAATTGGCTAATTGTAAAACTATCTTAAATTTTCATGCAAAAAAATCTAGAAAATGCTGATTTCAGCCTCTCAAATATGAAGATTTCTTCTTTCTTTCTCATTTCCTCTGTTCATGTATCATATTAAACTGAATATAGTCTTGTTACTGGCAAAATAAGAAATTTAACGACATTACTTTGGACTTTCATGAGCTGGGATGGACATTTTCCCACTATTTCTGACAGTTTGTGGACCCAACCAAATAATCTGCAGATTTGTCGATAATTAAGATTATTCTTGGAATCAAAATACATTTATTCAGTCTAAAATGGAATGAATTAAGTTGCATGACGTTGATGATTTTGGTTATTATCAAGAAAAACATGGAAAATGGCTAGATATCAGCTCTTAAACTAAACTCTCATGAGCCATTTTTGTTGTTATCAGATTTGTCATTAAAATGAACAATAAATTGAAGAAAACAAGGGTGGTCTAATATTTTTTTCCATGACTGTATATGACTGGATTAAACAGGTCCTGTAAAAACGCGACATAATGATACATCCATTCTTAAAACAGTTCTCCTCTGTCTAGACATCTTTTGACCTGCAAATCACTAGTTAGAGTTTGATCTCGTAAGAAACACCAACGCCTCTCCATCTTTTATATTCCTGATGTTAAAAGAAGAGTCAGTTACAAAAAAAACGTGACCGCAAAGTGACATGTGACCAACCACGAACCACTGCATCGGAGATCCCTGCCTGCCTCTCTGCACGTACTCACAATGCGTCATCTTTCCGCAGCCTGCCTCTTTCATTCTCACACGGGAAAAAAATCACAGTACATTACCCACAAGTCACCTCAAATGAAATAAAAAAAAAACATGCTTTCCCTCCGTATTAGGTGTTTAATGAAAGTGATGCTTGTGCAACGATTTAAAACCTCTGTGTGCACCTGGTCGGCTGACTCCAGATGGTGAACGTGCATCCTTCCTCGCGCTAGGGAAACTACAGCCTCGCACTACTCAGCCTCGTGAGCCTCTCTAGCCAATCGCGTGGCTCCTTCCTGATTTTTTTTCTCCGCTTATCATCGACACCGGAGCGTCACGAGCGCCTTCTCTGCCAGCCCGCACGAGAGAGAGACAGCACCGTCCTTGCACACAGTTAGGCCTGAAAAGGTAACTTTAATACCGTCATTTCTCTTGTTTTGAATGCACATGTTATGTATGGCAACAGCTTTTCTTATGTAAAGCGCTTCTTCTGAGACAGTGTGTGTTATCATAAATTACTTTTCTCCTTTTATAAACGTGTACGTGATGTTCCTCATCCTCGGCGGTCACCTCAAAGTCTTGTCCTTGTGATAGCGGTTACATTGTTTCACTGTCGTAGCTCATAAACGCCTTTTAATTCCTCAGTTGCTTAGGTTTAGTGGCTCACAGGATGGAGTAGTTTGTAGCCCAGCGTCTATTTTTAAACCAGGCCGTCAGCTGGCGAGATGTCTCTCCATTTAGAGTTGCTGCAGGGTGTGTGGGGAAAAGGGCGTCAAGTTGCAAGCCCCAACTTCCAGCAGTGTCCTGCATTTGCTCAAAGAACCACTATTTTAGTGTCTTTTTTCCAAAGCTTTAAGGGATGTGATGGTATGTGACTAACTGTGTCTCAGGCTACACATGCTGGCTAAGGCACTGAGCTACCAGTTGCTTGCAGCAGATTTGGGGGTGTGTCCACCGGCTGTAGGAAAATTACTGTAAGATTTGAACTCAGTGTCCCATTGTAATGACTAGTCCTTTCTGTACTTTACACACTCACAGGAGATACTTTTAACAAGTAATTGAGAAAGATGGATAGATTACAAGTGTATTACTTCAGTTTAAATGGTTGTTGTTTTATTATAAATAATTATTAATCTGCTTCTTAAGACATAGATATGGCTTTGTGGTAGACTTTAATGTAGCCTAATCGAGGATACAGGCAAACTAACATACTTGTAAACATATCAGGTATCAATCCTCAATTATTTATTTATCTGTGGGTGCCATTTTGTGCTGCTGGCTTCCTCCTTGTTCTCCACATTTATAATGATCTTGCAGTAGAGCTGAGAAGATTAATTGATAAGTTTTCACCTACTAAATGAATCAGCGACTGTTTTGATAGTCGATTAATCATCTTGAGATATTTGTTAATGACAAAAAAGGCAAAATTCTCTCTACGACAGTAAACTGAATGTCTATAAGTTGTGGACAAAACAATACTTTTGAGGAGAGCATCTTGGGCTTAAGGAAACACTGATTGGCATTTTTTGTTAATCATCAATCAACAGGGAAAATAATAATGGGTTGCAGACCAATCACAACAAAAAAGGAAAATAAAAGGACAGTGTTCATGTGAGAAATCCATAACAGAAGTGTGGTTATGGCTGCCACAAATTGAGTGAGGACATGCATCTTCACAACTGCTACAAGTTGGAGATTTTGAAAAATGACTGCAACAATGAAATGGTTATTTAGTAGTTATTAGTTTATGAGTTCATTGACTAAATGTTTCATCTTTGTCATATATGTTTTGCCCTTGATACTCTTGAGTTTCAGTACGTTCTGTTTAGTGATACTGTATTCATTCTCAGAAACTATTGAATTTTGATCAATAGTTTGCAAGTTTGCACAAAAATATTGCTATGATGTTTGCTGTAACAGGGGGCTGTGATGGATTCAAATGCAGTCCCAGTAAACTCTAGAAATATTTCCATTTCACTAAAGAAGAGGGACAGTGTTTGTGTTTAGGTGATTTTGCCTCTTGGCTGTTACAGTAGCCAGTGGCAAGTTTCCACACAGACTTTTAAGGGCAGAGGATTTTCCATTGATTCTGCTGTAGTTGTACTCTAGTTTGGCTCTGTGGGCTGCACTCAAAGGTCAATCATGCATCCAGAGTGGGTAGATGAGCAAGTTAGTGCATGAATACAGGCCAAGTTAGATAAAACAAACAAAAATCAATAGCGCAGCAGGCTTCATGGTGAGACTGTCTGGCGTAAAACCTTCTCTGACCTCCACTGCTGGAATTTGGAGAGATAACGAAAAAGTTCTGTGAGATAAAACCACTTCTCAGGCCTTCAACCCATATCAGTGCAGTTCAACTTGCGAAAAAGAGGTCAAACATGTATTGTGCCGAGTCACTCCCCCATTGTAACATATAGGGAGCTTTCATTACTGTTATCAAAAGTTCCCTGAGTTTTGCAAGCCTTTTGCAATGCTGTTCTGTAATCTGACATATTAAGTAAACTCAGTGGTCTTGCAGAGATTTTGCTGCATAAGCCACGCCCTTTCTCTGACCAATATATCTGTCGTCCCGGCCCAGCCCACATCAGTTGGTTCAGGTTGTGTGAACGGCTCATATATAAGCTTAATTAAAAAATACATTAGGTGCTTTATTGCTCTGTCTCCAAGCTGAAGCTGTAAATTAGATTATATTTTGTCCTGCGTTTGTCATTGAGCATTTACATTTTTGCCAACTCACTATTTTAACTCAAAGCTTTAATTCAGTAAGTAACAGTGCAGTTGTCTGTCTGCTCGACCTGTGACGCAGCACTTTACTGATGTCTCTTCTCTGTCGTTTCATCTGCAGATCCAGAACCATGTCCATCCTGAAGATTCACGCTCGTGAGATTTTTGACTCCCGTGGCAACCCCACTGTGGAGGTTGACCTGTACACCAAGAAAGGTATGATTATGGTTTTTATCTACTTTATGACTTTAGATTAAACTTTAGAACTTGTTGAACATCTACACATTGTTTAACAGATCATTTTAATCTATCCACAACTTAAAACATGTAATTATTTTGCAGTATGTGTATTGCTGCAGTAAACTGAAGCATTATACTGAAGCATTATACTGAAAGCAACATTTCATACATTTTTTGTGTCTTGCCCTAACTAACTAGTAAAAATAGGACTGCCAAGGTATTGCAAAAATTATGATCTTGATTATTTTTGCTCAATGTTAAGATCACATGATTACTCATTGAAACATCATGCATTTATAGATTTATTTTCTCTCTCTAAACTGTCTTTTTAATAGTGGATTTGCTTTTACTTTAAACATAATTAAACTGAAAAACAAATTTTAAAATATAAAGAATACAGTAAAATAATAAACAAATCATAAATATAACCATAAAAATATATATTATATAAAATAGAAAAATAAATAAAATAAAAAATAATATAAACATAACAAATAAAATAAATTAATTTAAAATAAGTAAGATCTGCTTTGTTGTAATATTACACACCTCTACAAGTACTGAAAACTACTAAACAAAGATTCCCTTTATAAAATATTTAATAAAATAAAAACTAATTTGATAAAATATATACTTCCACAACCTTAAAAACAATTTTCAACATAATCCCGTTAATAACTCAGGAATGTGATGGGGCACAATAATCGGTTTATCTTAATTATGAAAGACAAAATCATAATTGTCCCTAAGTGAAAACTTGTTGTGGATTAGAGTGGTCAAGCCAGTGTGGCCTCTCTGTTGGACGACACTGTTGCCAGCTCCGGCCCCAGAGTGGATCGGATCAGATGATGTGTGAAAATAGCTCCCATAATATCACACTGCCTCTACAGCACTCTGTTACTGTAACGGTTCCTGTCTGTGAGCACAGATAGCTCATACAGTAGGTACTACTAGCAAAAGTATGAGTCGAGCTGAACTTGATATGCATGCAAGGTAGAAATGCCATGTAAATTAAATCTTCGGTCACGCTGCTTTACATAACTAAGCTCCTGAGCGTAAAACATCTGAACTCTGCAAAGTTTGACACGGCTGCATACAGTTGAGATCTTCAGTTAACTAATGGCTCGACTGTGATTGAAGTTTTTTGGAGAGCTGTTCTGCTCTGAGAGCTAAAACAAAGGACCAGCTCAACCCAATGAAATGTCCTGAGAATGTTAATGAAGCAACCTGAATGAGCACTGACATGGAAGTGAGCGGCTACTCTGCCTTGAATACAGCGGCTGGAAATCGACTGCTCTGTTCTTCAGCCCGGTCATCTTTTCATTAGTTTGAGATGTTTGCTAAGTGCTCCAGTTTACTGTAAATAGCAGCTTTATTCCTTTTTTTGACAAGATTCCCCTTTAAGTCCAGCTGGCTTGTTTTGCCATCATTAACGGCACAGACCAAAGTGAGTGTGCTGACCCTGGAGCATGTCTGTCATAGTTACTGTAATGTGTTTTGCTGTGTTACATAACCAGGCTGTCATTCATATAAACCTCCGATGCTTCTCCTATTGCTCTGGTGATCTAGAGAGACATTTACAGTCACTGTTATATGCTCTAGTTTTGTATTTTGGCCATAGTTTTCCTACAGATGAAATGTTAATATATGATCGAAAGACATCTCAGTTTATAGCCGGATGGACTGGTGCCAGCGCCCGCAGCTGCAGCCAGGTGATGTCTTGATGCAGATGATTTGCTAAGCCTGAACTCATGGCCTAAGCCTCCTGTCCTAAACCCTAAATCCTCTCAGACTCACACCATCTCTGTCGGTTCACTGAGCAAACTGAATGGATTTTTTTGCTCATCCCTGATTCCTCCTCACTTGGTTTAATCCAAAATGGCCACCCTCTTATGTACGGGGCGGGGCTTGGCATCCTTCCACGGATGCACTGCACATGCTCAGTTGGCAGCCTGTCTCCCCCTGTTACATCACAGCCTTCTGCAGCACAGTCTGTACAGTTTCCTCCACACATGGGTTATTACTCTCTGCGGACAGAAAAACGATGGACATTGGTAGTGCTTCAAGCTGATTGGATGGCGTCTCCTGGTGCCTTTTCTATGATGTGACTCAACACCAAGCGGCCCCTCCTGCTCTCAATGCTTTGTCAGACATGTTTATGAATGCAGTCTGTGTGTACATACATATCAGACAGTAATAATGGGGCTGCTTGGTTATGGCAAAAGTCATAATCACAATTATTTTAGTTATATAGAGTTCCTGATTATTCAACATGATTATTCATTGTCTTCGGAAACATCATACTCTTATTGCATTTTGAAAGATGTCTTATTGCAGTGGACCTTCTTTATAAATACATAAAAACTCTAACATCATCTATAATTAAATAATATTTTAGCAAAAAAAATAGATTAGACTAAATAGGATCGACTATGATCATCATTAGTGCACTTAAAAAAGTGCCGTTAAAGTGCCACAACCTATTATTTCTTTAAATTTAATTATAGGTAAAGTGAAAAAATAATAAAAATCTAAATACATAAAAACTAATTTTATTAATAATATTATTATAAATTAAATGAATAAATATCAATATATATATACCTTTTAATGAATAAAAAATAGATTAGACTAAATAAGATCTACTATGATCAACATTATTGCACCTCCACAACCTATTAAAATAAACTAAACATACATTTCACATTTTGGTAAACTATATTGAACATATTCAGTTACGCAGTAGGTGAGAGAGCACTGCTGTAAAGGGAAAGGGTGCGTTGGATTTGTAACTTAAGACAAAACAAGAGTGTTCCTGTGAAACGGAATATAGCACAATAATTGTTTTAGATCGATTATCCTGTTTTCATAATTGTTGGAAGCCAAAGTGAACTTAGGCACTTATTGGCTGACATGGAAACTTACATTTCAACATTAATCAAACTGCAGTCAGTCCTTGTTTGCACAAACATGACACTGCATTCAGGAAATGACTTTTGAAAAAATGTCCTCTGTGTCTCCAAGGTCTTTTCAGAGCTGCAGTGCCCAGCGGTGCCTCCACCGGCATCTATGAGGCTCTGGAGCTCCGTGACAATGACAAAACACGCTACATGGGCAAAGGTAAGCCGTCTTCACCGGGTCCTCCTCTAAACTTTCTGTTTACCTCTATTCTGTTGCTATCTTTCATGCCATTTCAACACCACTATACATTCTGTTATCTTTCCTCATCTCTTCCTTATTCATTTCTCTTTCCTCCATTTTCCTTCCTCCTGTTAGGAGTCAAAAGGGCAGTTAAATATGTAAATGAATTCTTGGCCCCTGCATTGTGTAACCAGGTAAATAAAGTGTGACATAACAGGATGACTCTTACACATCGGCGTGCACAGCAGCATGAAGAATGGCTTTGCCTTTGGAGACTAACCTTGACAGGCACTAACAGATGTTCACAGATCTAAAAAAGAATACTATAATAAACAATAAATAAAATGTACTTACACATCCATATGAGATTGGATGAGGTGCTCTGTGGTCATCTGTGTCGCCTGCTCTGCATGGTCGTCTTCTGTCTGGGTCAGTTATGGTCTGCTTGTCCCTTGCAGGTGTCTCAAAAGCTGTTGAGAATATCAATAAAACTATTGCACCTGCACTGGTTAGCAAGGTAGGACCATTTATTGTTTGACTAATATTACTGTGTGCTAGTGTCAAAAGCCTTGATCAGTTTCCTTAATGCATTATTTATGTATCTTGAAAATGTTATAGAAAATGACTACACAATAATAATGGTAACATTGGCAGCAGTATGGACTACTTTACATCAACCTTAATGTTTTTCACGTTTTCATTTATAAAAATGAAAACGTACTAAAACTTTCTAAAGTACAAACTATTGCATAAGCAGAGCTTCAGTGATTCTGCGATGCTGTGATTATCCTAACATTATTTGTGTGTGTTCTTCTAAACTAACGAGACAGAATTAAACTTAGTTGATGTTTTATTTTCAAACATACAGTAGAGTAACTTGTGATGTCCAATGCAGGATGTGAACGTTACGGAGCAGGCCAAGATCGACAAACTGATGCTCGACATGGATGGCACAGAAAACAAGTGTAAGATGCTAATTTTTATGTGTCAACTTTTTTTAGATTTAGCCATACATTTATATATATCTCTGGGTATCATAGGCCATTGTAAGCATGGTTGGAAGTACAATACACATAACTGTTGTATAAAAATTGTTCAGCAGATTTCTGCATGAAGTATCATGATTTGTCAGATATTCTATTTGTGGTATTAACCAAAACTAGAATTCCTGTCGGGTTATTTATCTATAAACTGTTAGTCTGTTGATTACACAGGAAAAAGTAAAAATTGTGATGTATATTGTTATGGCAAAATATAATTACATAAACAGTTTTTAGATTTAAGATTTAGTTAAGAGCTTTACTTTTAGTTTAAGTAATTTAATATGTTAGGGCCAGGTGTAATGTCTCTACATGTATGTGGCTACATACACAGTCATGGAAAAAAATATTAGACCATTGTTTTCTTCAATTACTTCAATTTTTCTTAATTTCAATGTCTGGTACAACTAAAGCTACATTTGTTTGAACAAATATAGTCATAACAACAAAAATAGCTCACAAGAGTTTAATGTAAAAGCTGATATCTAGCCATTTTCCATGGTTTTCCCGATAATGATTTTGGTTATTATCAAGAAAACCATGGAAAATGGCCAGATATCAGCTCTTAAATTAAAGTCTGGTGAGGTAATAATTTTTTCCTTGACTGTATATACAAATACATTGTTGGGGAACTGTGTATTCAAAATATTTCAAGCTCATGCATTATTGATTATTTTCCTAACTATCCCAGAGAATACTTGAATGAATAATATAGATATCAAGAGAAGATAATGTTTCATAAATGCATACTACACTCTGTACTGAAATAATTGTTCCACCTTCCTTCAGCTAAGTTTGGTGCTAACGCCATCCTGGGCGTCTCCCTGGCTGTGTGCAAGGCTGGTGCAGCAGAGAAGGGCGTTCCCCTCTACCGCCACATCGCTGACCTGGCTGGCAACCCTGAAGTCATCCTCCCCGTCCCTGTGAGCACGATTGAGCAATTACCTAAAAGACTCTTAATGCTAATAGACCCGACAGACATGTTTGATCCAAAGAATCATAAATTCAGTCGTGATTCCATTAGGCTGAAAGTCGATCCTCTCTGCTTCCTTTCAGGCCTTCAACGTCATCAACGGCGGCTCCCATGCAGGCAACAAACTGGCCATGCAGGAGTTCATGATCCTGCCTGTGGGAGCCAGCAGCTTCAAGGAGGCCATGCGTATCGGTGCTGAGGTCTACCACAACCTGAAGAATGTCATCAAGGAGAAGTACGGAAAGGACGCCACTAATGTAGGAGACGAAGGTGGCTTCGCCCCTAACATCCTGGAGAACAAAGAAGGTGAGAGGAAATGTTAAATCACAGCCATAACTGCTGTTTAACAAGAAGAGTTTCATTAGAAGCAAACAGACTCCAAATCCAGCTGAATATACTGTCATGAAAAAAATATTCGACTACCCTTGTTTTCTCCAATTTCTTGTTCATTTTAATGCCTGGTACAACTAAAGGTACATTTGTTTGGACAAATATAATGATAACAACAAAAATAGCTCAAAAGAGTTTAATTTAAGAGCTGATATCTAGCCATTTTCCATGGTTTTCTTGATAATGATTTTGGTTATTATCAAGAAAACCATGGAAAATGTTTAGATATCAGCTCTTAAATTAAACTCTTATGAGCTATTTTTGTTTTTATCATTATATTTGTTGTATATATTCATTTTTGAATAGGGAGTTAGTCATAAGAAGTGGTTACTGCATGCCCTGACTGGAAGAGTGTCTTGAAAGCATTACATTCTTAGACCTCCTAGAAAAGTGCTTCACTTATCATGTCACTCTTGGGCCGACATATGGCTTCTAAATTAAGGCCTCAGCTCTGCAACAAATGCACTGCCTGTGAGCCTCTGACTCCAGTGTCAGGTCAAGGTGCTGATATGTCAAAATGCCCCAGTGAAGCACAGTCTTCAGTGGTGACTCATTTCTGAAATGTGAATGTTTTGATTTCATTAGCTTCATCTCTAGGCTCATTGTCACACCAGTGTGTTGTTTTTGTCTCAGCTCTGGAGCTGCTGAAGAATGCCATCGCCAAGGCCGGCTACACCGACAAGATCGTTATTGGCATGGATGTGGCTGCCTCTGAGTTCTACAAGGGTGGCAAGTACGACCTGGACTTCAAGTCTCCTGACGACCCCAGCCGCTACATCACCCCTGACCAGCTGGCTGACCTCTACAGGAGCTTTGTTAAAGATTATCCCGGTGCGTTTTAAACACATATCCTCTTAACTTGTAGGGATAGATAAAGGCAAAACATAAACAAAAGATTCAAATAATGTAGGTGAAGACATACAAACACCATACCGCCTATGCAGTATAGGTAGAAATTGTGCCACATGTGCATATGCTGTCCGTGTCTGCAAATGTAATGTGTTCGTTCCTTCAGAGCTTTAACAAGCTGCAGCAGGCAACTGTTTTCAGCAAGAACACTCAAGAAAACCACAGCACACTATCAAAATATTATGGAGCACTTATCAGCTTGCTTCTGCTACCACCAAGTGGTCAAAAACATCACTTACTGCAGGTTTAAAGTTTCTGTAAATAATTGGTTAGAAATGAAAGTATGACATTTTTACATTAGAATTATAGTGACCAAAATAATCAAGTTTATCAGTATTATTCTGGTATTGCCAAATGTGCTGAATATGTTCAAAATGCACTGATACACACACTGAAATCATTTTATATATATTTTTTTAAATTCAGAACCACAAAGAAAATGTAGCAGCACTTTGTATTTTTTTGTTTCTATATAGATTGCAATAATACCATAGCCAATTCCTTATTAAACATGAAAATTATATCAACTGTATGTTAATATTAAAGATGCCATCATGTGGCCATGAGAGGTAACTGCACATTTTACTCATTAGAAAACTGCAACCTCTTTTATACACTCTATTCACAGTTTTTCAAAGCATAGTAATCAAACAAAATGATATTTAAAAATTGAAATAATAACACTAACCATTTGGAATTTTATCATGGTTTATTGTGGAACCGTTAACTGTGTCCTCCCTATAACAAGTATTGATCAGTGGCGTCTTAATCAGTCCTGACATGTCGAATTTATGAATGTAACATTACTTTCACCCCTTCCCCATCCTAATAGTGGTGTCCATTGAGGACCCCTTTGACCAGGATGACTGGGATGCGTGGACCAAATTCACAGCCAGCACCAGCATCCAGGTGGTGGGCGATGACCTCACCGTCACCAACCCCAAACGTATTGCCAAGGGTGTGGCTGAGAAGTCTTGCAACTGCCTTCTGCTTAAAGTCAACCAGATCGGCTCTGTCACAGAGTCCCTGCAGGCGTGAGTGTCGGCAAAAGAGCAGTGTGTTCCAAAAATCCAATAAAGTAAAGTACTGTGTAAGCTGGCTATAACGTGACTCAAATGTGTCTCTGTGTTTTAGCTGCAAGATGGCCCAGAGCAACGGCTGGGGCGTGATGGTCAGCCATCGCTCTGGAGAGACAGAGGACACCTTCATCGCTGACCTGGTGGTCGGCCTCTGCACTGGACAGGTAAAACCCTAACAGACAAGTAACTTTCCTTATTTTGATATTAATTAACTTGATGTGAGAAACTGTACCACTAGCTTTTATCATACAGACAGGGTCTTAAATATCGTTTATTTCCTTTTCCAGATTAAGACAGGTGCACCTTGCCGATCTGAGCGCTTGGCCAAATACAACCAGCTGCTCAGGTGAGTCCAGAAGCATTTGTGTACATAAAATTACTTAATAAAAAGCTTGGTCCCATCTTTACAGTTAGATTTGTCACATACAAATGTTTGATCAGTAGCCCTTGGCATCACTTATTAACGCACAGGGAAGCCTCATTTGTGTTTGTGTTTCAATATTTTATTGAAAAACACCATAACGTACAATAGATATCAGACAATCGTTTTAGATTGTGTATATATGTATGTTTATATATTTATACTTTTTCTTCCGTTTTTAGCCGTTTTATCCTTTTTAATCCTTTTTTATAATTAGACTGTTATGCTTTCAACCTGTAGCACTTTGAGATTTCCTTTAATGTAAAGTGCATTATAAATAAAATGTATTATTATTATTTATTATAAAACAATATTCATTACAATTTCGTATTTTATTTTTTTTCTGTCTGTTTTGAATGTGCAGGTGAAGTCTGATAGACTTTAACACATGGATAATGTTAGTTATGTTTAGAGAGCAAAGGTACTTCACTCAGGTTAGGAAAAGATTGTGGTGTGGGTTAAACTCGGACTCGGAACAGCTATTTTGGGACCAAAGTGTATGTATTTTTATTATTGTATTTTTATTAGACCCCTTTATCCACCCTGACCTCCAATCTATGCAGACTGCCTTCAATTCCTCAGGTAGTCCAAAACTGACGGTAAAGGGGCACAAAGTATCCTTATGTGATGAGTGGAGAATGAGAACGATCTCGATCAATCCATTTTAACAAACTGTCCTCACTCTCTCCAGGATTGAAGAGGAGCTCGGAGACAAGGCCCGTTTTGCCGGCAAGAACTTCAGGCACCCCATCTGAGCTGGTCTAACTCCTCGGGCCGATGTGTGTTCACTGCTCATAAATAATCCCTACACATATATGCCACGCTAGGTTGCCTGCCCTGTCTGGAGAGAAGATGGAGAGATTACTGCTGAAATCCAAGGTCCAAGTCTGTGGTCTGTAGCGTGGAGAAGCTACAGTACGTCTGAGTTCAGCCACAGCTCAGCTCATCCTCAAACTATGCTTTAGCTCCTGAATAGTGTTGGTTCCTATGTTTGTGTCTGTGTAACCGTGTGAGAGATTTTTGTTTAGCTTCTCGTGAGTTGTAGTGATTTTTGGTCCTCTACTGAGTATTTGAGCTACTGTAACTGTAGTGTGGCTCTGCCTCGAGCAATGGTAACAGTACTGTACGTGCAATGTGTCGCATCTGAAAAGGTCTTGTGTTGCTGTAAGCGTTGGCAGAAACATGTAATAAACAACATAGTTTCAAACGTGTTTGTGACTTATTTTTTATCCATAAGTTAAGGTGCTGAACTGAACTGAAAATTGTGGGATTACTATACAAGGTCCCCACAGTCATGAAAGACCTGGAAAATTTTAATTTTCCAGGCTTGGAAAAATAATGGAGTAAGTTTAATCTTTGAAAGTTTTGACAAAGTCATGGAATTATGTTGTAAGTAATGAAGTTCATTGTTGCAGTAATCCTCCACAAACAATAATAAGCATGTTACATTTATTTTCACATACGCCCCCCCCACACACACACACACACACACACATTTTGGCTATTCATCTTTTTGGAGTTGACTGTGCATGAATACATTTATATAATGCATGAAAGAAATGTTGAAAAAAGCTTTTGTTGTTGTTTTACAGTCTGAAATGATTTTTGCTGCATTGCTTGCCATACGAAAAGTTTTTATTATTATTATTTTGTTAATGACAATGTGTGGGGATCCAACGATAGAGCTTAATTTTTCTACTTCTTATCTTTTAATGCTACAATTCCCAGTTTTATTATCAGTCAAAGGTAATGATGATTAATATCAAGTAAAAAAAAAAAGGTTATAACCACAAATAATTTAGTCTTCAATGTTTCCTTGCAGAGAAAGTGAGATTACCTCAAGTAAAGGGCCTGTTCAGTAACTGCTCCTGTCTGTGTGAAGCGTGTGATGTAATCTGAGCGCCACAGAGAGGCAGAAACATGAGCTCAGTGCTTGGGGACGCCATTTCTGTCCCCCTGGGTAAAAGAATCCTGAAGCTCTGTGCAAGCTCTTTTTGTACTGAGCCTTGCCAAGATAAATGAGGCTCTATTCACCAGTGGTATGGAACCAGGGGGGATTGCCAGCTGGGTTTGTGCCACACCAATTCACTTTGTGCGAGCCCTGTCTGAACCTGCCTCCATTGTTTAGCCGTCACCAAGGAGATGTATTACAAATCACTGATACAAAGAAACTACCAAGCATATATTACAGAGTCTATAAACATCCCGTGACTATCATCTGCTGCAGGTTTCCTTTAGCAACACATCTTCACACTTCAATGGACTTAACAATAGTGTTTTTACAGAAAGTTCAAAAGAGTAAGAAGGGAAAACTGGGTGACGTGTAAACTGATAGCACAGTGTGGATTACAGCCTAAAATACACAAGTTTCAATGCTTCACTTCTTTTCCTTGAGTTCTGCGCCATCTAGTGGTCAGACCTGTGCAGTTCACCTCACTGACAAGATCCCTGCAGACAAGAAAACAGAAGCCCTGAGGGGCCACCGACATGTTCAGACCAAAATGAAATTTTAAAATCTACTTTGCTGGGCTTCATCCAAATTTAAAGGGGCAGTTTACCTCAAAAATCATTAAGAAAGTCATTCATGTTTTACCTTTTAATCGTAGTTTAATGCTGGATCTATTTTCTTTCTAGTATAATTCCTAGATTTTCTCGACAGACAATATCTCCAGCACTTGGCAACTCACAGCCAAACAATCTGGATAAATAGCATTACAGGTAAGAGGAGGGATATGTGTTTTTGATTTGGCAGTGAAGCAGATTTTGAGGCACATGAAAGTCAAATTGATGCTTATTTGATTATTGAACAGGCCATACTAAAGACAGCTCCTGGTGTCTTTTAATTAGGTCTACCTGTACCAAATCAACAAGAGGTAAAAATGAAACAATTAAAATGTAATTAAATTGTACAATCTGTCTTTAATTTAAGAGTATTTTTCAACCAGAAGATACATGCACCTCACAAACACAAATAATCACTTCATTAGGCTGTATCATTTTCTAAAGAAAACAGTTTCAGTTTCAAAGATTTGATCTTTTATTAAGAAATTGGGTGCTACTGGCTTTATTTAAAGCTTAGTTTAACAAAAAACAAACAGATGATTTTTAATCCCTGTATGACTGTCAAAAGGTTAACATCTATTAGAGGGCTTATATGTTTTCTTCTTCACCGCTCATGACTAGAATTACTCAAATATGAACAGTTTTACATGAACAAACAATTCAAAATGTACTGGCCAGTGTTTCCACTGCACCTTCAACATCTCTCCCCAGTCAACAGTGCTAGGAAATAAAACAAAAAACAGTGACCAATGCCAGGAAAGAGGATGACTGTTTCTGCTTGTAAAATATATGTTGAATGAGCAGTCATGAATCTAACTAATTCAGGACCTCTATATATAACATACAGAACATACAATGTTTCTCCTTTATTCAATATATATTCAGTGTTGCAGATTACTCATTATCTGCCAAGAAGTATTCTACTTCCACATTATTCTTTTGTAATTATGATATTTATATACAGCATAACCTTTGGTGTTACAATTTAATCAATTCTATTCTACTCTACTCTACTCTATTATGCTCTACTCTATTTTGTAACAAATATTGCTTAATTTCCTCATATTGTTTTTTCTTTCATTAATTTACTGGATACCCTATAGTGTAACACATCTGTTCTATTTACTATATATTCAATACTAAAGATTCAATACTCTATGAAGAGATTCCTGTTTTATTACTGTTTATCCTACTGTTGTATCCTATTGTTATCTAGTTGTGTTATCCTTATGAAATTTTATTTTCAATTAAATGCTGCTGTTCTGTTGTGTCAGGTGTGAAAATATTCTGTTCTAAGGGATAAATTAATCTCAGTTGTTCAGGTGTATTATATTCAGGCTATGGAAATATATTATTTTCGACTGTATTTGTAATAATTGTTGTTAGTAAGATTGTGTCATTATCTTCCAATTACCTTTACTGTTTACTAGCATATAAAATGTAAATTTTCCATTCTACAGTTACCTCAAATCTCTCAAGAGATTCCAATGTATTCTATTTTATTATATTGCCATATTGTTAATTTCTAGTTGTGTTATACTATTCCAGCAGCCTATAGCATTATTTCCAACTCATTTTGCTGTATGCCAGGCCAGGTCAGGTGTCTAGATGTAGGCTATTCATTCCCCATTAAAAAAAAGTCTCTATTTTGTGATAAATTATTGTCAGATTTGATCATATTGATTGTTCAAGTTATGTTTTTTTTTACTGTATGACTTATAATGTAGCTATAATGTAACTATATTATTTTCTACTTTATTTGTGATAAATATTGTTATATTTTGTCATGTTGTTATCTTCCAATTACCTTATCTGTTTACTAATATTCCACTGTATATTCGATACTACAGTTACCTCAAATCTCCCAAGAGATTCTAATCTACTCTCTTGCCATATTGTTCATTTCTAATTGTGTTGTTATTTTCCAGCAGCCTATACCATTATTTTCAACTCAGTCAGGTGTCACAATCAGAATTAGAATCAGAATCGGCTTTATTGGCCAAGTATGTGTGCAACATAAAAGGCATTTGGTTCCAGTTTTACAATGCTCTCAGGTACAGAAATTGAAAAAAGACAGAGTTTAACACAGAATACGATGAGCAATAAGTAAAAGAAAGATTGCATAATTAAACATGAAATGTGAAGGGGGCATCATGTGTACACATCACGCTCCAGCACTTATTTTATGTGCTTATAGTAACGATGCTTTCTTCATTGGTCTATGTGTCCAACCCCAACCTGGGGAAGCGGATTGCACTTTGTCAGGCCTCTACCTTCAGACCTGTCCAACTTGGGTGTCCCACCTGAAGACTAACCTCCTGCTGGTATAGCTTTGGTATAGGTCACTGAGGCATGCAACCCCCCTGACCACAATAAGGTGGCAATCTCTCAGGGGGGGAAACTGAAACGGAAAAATAAAAGTAAAATAAATTAATAAAATAAAATAAAACATCCTTCATCCAGATTTCAACTAACAATCGTGTATTGTGTGTCCCTTTTTCGGGGGATTTTTCCGCTGCTGCAGCTAATTTTGTCAAAATGTAATGTATATTAATTTTGTCAGTATATTAAAATGTGCTTTCTCAAATTCTAAAATTTTTGATTTGAGCGTAGAGCCGGCCTTGTTTTCTACTCTGTTTTGTGATAAATTATTGTTAGATTGTATTATATTGTTTATTCAAATCCTGTTATTTGTTTACTTATAATGTCACAAAATTGTTCTATTGACCGTATATTGAACACTGCAGTCCACTCAGGTCTCCTGAGAGAGATCCTGTTCTTCTGTAGTCAGTGACAGGAGCCTATCACAGGTTTATAAGCATGAAGACAGACCTAGTGATGTTACAGAATAGACACACAGAGGAATCCCTCCCTCTCTCCCTCCCTCCCTCGCTTCCTCCCTCGCTTCCTCTGTGGATGTTCCCAGTTTTGGCCAGTGGGTGACGATATTTTACCGGTTGAACTTTGAGAAGCCCCCAACTGTTCTCACCCCAAGATGAAGAAGGATGCTGTCATGCTGAGTGCCCCTCACACACACTAGTCTCAGCATTCCGGCAACGATTACTCCCTCTTTATTCAAGTCCATCACTTATGACAGCATTATATCAAACGTGGTCCGCTCCGTTATAGCGACATAAGCGAAGATATATACAGGTGGCACTGCAGCTGCTGTGCTGCTCTGTGTAGTGGCGACACTTGGCTAACTAACGTTGGCTAATTGCCCCTGCTGCTGCTGTGCTGCTGCTGCTGCTATTGTTTGTTGTTGCAGTCTCTCATCAAACACATCACAGATGTTGTAGATCAAGCTCTTTAAGGTAAGTGTTGTGAGCTTTCACTCGCCGTATTATTTGCCTTTGACGTTCTTCAGCAAACGAGCAAGAAATGACAAATATAAAGGGACAGTTTGTAGACGTTGGACTGTTAACGTGCACCCTTTGCTTGCTAGCAATTTGGCTAATTTACCTATTAGCATCAGCTAGCTAGTGAGCTGACAGGCTGGTTTGGTTACTATGAACTAACGTTAGCGGCTAGCGCCAGTGACTAGCACTGATTGGGAATGCCAGTAAGGAGAAGTGTAATGTCTGGATACAAACAGCTCGTTGACACCGGTTAGCACAGAGCACATGCAACAAACACAACATGGCTTCATTTTTTTTAAACGCTTTGTGTTTTTTTACGTGTCCGTAACCTCTCAATACCCCATAGAAAACGTTTTCTCATTTTGAATCACTCAGTGTAGCAGCTCTGTTCCAGGGAGTAGCCTGAGCCCATTCAGCTATTGTCATTAGCTCATGGAAACGTTAGCTGGCGATGCTAACTTGCTGTCTTTGTGTGCTTGTCTTGTGCTCAATTATTGTTATCTAGCTTACAGTTTGTGAATATTTAGAGACTTGGTGTGGGCTGGTTTTAAAACAAAGCTAACGCCGGATACCGGCACTCTCATGTTGACTGTTGGAAACAAAGATGCAAGGCTTGTTAAAATCTTCATGGGAGACATTTGTCAACAAATAGAAACAGCAGAATTGACATGGACACTTTTCACCTCTGGCAGGTTGAGTAGTTCAAAACATTTGAGCAGTAGAGACTACATAAGGGACAGGGGTAGAGATAGCAACTGTATTCATGCTTTTATCTGTGAAGAGGAGTTTTTTAACACATAAGGTTAGTTTAAGTTATCATGAATTGTAAGTTTAAAAATAGTAAACAAAAGACACTATTTGGCTAGAGACAGCATGTATAATCTGTCCTTTGAATGAGATTCCATGGATGGTTTATATTCATGTTAGTGTCTTTGACTGTAAAGGGCAGAACCATTAATAGCTGGTGATTTATATTTATTGAGTGCTTATGACTCACTCCTGACTTATTCACAGTATTGTGCCTCACAGGCTACATAGCCCTGCACAGTTGTGGACTTCACCATAATAAATATACAGTACACTGTGCCCAATGATCAAACGCGTGAGAAACATTTGATTTGCTCCATAAATGGCAAGCTATTTTCAGTCCACAGCGAGAATGTAATTTAATGTTGACAACAAAGCTTGTGTTTCCTTACTTGTCAAAGTGTCACAACATTAAGCTGAGCATAAAGAAATCTTTAATAAATTATATGATTTCCTGACAGCATTCTGTTGTAAAACATGGCCATACTCAACACCACATTATGTTTAATGACTGTATACAACCTAACATGGACAGGTACTTTGCAGTCAGCCACACTACTACACTATCTATTCAGCTGCCACCTGTTCAGACCTCCTGATAATGACAAGACTATGTAGAGAAAGGTCACTGAACTGAAAAGGTTCATACACACATATGTAATGTCTTACCTCACCAGAGGGTGAGGTAAGACAACACACGTATGCATACACCCATATGTTCAGAACATGTTTTTAAAGGAATACTGTTGCAACATTTTTACACAGTAAGTTGTTTAAAACAATGAAAAGATTAATAGCAGATAATCTTAATTTCTTGTAAAAAAAAAAAAATACAAATGTAAAACCAAAACATATTAAATCTGTTGTATTGGTATGCGCAAAATCTTCTATCCTGATATAGGTAATTTCATATTCTAACAGAAATGTATGTATATATATCACAGCATAGCAAGTTTGCTGTTTATTCAATAAATTAATAGCTGTTATGAAAAAAACTACACTCCTGTGTGAAATACTTGACAAATGAAAAGCACTGAGCATTTTTCTATGGCTGGCTTCAGTGCCACTTCCAAATGACTAATAAATATTGCCTTTATACAACTCGGCTACTATTTGTTTGACACCACGATAGAAACAATACATAAAAATATATATGACAGACATTTATACACATATATCGAGCCCTGTGACAGTCTGGTAACCCATCTTGTGTTTATATATTGTTTTGACAATATATTGTAATATATAACAGCCCTAATCCTGTATCAAGTCATTGCAGTTGTGACTAAAAGGCACATTCATAGACCTTTGTAGCTCCATACATCGAGCATATGGCCCATCTGATGTGTTGGTGGCTTTTTCCTGCTGCCTGCAGCTTAGTGCTTGTAATTTAGATTTTCTTAAACTACCACTTTAGATGGTAAACATGCTAGGTTAGGTTACAGAGGTCTGCCATTACAGGCTATATGTTGATTACTACTTTAGCACAGCTCTGATGGAAAAGCACCTTAATGTTTGGTCT
Source organism: Centropristis striata (assembly GCF_030273125.1). NCBI lineage: Eukaryota > Metazoa > Chordata > Actinopteri > Perciformes > Serranidae > Centropristis > Centropristis striata. Next base: position 22,384,030 of record NC_081521.1, read on the forward strand.
CTAGTTTTTGCAGAAGGAGGATCATTTAGAATTGCTTAAAGCTGAACATGTGTGTGTGTTCATTTTTGTATACATTTGCCATGTCCTTTTTTAAATTCACATAATCGGGTTAGTTCAGGGGTCAGAGGAGGTCAGGGTGTTTTATAGTGTTTCAATTTGAATGGGATCTTGAGAGCAGCAGTGGGTAAAATTACTTTGAGTCACATATCCAATGACACACCCCATGCATCGAATGTTAATCTAGCTGTAGTAGCAGCAGCAGCAGCAGCAGAGTAATGATAAGAGAAGTGTAATAACCCTGCTATTTTCCTTTAATGACTAATGTGTGTTTGAGTAATGGCAGCTCTCTTATGAGTAATATGTGGCAAATGGAAGGCCAGACAATGTTAAGGAAAATCCCTTTTTCACTGACACCTCTTTGTCGAATGATTTGTCAATATACATGCTCGGGAATTCAATGTTTACATGCTGTGCTCAAATGGCATCTTGCTGTTTTTCACAGAGATGCCGTCAGTACACCTTTCCTTCCCCATGAATTGTCATGAAAGATGATTCCCCATAATAATGGCTGGGTCTAGTTTCAGAGCTACTTCATGCTGTATACTGAGAGGCATTGTAGCATTGTGTTGCAGTACAAAATGGTGCTATAACCTGTCATCAGTGTGGAAAGCCTGTATTTTAAAAGGGACATTTTGCTTTCAGCAAGGCTATTGTGTTTCAAGAAAAGGTGATTAGGTGGATTTATTGTGACTTTGCTCAAGGATTTCATATACAGTATGAAATTATGTTGGCAGGAGAGCTAGGTAAGCAGTGAACTGCCTGCTTGATGGAGCCAACACAGGAAAGGATGTGTAATCAAGCATCTTTAGACATCAGATTTGTAATTAAGAAAGTGTGTTGGCCTGTGTTTATATTCTAATGATATGCATAGCTGCTGCAAAGACAAAGCAATAGGGAAGCAAGTGGATAAACTGATTTAGCTTTTTTCCTTTACAGTGCTTGATATCAATTTCATTGCAAGATATCTGGCTGTTACATAGAAAATTAATGCTCTGAACAAAGGAGCAATGTTCACTCAAAGACCTCTTGATGGGCCATTCAAGTGCTGTATATTCATTAAAAATAACAATCTGTCAGCACTTACTGACAGCACGCACAACAAGCCAAGCTCTCTTTATTGTTCTCCGAAGATGTTTTTCAGTTCCCGTGCCAAGAGCTGGGTAATTGGCTGTAGCAAAGCCTTGCATGTGTTGTTTTAAGATATTGGACTGACACGCACAGGGCACACTGGCAGAAATGAGGCAAGCACACTCCCCCCTTCCTCCTCCTCCTCCTCCTCCTCCTCCTCCTCCTTCTGGCTTATCCCAGCAAGTCAGAGGAGGCAAGATGCTGGATGTGTTTTGTGTTCTTTGACAGCTTCCCTTCACCTCTCATAAGAGGAGATCCAAGCATGCTGCATCATATCTCATCTTTGTTTGATTCGGGCCTAGCTCTGCAGCTTCACAATTGTGCCAAGGAGATACTATCGGCAAACGCTATCCATGTTAACAATTGTGAGCTGTCTTGCTACATACTGCTGGTGGTATTTCATGTACATGATGTGATCAAATCTGCTTTTTCCGTGAGCTCCGCCGTCGTGAAGTCGGTCTCACTTCATCCTGCAAATGCCGCATGTGTCTTATTGGGCCGGCATGGCGTGGATTCACATCTTAACAGAAAATGCACATTGTGTTTTGTGTTTTGCCAGCCTCTTGGCAGGTCCTAGGTACAGCAAGAAAAGAAAGTTCTTTCCATATTTTCCTTGTTCAATTTTGTATGTGGCTTTAAAGCTATGAGACTGCAAAGTGTTGCAACTCACCACATTTCAGTGTCGCCTGTGATTTATGTACGTGAGGGTTTGTACAATGGAGCGTGTGGAAACTGGAAATAGAGGCTTGGCTAACATTTGTAAGAGTTGTGAAGCAACAGCAAACAATGAATACGTAGCAGTAGCATTGTACATGTAATGATGGTGACTGCACGGCTGATTATCTTTTGTCTCCAATATCTGAGAGTCTTTCACGTTAGATTCCTCATGCGTCACACTAATTATTAGTTAAAACACACCATAGCATGCAGATGATAGCCTTTTTTCAGCATTTGAGCGAGATAGGCTAATAATAGCACTTAGTCAATTACAGTGCCAAAAAGCATGAATTGTGTTAAAAAAAATAACAGTCAGCCATTTGCCATCTCAGTAAAAGAGGAAAATGAAATGGTGTAGGATCAGCTGGCTGGCCCCTGAGGAGAGGGAGAGAAAGGGGGGAGAGAGAGATGAGGAGGAGGAGGAGTGCTTTGCCGCTGTGTGTGTCAGTGCTGATTAGGTAAGAGATTGCCTCATGTAATGACACGGCATGGCGCTAGTGGTGCAGAAACACAAACAATGCATACCAGTGTTTTACTGAGCACACCCCCTGCAGCTGCCTGCCTGAAGATGTTTATATAGACATATACTCTCTCTCTAGTATATTTCAGCATCTTTAGATGATGCCCCCCTTTTTTTCCCAGCAACACACACATTTACGTCACCCAGAAGCCAATAGCCCTTTTCTCAGCACACTCTTTTTCTTCTGTAGCACAGATGAAAGATGGAGGTGATTAAAGGAGAGGAGCACAATAGAGTCTGTGCAGTTTTCTATCAGCGCTTATTGTTACTATTGACAGCAAGATTTTTCAGCACAGATATGTGCTGTTAAATAGGCTACATAACCTGCCAAACTCTCTGCTCTGTTGGCTGAATCTTAAACATAAGACACATGTCATATTCTGATTTGTGTATTGGACCCATTACACAAAGCACTATAACTGAGTTTTAATCCACCATCTTGGCTAATAATAGACCATTTTAAGGCTAGGGTTGCAACTAAAGATAATTTTCATTATAGATTAATCTGTTTGTTTCCTCGATAAATCGTTTGGTCTATAAAATGTCAGAAAATAGTGAAAAATGTCTTTCCTAGTTTCTCAAACTTCAAAATGGTGTTTTAAATGTCTTGTTTTGTCAGTACAAAAGCCAAAGATATTTACAACCCCAATTCCAAAAAAAGTTGGGACGCTGTGTAAAATGCAAATAAAAACAGAATAGAAGAAGAAGAAGAAGAAGAAGAAGATTACTTTATTAATCCCACAATGGGGAAATTCAACCTCTGCATTTAACCCATCCTTTTTTACACACAAGTGAACACACCATGCAAGGAGCAGTGGGCAGCACATTACTGCGCCCGGGATACATACAATTCAGAATGAATGTATATGTTTACATCAAACTTTAGGTTTATCAGTTTGACCATTAACATTTATTGTAGGGCCAAAAGGATTTGCAAACCATTGCATCATGCTTTTGTTTTTGAATTTTTAACATCGTCCCAAGTTTTGTGGAATTAGGGTTGCATTTTTATTTGATGTAAAAAAGATAAAAGCATATCCAGAGGCTGAAAACAGCATTTTCTGCCATTTTTGTATGAAAAATTACTTCAGCGGTTAATTGATTATCAAAATAGTTTATGGCTATTTTGAGTCCAGTCGAGTTATCTTTGCAGTTCTACTCTGTATTTTTGTATTGGAGCCACTATACACAGCAATAATATGTTTTATGTTTTTTTTTTTTATCAATCAGCTTGACTAATAATAGACTCCTCTAGACTAAACTCTAAAACATTGTGTCTTCGACTAAAAGTCTACCATATTTCCTGACACACTGATAAAGGTAAATAGTCACTGTGTTGTAATTATCAGAGCGCCACCTTGATTAGCAAGTCTAAATGATGCAGTTGATTTAATTGATTGTTTTATAGAGAGATTTGTCAATAACGGCTGTCTATTGTCCAGACAACCATACATCTTTGTCCTTGATTAAAGTGGCTGTAATGGCTTGTTATGTTGTGTTTTTCAGTACAATACTGTGTATGCAGCGGCACATTGATTTACAGCAATGTGGATGAGAGAAATCATACAAACATTCTTTTACAATGCAATGGTTGTGCGCTGTGGCCTCTGTGACCGACAAATACGGGTATTGCACTGATGTTGTGACTGCACACGAGGCACAGTTTGTTTGCAGAGCTGCAGAGCCCCCGACCTGTGACTGATGTTTTAATGGAGACACCATGGCAAGCCAGTGGTGAGTTCATGCAGCTATAAGGAAATGACCCCGGTGACAATGTGGCGCTCTCTACTGCGCTGGTCACGAGGTGCCTCTGGTAAACTGTGTCCTTGCTCGCCCTTGCAGGTTAGGCACACCTATTGAGCCTGCTGAGCCTTCAGTTTAGACTCTGGGACTTAGGCTGGATCGACCATAGGTTTAAGGATGGACATCTTGTCTCTGTGCGTACCCCAGTTCCAGCAGCCAGCACAGAGAAAATGAGTTCTGAGGATTGGGTTTAGATTTGCCACTGTAGCACTTCAACTCTGATACACTCTAGCTACCATCAGGGGAAGGCTGTCAGAGAGAGAGAGGGAGAGAGAGAGGGAGAGAGAGAGGGAGAGAGAGAGCGAAAGAGAAAACAGCGAAGCACAGCAGTGCTATCTAATAGATCAATTTGTAATAAATCTGTTGCCTCAAGCTGTTGTTGTTCGCTTCTACTCAGTAAAAGGTGTCTGCGTTTCTCAGGCAAGAAAATGCTTGTCAGGCAGGGCGTACAGAGCTATCAGTGAATGAGACGTGCCTAAAGCACAGTAAATCATTTTCTCTGTGCTCAGTTTACATAGGTCGAACACATCGCTCTCTTATCAGCACATTCCATTGGTCAAAAAGGGGGGTTATAACCAATCGATAGGGCCGAGAGCTGAAATGAGGAAGTAACGCTCCCCTCACATTAAAGTTCCCCTATTATTCAATATGAGCCATTAATCATGATGAAGGAGCCATTGATTAGGCTATCAGCCAAGCTTGGTCAATTTATTTGCCAAGAGTCTTTGCACAATGTGAGGATCTGTTGAAGTAGTGCTGCTTCACAAAAAACTAAGCGGCACAATTGAAATGGCCCCATTATTATGACAACAGTTTGATCTTTAAGGTAACAAAAGAGCGGGCCTCCATAAGGACCACATGGGACCTCTCCTGCTCCTCCTCCACCAGCAGCCATATGGACCGTGCTAATTGTGTTTTACGCCAACCATTTTCACCGATCCATTGGGGACTTGTGGAAGTGCTGTAGCTATAATGTCACCAGCAGTGGGCTGGCTCATGAAAGAAACATTAGCGAGCAAGATGAGAAGACAGGAAGGCAATACACTGCAAGTCAACACAATTATTGATTTTATTCAAATTAAATCTCTGGTTCTCTGTTCTGAATCTGATGTTAGACGCCTTTTTAAAAGTGTGATTTCTATTATTTCTTTTCCCAATTGCTATTGTCGGAGTTCAGCATTCAGTTCAGTCTCACATATGCACTTTGTCAAGTAGTAAAATCTTTAATTCTAGGCATAATGCCAATGTATAAAGATAAAAAAGAGGACATGCTCTTGTAATCCCATATATCTCCAAAGATGTTTTATCCTATTCATTCAGTTGATGATTTTTAAAGGAGCCAGTTTATTCTGATTCTGACCAGTATCACATGTAGTCAGCTGTAATTGCTCCACAGAGAAATTGTCTATCATCTGTTTTGTTTTGTGACAACACGAATGCTGAGGTTTGAATGTTGAATGGAAATGTGACATTCACAGTATTTGCTTTGCCCTTCAGGCCAGGGATTGGTTGTAAAGCGTTTGAAGTGCTAAGTGTGAAAATCAGTGTGTGTTTTAACGTGTTTATAATATGCAATCATGAAAAGGGCACATCTATGGAAATTGGATCCTGTGAAGAAGGGGAGGAGGGGCGTTAGAGTGGTGACGGTGGAGAGATTAAAAAAAAAAGTGTGTGTGTGTGCTTTTCATTGTGTCTCCCCACTAACAGTTTTCTTGTAATTATTGAAATTGATGTTTGCTGCGAAGCTGTAAATCTGCAAGATCTCTTGTTAATAAAGCGGCAGAGGCAGCCGAGCCGTTAGGCTGGGAAATAAAAGGCAATCAAGCCTCCAACATCCTGTCCCTCGCCCCAAAATGAAGCAGCAGAAATCCTAATTAACTGAGAGGATGAGCAGCTCTTACTCCAGTGCTCGGCTAGTCGGTGCCAGAGCTAGCTGCTATACTCTAATGAAGACGCTCTGCTAGCCGCCCGCAACCTCTCTCTTTCTCTCTCTCTCTCCTCCTTCCATCCTTCCTTCCAGCCCTCTCTATCTGGCTCTGGCTTGCCTAAGGTATTTTCTTCCCCTCAGCTCCTCTCCTTTCTCTACCTCCTCCTCCTCCTCCCTCCTTATGAGTGAAGTTGTGGATGTGACTGTTGCACTGATGGAGTGAGAGAAGCTTTGTTGCCTCGAGGTGTCTGGGAGTCCTGCACAGGAAATCGGTGAGCTAGATGATGGCCTCTGTGATGCTTATTGCTGCTTATGTAAAGTGCTGTGAGAGAGCGGGAGAGACGGCATTGATCTCCTCCCATTGATTTCATAGATCCTCTTTAAGATGACAATAAAGTTGTCTTTCTGTGTCATCTCCAAGTGCTCCTTTTCAAATCAGCGATGTGGCAAATTACTCCTGTCATCAGCCGCTCATATTCCAGCAGCATTGTGTGATCATTCGTGGAGTTGAAAGCCAGGTTAAATCTTGCTTTGCACACTGTTTGTTTGTGCATGTGTCTTTGCAGCAATACTGCCAATGTCAACGAAACATTGGTTATGTGTTAACCAAAGCTTTTAGAATTTATAGGCCTGCAAAGTAGCTTTAATAGAAAATAAGATATGCTGCGTGTAGGGAATAAACACTGTGCTATAAGCCCCCTCTTTGTTGTTATGGAGGAGTGAGTGGTGATTGATTGTTTGAAACCTGAGCTTGCCTCAGCTCCTAGCCAGCTGCTTTTCACTATTTACCTGTAAACTTGTCCTTTCTGCTTTTGCTTTGTCTGTGGATGGCCGCAGAGCTCTTTCTCTGTCGCCTCTCCCCCTCTTTGTTGTACCAAGCAGCCCAAAGGCCTCCAGGGATGAACAGACAAATAGAAGACAGTGAGAGGTGAGGCTCGGTCCCCCCCCATTCTCCCATCTATCTTTCTCCCTTGCGAGCACTCTGCCAGACAAGTTTCCAGGCACTCAAAAGCAGCAAATCGACTCACTGTAGGAATCACTGTCACTTAGCCGAGCTGGGGCATTGCAGCGCACTAGGAGGCCAAATCCTCCTCCTCCTCCTCTCCCCATTTCGCCGCCTTCTCAAATGAAGAAAATGCTATTTGGCATGGCATTGCTGAGGCCTGGTTCTCTGTATAGATGAGCTTATTCCAGTCTAGCCCCTTCCAAAAGCTTCTCTTTTTTCGCCTCTTCAGTTATACATTAGCGGGGTGCTACTGATGACGACTTGATTAAGTGCTTGTGGAAGGGTCTAGTGAGCAGCGTTCCATCTTGATTTGCTCTGGTTTATTTTAAACAACACAATTGGCAGGCAAGATGGTACACCACGATTGCATGAATCTCTCATCAAGGTTTGGGATGTTTTGTTTGTGCACAGATTTCATGATTGTGATTGAGCGTGAGGAGAGCGCTGTCAGAGTTGCAGCCTCTTCCTTTTATTCTTGGCACAAAGCAAACGATCTGCTCGGCACAAAGCCAGCGCTCGCTGCAAAAACCCAAATGTAGTAAGCGGAGAGAGGTGGCGTGTGGCTTCGTATCACGCTTGTGCACATGCACTCAGATGCATGCACAAGCGCGTAGACATATGCACTGGGTGTAATGAAAGCCAAAAAATTCTCCTGACAGCAGGAGTTAAAATTTCACTCCTCGGTGCGACAGCTTTGTCACAGGGAAGAGATTCACCACCACCTCTGGCAGCCCTCAGAGACCTTTCCTTGGAGAACCAGCAGTCCTCCCTTTCTTCTTCTTGTTTCCCTTTGTATTTAGCACTCACCCTTTTCCTTTAATCAACGACAGCCTTGAGAAAATCTCTACATAAAACAATGCACAATGCTGCGTTATTTCTTTTTTTTCTCTTTTTCCCTCTGCCTGACTCTTCCCCAGAGTTTTTTTTTGTCTTGCCTGTGCAGCTGCTACTGTGAAGAGGATGACAACAGGCAGAGAAAACTAAAAGGACACATCGTCTTTACCCCCACCTTTTCCTTTCTCTTTTCGCTTCTCTGTAAGCAGCTGCTTACATTACACAGGGCTCGTCCACCTTGTATTTGCTGTTGCAGAGAGATAAAGACGATGAAAGTGAGAAATACGTGTGACGTTCTCTGGGAATTTGGCTTAGGAATGCGGATGTAGGCGTACGGGGGAGGATAGAGGTCATATATGAGTGTTTTATTATTTTTATCATCATTATTATTATTATATTTAGATGTGTGTGCTTTTTGTTTGTAAGAGTAATGGAGCTCATGGGGCACAGGAATCGACAGGCGTGTTTTAATTGTTTGTGACACGTGAATTGAGAAACAATAATGTGTGACTAGTGGACCCAGGAGATTACAATCCGGTCGGCCGCTTAAAGGAGTGTCAGAGAGATGCATTACCACATCTTTGTCTCCCTCTCTGCCCCTCTGAGCCATAAACCACTCACAAGCATTTAGCCAGCAGTGATTTCTCCTCCGTTCACCTCCTCGCCTTGTTCCTGATCCTGTGGAGCTGCTGGTGGAAAACCTCCCAGGCTTCTTGAATGAATTGTCTCTAGTGTGTGTGTGTGTGTGTGTGTGTGTGTGTGTGTGTGTGTGTGTATGCGTGTGTGACTGTGCTTGCAGCCCTGGTTCTCTGCAAATCTCTGCAGCACCACCTGATTTGACTTGGTAATGGGGCATTGATGAGTCTTGGGGGAAATCGGAAAAGCAGCACAAAACCATACAGCAAAAACCCACTACTGTGAGGTGGCAGTAAAGACAGCATCAGGTTTCTCAATAGCATTTGACAAAAGAGGTAAAAAAGAGAGGATGAGGTAAAAATGGAGGACTGTAGAGATATAGCTGTCATCTGTTGATGCCTACGGCCGCCCGCTCTTCCAGCAGTGGGAGAAAAAAAAAAGCTTAGAGGTGGAGATGGGCTTCAGCACCCAGGCTTCAACTTGATTTGTATTTTTACTCCACTGTACTGAAAAAGCTGGTTCTCTCTCCAGGACAGCAGATTATTTACATCTTTAGCAGAGCTCATTGCTCCCTGAATATTGAGTTCAGTGTGGAGGACATAAAAGGTAGCCAAGCCAGGAGTAGTAGGGGAGATAAAAGCAGGATCGCTTAAGCACTCTGTGTTATTTGAAGCACATTTCTGCTGCTGTTGATGTAGCCAGTAGCCTAATAATTCATCTAGCCTAGTTTCTATCACTCATGCATGCCCACACTCACGCACACACACACACACACACACACACACACTCACATGGCCACACACAATAACTACTCACAAATACAAATTCCCCTCGCCAACAAGGGTAGGCCCCCTCTAATATAAAACAAGCGATTCAAAGATGAAGTGCACATCATTCTGCTGCCTCACCACGGCCATCCAGCAGATGAGTAGTGCTGCGAACAAAAAGCAGGGGCTGCCTCTGCCCAGCTCCCTCACAGAGGCATCTTGTCTGTGTTATCACTCCAGCTAGTGCTGCAATTAATATTAATGTGCTTTAAAGCACGCTCCAGCAGCCCTGCTTTCCTCTCTCGCTAGCTCTGTGTGTGTGTGTGTGTGTGTGTGTGTGTGTTGTGTTGTGTGTGTGTGTGTGTGTGTGTGTGTGTGTGTGTCTGTGTGTGTGTGTGTGTGTGTGTGTGTGTGTGTGTGTGTGTCTGTGTGTGTGTCTGTGACTCAGGAGGAAGAGAGCAATAAAGCCAGCGGGGGATAAGAATCTAGGCAGGATATGACAGTCCTCATGTCAGCTGTCTTAGAGCTGGAGGGATATGTGGATAAAGACAAAGGATGAAACCGAATCCCAACCAACCAGACAGGCAGGTAGCACGGCGTGTAGGTAGAGACTCGCAGCACTCACATCGGCTGGGCTGGGGGCTGTGCGCAGCCTGTTTATTTAGTCATGTCGTAATAATGCTTGACCTTTTCTTTCAAGTCCACGGCCTGACCTTTAGCACCTTACTCCTCGGCAAATCAGTGTGTGTGCGTCTCACACATACACACGCACATGCAGAGAGGGAAACGAGCACCTCCTTTGCAGGGAGCTTCATGGTCTGCCAACTCCAGGAGTGGATTGTTCCAAATTAGTATGCATTAGGTGGTTAGTGCAAAGCATTTAATTATGCGAGATGGCACTAAACTGTCTATGTTATGATTAGCCCAACACGTTACAACCTTAATCTCTTCATTTTTTTCCCTCTCTCTTTCCATGGGTGAGGAGGAGGCACAGGGTGTGTGGGGGGTGGTTGATAGGCTGTTGAAGGAGGATGATGGAGGACGGGGGCTTTAGACATGCTCCCATATTCCCATTAGATGTTACAAGTATCCCCCAGTATCTCTCCAGCCAGTGTTTTTTTCCCTAAAAGGATTTTGATATTTTCTTGTCTCTCCCCTCCTTCACTCCCCCTCGGCGTGCACCGAGATACTTTGTCAGACGATATTGAATCAAGGCGCTTCCTTTTATGTGTATATGTGCACGTCCACGCTCTTGTTTTGACTGAGCCGCTTTTCATGGAAGGCAAGGTTTTTTTAATCTTGGGCAGCAGGCAGCAGTGGCAGAAGCAGCCAGGGCAGAGTCAGAGCAAGGCAGGCAGGCAGGCAGTCAGTCGCTGCAGTGGAGCCCCAGCAGCTCCCCGGAGGAGCCCATTATACAGGAGAGATATCAAACCATGAATCATTTACGCCAGTCCTCCCCTCCCTTCTCTTACCCTCGCACGCAGTCTTGACGCCCGGCCAGCCGCCTGCTTGCCGCTGTCTGCATCTTTAATGAATGATTATTGCATTTCATAAACATGGGCTACAGTAATTAAAGTATTATTGATCCTTTCCATGTTTGCTCCAAGGTGGACAAAAATGTTTTTTTAACCCAACATCTTTTTTTGTCACAATGCCGGATAGAAAAAGTCCCTCTAGGAACAGCAGACTGTGATTTATTTAGCCTGACGGTGTGATTTTTCTCCTCCTCCTGTTTAGGCATTTCAAGAATAGCCTTCATTCAGGGAGGAGGGTGATAATACAACAGGGTGGAGTTTTTTTTGGGTCGTTCTCATTGTGCAGTGTGTCGTGAGTGTTGGTGTTTTGTGTTTTGCGTAAAAAGTGTAGGGACACGGGGGTTAATGTGCTGGAAAAGAGTGATTTAGGTCAGTGGTCGTGTCTGCATCTGTCACTCTGACAAGCTGCCGCTTTACGAGGCTGCGCGGTGTTGAATAAAGGACAGAGTGAGAGACAAGTGAGGAGAGAGCTGGCTCTTTCAAATGGAAAAAAGGAAAACCTGACTTGACTGTGATTTGTGCTCTCAGCGACAGGCACCGTGTTACAAGCAGCGTTTGATATAAACCTAATCAGTTTCACCTCTTTATTGAGGATCAAGACAGTTAAAGCCTCTGCAAATAAGTGCATGTCTCCTTGCCTTCCCCCATCTGTTTTTTCTTCTCCTCTCCCACCCTCCTCAGCTCTCCCTGCTGTCATTTCTCCTGGTCATTTTTCCCACTTTCACCACGCTTGTCTTTACCTCTCGCTGTATCTTTCCAGTGTTCGCTCATCCACCCTCTCGCCTTATTTCAATCAGGAGTGTACTTCAGTTTTCTGTGTAAATATCACAATCACTGATGAGGAAAAAGTGCTGGCATCTCCACAAGGGGATTAGAGGAGCCATTTTGTGTATCACTTATTAATGTGTCCATCTCTCCTTTTGCGCTATCTCTCCCTGAGCTGTAGGGATTGTTTCCTGCCATGCATGCAAAACATATAAATCTATTTGTAGCAAGTTCTTACCTTCCTAATTGTTTGAGGAGTTTTGCAGTAAAATTTCACTGGTGTAATAAATGTCTACACTCCAATGAATGTCTTACCTGTAAGGATTTTTCAGAGTGTTATATTTTGATGGGGTATTGGATAAACCTAATTATTTTTATTCACAGCTGTTGTTTTTCTTCTCCTCACAAAAACTGCTCAATAACATCATCATAAAACAATGTTGCTAAACCAGACATTAAAATGTGTGATCAGATTGATCCAGCTATTAAAAGTGTGTTATAGCCTGTTTGCGCTAGCCTGTGTTGATTGCTAGCCTTCTCTCCCTGCCCTATGGCTTGTCCCTTTTGTTAGTGAGCCACATGGCTCTCTACAGGGCTTAGTCTAATCAGTGCTAAATATTCAGCGGTAGCCCGTAGCCTAATCAGCCAGAGCATAATCATTGTCAACCAATTGCATTCCTCTTGACCTCCCAGATGGAGGTAAACGGCACAGCCTCTCCATAGCGCCGCCTCAATTACTGCAGCAGTAATGGTGATAAAGAAGACCACAGGCTCAAATGAAAATGGCTGATTGATGTGGACACACATGGCTCATAATTGGATTATAAGGAAGAACGTTAATGGTGTTAGGGGCGTCGTGGTGGAGCGGGATCTAAACACTGACCAGGTATTTAGTGAGTTACCCCTCCTGCCTCCTCATCTAATGCAGTTGTGCATCACAACAGTATCCTCAGGGGTCTTGGCACCTTAAGCTCAACCCTCTTGTCCAACCCCCCTCTGCATGTCAAGGGTGGGTGTGTATGTATGTATGTGTGTGTGTAAGTAAAATGCTTATGTGAGCTGCCAGTAACTGGCTCTCTTATGCTAGTGACAGCTGTGGGGTCAGAACAAAAAGCTGTCTATTTCCAAAGCAGCAGCCCTCCTCGTCCTCCTGTCTAACACACACACAGACACACACACAGAATGAGTCAGTGGGAGAATTTGGTCAGATGAGATACTTCTGTCTTACAGTACTGGCTTTGCAGAACAAAGGCTGCAAAAAGTAGCTTATTTTCATTATTAATTATATTATAAATTTCACACTCATGTTTTGCATTTTTCCTTATTTTGTCACAGGCCTTCCCTTAGCTATCCCGTTGCTTAAAGAAATGTTTTGAATTGAAATTGAATTGTTATTTTGTATGGCCAGCATTAAAAACAAAAGTATTCAATCTACAATTAAATTAAACGAAGAAAAGCAGAAAATCCTTACACTTGAGAAGATGTCAGGAGGGCAATAGAGGCACTCCAAAATACAAGAAGGAATATAAATGAGGAATGAAATATTAAAAAGCCTGTATTGTAGTGGCCAAATCTTTAAAAAAGTCCAATATATTTTGTCAGGACTTGTAAAGGGACAGTTCACCCCAAAATCAAAACAACATATTTTTCCTCTTTAATGTTATTTTACTGTCTAGATTGTTTTGATTTGAATTGCAGTGTGTTTGAGATATCGGTGGTAAAGATGTCTGTTTATAGCCTGATAGCACTTGGCTTGTTACATCCAAAGGACCAAAAAAAGCACATTTGAAAAACTCAAACAGTCCCGGTAAGAGGAAAAGTATTTATTTTTTAATAAATGGATAAACTGTCGATTTAACAGACCAACAACACAGGTGTGGCCTCACCTTTATAGTAACAACAGCCAATGAGACGCAATGACATGACCAGGATAATAACATTACAGGTGAAACAGATAATAAAAACATGAAACATCATAAATGGAAGATATGTTCCCATAGGTTTTAACAGGAAAAACAAGGGAAACCTATACAGATAAAAGAGAAGTTGAGATTTTAAACTGGCTTACAGTTTAACCACAAGAAACAACCAGTCATCTGTTTTTCCTAAGACATGTTCGGTATTTTTATTTGATTAGGGAATCATGTGATTAAATTATTGTTCAATAGTCATTTCTATAAACGACTAATTGATTTAGGAACAGTAGGAGGAGCTGGCCAGTCGTGTTGCTGGGGTTTGGAGGTTCAGTGATCCCCTTGTTGTCAGACCGCTCTTCATTTATTTCTGTTTATCCTAATGGAGAGCGTTAAGAGAGGATGTAATTAATTGACCCTGGCAGCTCAGAGGGGCTGTGGTCGAGTCCGGGAGCAGGTGCTGACTGCGCTGCCCACCATCTCTTTCACTACTCCTCATCTCAGTGTGCATATCTCTGCCGGGTGCCCAACGCTCCCCACTGACCGATTGGCTCTCGGTAAGTGCAATGATGCTGGATGCCTGAGCCTGCGTGAGCGGCATAATACCATCTAATGCCTGAAGGAGTGCTCTCCCCATTTCTATCTCGCCTCTCCCCTCAGCTGCTGCTTAGCCAAGCCTGGCCAGAGCCGAGCGCCTCCTTTTCTACTCTCACTCTGCTCTGTCTGGCAGTTTATTAAAGGGAATACTAGCTTTTTCCTCGCACCCGGGCGTTTGATTTCGACAGCAGCAGAAGCTGTCATGGCAGATAAAAGGCAGCAGGCCCCAGAATTACGGTGCACACAGCATCTGTATTTACTGCGTCATTCTCCCTGCCTCTGACAAGGGAGGAGGAGGAGAGGAGGAGAAAATGGAGGACAGGCTGCAGCATTCATGTGTCTTTACATTGACATGGCTCATCAGGAAAAAAGGTGGACAGACAGTCTACAGTGAAGCCATCAATCAGCCCCTTTCAATACGTCAGTCCAGCACACTGTAATACTCACACATAAAGACTGAAGAAAGGAAGCATTATTGCTACTGTTGACATATTTTTATAAGCTGCTTTTTCACTTGGCTTTGTCAGATGGAGTAAAATAGCCGGGAGATTGTGGCGCGCCGGCTAAAAATGTCAGGAAAACAGTTTTATCTTTTTGACCGAGGCTTGTGGATTGATAGGATTGTGTTGCTTTGATTTTTACAAACGTATAGATAATAGGGGTAGGGGGGCATCGATACAGCATAGTATTGCGATATTTTGCGAGGCAATATAGTATCAATACATGGACATGGATGATACATTAATAATTATGCAAATTACAATTCTGGTTTGCACCAGAATAATACGATCATTTACTTTTTCAGTCCACTAGATGGTGCTGAGTTGAGATGTTTTTTTATTTTATTTAATATCAATTAAATAATTGGAATTAAATTGAAATAAAATAATTGATTTTGCATTGTTCGGATACTTGTGTAGTAGTCTAGTATTAGTATTCTACTATTTGAAGAATTTGATTTCAGTTGTGGCTGTGTAGGATTGATTCTGACACGTGTGATCAAAACATTTCCAATAACTACTGAGCGTTGCTAAGTCCAAAAGTCAATGTTTATTTTCTTATCTAACAATATATTCTGCTTCAATCTATATTTGTTGCTGTTCAGCCTTTCAAAAACATTTTCACCGCATTTGCTCTCTTGCTTGCGATGGTCTCGCAGCAATCTAACAGCGCCTACAGGTGCATCTCAATAAATAAGAATAACATAGAAAAGTTTGTTTATGTCAGAAATTCAATTCAAAAAGTGGAAATAACACATTATATAGATCCATTACACACAGAATGAACCATTTCTTGTCTTAATGTATTTAATTTCTTCTTAATTATAATCATTATGGCTTACATTTAATGAAGACATAAAATGTATTGTCTCAAAAAAAATATGTATGTTTAATATGGAAATGTTGGCCTCTGATAAGTATGTCCATCTATATGCACTCAATACTTGGTTGGGGCCATTTGACTTGAACTACTGGAAATTGACTTTTCCACAATATTCTAATTTATTGAGATGCACCTGTATATTCATTAAAGAAAGTTGATTTAATAAATTTAAGAAAACCTAATTTAATCAGATTTTTCACTTTAATCAAATTGAGGATCTTTTCTTTAGGGTGACGACATCCTAAAATATGACAACAGACATTCGACGGCTTCATTCTAAAACCTCAATAAAAGCTTTACATGTAAGAAATAACATTCAGTACAGCCCTTACAGATACAATCATCATATATTTATAGAAATATAGCGAGAGGTGCTTCATTATCATCTTGGGTGTAATTGATTCCTCTGATGATTGCCACTTCTGCTTAATAAGATAATTGGTTGAAATTATTTATTTTTATTCCAGTCTATAAAAAGAGTTTTCTCTGTAAGCCTCGCCTTGACAACGACTTAACAGAGAGATCCATTTTCCTGGCAGTATCCCTCACTGAAGCTGTGGGTCATGCTAATTTTTCATCGGCATCATTTCATTGAGCTTTAATTAACACAACAAGGATTCGGTGTCCTCAGTGTCATCCACTCAGACAGCTAATACAAACTCATTAGCCTAACTCCCAGCAACTCTAAAACAAAATGTTATTACACTGTTTACTGTTTTGGTATATATTAGAATTGATTACGTTGATGTATTCATCCACATAAATTAAGGTTTGCAGATCATATCCTGTAGGCCGTTTTATCTGCTCAGCTTTGGAGGTCGAAAATATAATTATTTTATTAAATGCAGCACAATGCAATCCTGGTGCTAGTTTGCTTAATCTGCTTCAGCAGCATTTCAAGCAACCAGCTGTCTGTCTTCTTCATGCATCTCGATGCTTTAGCCCGTGGTGACAGCAAGACTAATGTATTCATGGCGCCGCCACGGTGAGAGGCATTACTTTACCTTTGCTTAATTGAGGGGAAACTCCCCTGACACCTGCTTAGCACAGCGCTATGCTAGCAAAGCGGCCAAACTCAACCCTAGGAGCTGAGGCCACTGAACCCTGACTGAGAAATAACACAACCCGAGACCACCCAGGGACTGCCGAGGGGAGAAATGATTTAATAATGTTGATGAGATATTACACCAAGCCTTCCTCTACTGTCTCCTCTTTCGCTCTCCCTCTCATTACTTCTTACCTGGGGAGGGAGACGGCTCTCACTCTGTGCCTGAAGGTGTATTTAGATGGGGCTGCTAAATATTTCACACCCTAAAGTCAGACATGGAAAAGAAGGGAAAGAAGAAGAAGCAAAAAGGGGGCAAGAAATTGGTGCAGAGGGTTTTGACATGGATTGTGGAGGGAGGTTAGGGATTGTAGTCAAGGGCAGTCAGGGCAGCCTTGTAATTGGCTGACACCAGAATATAGCACTGGATTTGTGTGTGTGAGTGTGTGTGTGAAGTCAGACACTATAGACTGAATTCTGATAGGCCAAATATATCACTCCAGCCAGACTGCATTGCTTTCATTGTGTTGATGTGCTGCCATCACCTAGCACTCAAGTGAATGTTGATCTCAAGTACAACAGACATAGTGTATTATTTTCTTTGGGCTCCAGTACCAAACTCCCCCTACCTCTGCAACAATCCGAGCGAGGTCCCCTATGAGACTCGGCATGACAGCTCGACTGAGCTCCTGCCTCGTTTTTTAATTGTCCCATGCCCCAGGGGCTGCTGGGAGCCAGGTGGGTGGGGCTGCACATTTTCTCCAGGGGGGTGAGGAGAGGTGGGTGACAGAACGCTCGCAGTGTCAGGTGCAGGTGCGGAGAAAGGAGATGGAGAGGTTGCTGACAAGCTAACCGTGGGGAGCCAAGTAGTGGGAGGCCACTCACTCAGATGGGAGAGGAGAGGGAGCTTTATATAAGAGGAAAGCACACAGGAGGCATCCATCACCCCGCTCCAGCACCACTGCACTCACTGATAGATATTATTCAGCTCTTATCAGCTGCTCTATTACTAGACACTACTGCTAGAAATGAATGCAAAGATCACAATGTGGTACAACGGCAATAGATTTTTGCACTGTGAATGATAGTAGCCTGTGTCTTTTTGTTCAGAAAAGGTTTTGCTGTTGCAGGACTGGGAGAGCGTGTTGTCCCTTTTGGCTAAATTAATTCATGGCCCAACACTTCCCATAATGAGAGCATGGACATTAGGGATGGGCGTTTAGAAGAAACCTGTCGACTCAATTATCTATAAAGTTAACGATCAATTGATCGGTTAATCGCTGCATGCATACATGGGCAAAATAAAAGATATATATACAGTACTATGCAAAAGCCTGTTTTGATAACGGACACTTATTTTGAAAGGACGAAAAGAGACTCGATCCTGTCAATCGTAAAACTAACTCATGTGAGAGTAAACTGTAAAGATAACGTCTAGGAGTTCAATGTTTTATGTTTTAGCCCCCGAAGAGGCATGAGGTTAGTTTTCAAAGTAATCTTGCAAATTTAAATATGTTTTGTGTTTAAATAAATTTTGGATAAAATTAAACCTAGTAATTCATGCTAGCAAGGTTTGATACAATAAGCTAGTTTTGTTCAAATTAATACTCTTGTATTTCTGTGTATTTTATAATTGTTATTGTAACTTTCAGTTTGCAAACTGTAGCTTTATCCAACTTAATTCTCAGCACATTGGCTTATTCACATACGGCCGCAGAACTGAACGCTCGGCCGTGTTTCAGTTCAGTGAGTACTGATATGCAGTCAGAGATAAAATTTAATTTAAAAAATACACAGATCGATTAAAAATTCCACATGATTGACTAAATTCTTAACAACCATTAATCGATCATCAATTAATTATTCCCATCCCTAATGGACATCATCCTGGTCTCATTTAAATCATAACATACCTATACACCTATATTCTTCAACCAATCGATCAGTCGATGGGGGAAAAAATCTGCCCTGTATGCAGGTTGAGCGCATTTTACGTGCTTTTCATTCTTCATTTGTTAATAGTTTTGGCTGTGTTCATGCAATTGCCATGAATTTTGGCAAGATTGTGT
Source organism: Centropristis striata (assembly GCF_030273125.1). Taxonomy (NCBI): domain Eukaryota; kingdom Metazoa; phylum Chordata; class Actinopteri; order Perciformes; family Serranidae; genus Centropristis; species Centropristis striata. The sequence goes on from NC_081521.1 coordinate 22,402,735, forward strand.
ATTTTTATTTGATCTTGTTATTTCCAGCTCAGCTCTTGCAGTAAGGCTAAAATACACTGTGTACAAACAATAGTTACACTCTTAAATTGGCCACAGTGTATACTGCACTTTACCTGGTCACGTTGTGTGTCCGAAAAAATGTTTTTCCTGAGGCCAGAGTATTTTTTGAATGCTTCATCTTGAGAGTGCTATGTATTTACAGTACACTACAAACTCCAGCAGCGTAACAAAGCCATGAGCGTATATTATATGTTCAGTGCTGCACGTATTTCATTTTTTCTGCTTGCAAAGAGTTGAAAATGGTTTAACTTGAGAAAAAAAACTGCGACAGCTTTTATCCAGCCATCCAATCGCAGTGGAGAGGGTGCAAATAGCCTTATTAAAGCGACACCAGCGTTCGTCCAACCAATGAGAATGTATTAGCCCTATAAACTATAACTATAATCTATAAACTGCATATACAGTACTGTGCAAAAGTCTGTGTGAAAAAGCAGGTGTGAAAAAATGCATATAAGAATTGATGCTGGTTTCAAGTTAAAGGGTGGTTACACCAAATGTACTGATTTGATTAAGATTTTTCTTCTGTTCACTCACTTTGCATTTTGTTAATTGATAAGAATAAACTATTAATATTCATATTTTGAAAGCATTTTTTCACACCTGCCTAAAACTTTTGCACAGTACTGTATTTGGGGTTTTGACTGTTGGTTAAACACAAAAAGCAATTTGAATATGTCACCTTGGGTTCTCTCTTCAGTATTTTTTTAACAAATAATCAATTAATTGAGAAATTACCTGCAGATGAGTTGATACTTAACCAGTTGTGTAGAATACTTTGTATATTTACATATAACTACTATGATTGCAGAGCTTGATTCGATTGTGTTATCACCTACATTAACATGGCCTGCAGCAGTCATTCAACGCAAGTATTTTTATTAGCTGTTTATGTGGGTTACTAATTCCCATTTACATGCTACCCAATATGTTTAGACACCTCCTCCACATTATGTTGCAACATCAGTTTCCTTCCAGCACTCAACCTCATACCATCTCTCTCTGTCATGTTGCTGCTGTGTGATGGCCTTTGCAAAGATTCTGGAATAACACTGTGCATTGTGCTATTCATCTTGCAGCTACATGAAAGCTGAGTCAGATGGCGGAGCCTGTTTTATCAAGCAGTTGGATTTCTGCAAAATACTGTCAAAGCTCTCCTTGTGATTCATCACTCCATTAAGGTGCACACGGATCTTAAATGCTGCTGAATAGAGCGACTGGAATGCATGTGTTAATGTGATTATGCCATCTCTGACTGTGAACATATTCAGCTTGTGGTAATTGGAAAAGTATGTTTACATGGTGATTTATAATTCATTGTCTCGATTGGGTAAATGATTGAAAAATTGCAGTCCATGTAAACATAGTCATTGAGCCGCGGAGTGTTTTTTGGTAAAACGTCTGAACAACAGCAGAGCTTCTCTGGGCTGCTGGATGAAATGTTGTGCCGCTGAGAGGAAGCAGTGGCGTGCTTTTGGGTCTTGCTCTTCCTGTGTCGCTGGCACAGAGACGTCATCTGGGCCAGACACGCTCGGGTCAAAGGCTCTGAAAGTAGCCCCAAGGGGATTGGGGCTGCACTGATAGCATACCTGCTGTTACACTGCGATGCTATCCAACTGCAAGCCAGCCCAGGCTCCCTCCCAGCTGCTTTGGATTGTTTTACAATGCCACACGCAAAGATGGAGTGGGGCCATTACACCTCTGGCTCTCTAACGTTCCCTGCAGACACACACACACACACACACACACACACACACACACGCACACACGCACACACGCGCGCCTTCTTACACCTGCACAAATATGCATGCACGTACCTGCAGCCATGCACAGCATCACTGCACCCAAGTCTGTATATGTTTGTCTTCGAACGTACAGATCATCACACATATGCGAACACACACACACACACACACACACACACACACACACACACACACACACACACACACACACACACACACAAGACTCACACATACACCAAGCCAGATTACGCTGTCACCACAAAAAGCTTTGTAGCGGTGGAACAGGCAGGCTGGCTTTTCGTGAAGGGTCAGAGTTGACTGCAAATTACAGCTGGTGGCTGACCAAGGCCGGTGATGGATCTCAATGCACTCTGTGTTTACCCACACACACACACCTGCACCCCTGCGGATGAGAGAGACGGCAGCACAGCCGAGAGCACACAGCCATTTTGTAACACCTCAAGGAACTCTCTCTCCTCTCCCTGTATGAGGAATAGATGAGGTGGTGCCATTAAGTGAATTTGCTGTTATTTCCCCAGGCTCTTAGCTGAAGATGTCAAACCTCAGCCAGTGAGGCAGCCAAGGATGACTGCCGACTCAGGCAGAGGCAAACACACACACACACACACACACACACACACACATGCACTACACTCTCTGCCACGCAAATGATCAGCTTTCATGCTTCTGTGTAATTTATCAAATTGCTTGGGCATGTGATGAATGGGCCCAGATCTCAAAAGCAAAAAAGACATTTAGTTTGCATTAGGTTGCTGTTATGCCCATGTAACAGCTTAGAATTTAATTACAGTAAATGGTAAACATCATATTCACATTTTCTCAAACAATAATTCAGAAGGCATAATTGCTTTGTAGTTTCACAGACTTGCACTTGAGCGATTACACGAGTGAAATCGGCTTGTTAAACAAAAACTGTTCAGTCCCATTACTTATAGTACCGACTACTATATTCTCTTAGAATGAGAAAGTAGGCTTAATGTACTCTACATTTTCTCACAAATGCCCGCGCTCTCACATCCGTACTGTAGAAGAAGCGGGCTCTCTCCTGGTGATTTGTCACAGTTCCCCATTGTATTACACACCACCTCTCCTTCACACTCCAAATCCCCCCCCCTCTTTTCTTTCTCTACCTCCCCTCCCTCGCTCTCTAAATCATTTCTTTACATGTGTGTGGGTGCCCCCTCTCGCTGTGATTCTGATACTTCATAACGGCAGGAGGAAATTGAGCTGACCTTGAGGCTGCCGAGCTCCTTTTATAATGCTGATGTATGGGGCTGTGGGCGCAGGCAGCCAGTAAGTGAGAGGCATGTTTTTATTTGCTGGGGAGCAGGGCCCAGTGTCAGGACACATAACAGGGTTCATTTCTCGCCCACTCGAGCTAGCTAGTATGCCAGGGAGCTTAGTGTCAAGCATTCAAGTCCACGATGTGTGATTTACCTGCATTAGCCTTTGTATTCTTGAATAAGTTGCATCACAGAGTTAACCCTGTGGGTAGATTGCCCTCACTGAAATGTGATTTAGATATTGCTGCATTGCAAAAGCGTTACTGTTGCCAATACAGTCAGACTAGAGATTAATTCATACAGGATTGTTTCTGGCTAGTTTGCATTTTGTCGACAAAACAGTCTCTCCAACAACCTTATATCACCCTGACTGACGTTGGCGCCGTTATTTGTTCACGGTGGATGGCCCACTTTCTTCTCTTCAACAGCCCTCCACTCATCAGTGCAATCAGCTACCTCCTAACACAATCAGCCTGCTCTCAAATTACAGTCATGATTGAGACCAAGTCGGTTGCAAGAACAGACGAGGGCGCTTATGATTCAAGCTGTTCAGGAGGTGGACACAATAAATTGGTGTCCGTAAAATAGAATGCGATTCAGTGCAATAAACGCCACCTTTGTGATGCTCGGAAGATGCATTTTATGAACGAGGTGTTTATTCAACACTGAGGCAATTTTGAGTCTGCATTCTCTTGTTTTGTTCTGTTAATTAGTATTATATTGTCAGCTGTTTTTTTTAACAAAAGAGTTTAGAACATATCTGCAACACAGCCAAAATTAAACTGTGACTGCAACTAAAGATTATTTTCATTGTTAAGCAAACTGATTGCTTTATTCAGAACATTATTCAAAAATCAAATCTCACCCCATGCTGCTAAAGAAAAGCAAATGATTGAAAATGTTGTGTGCGATTTAAATGTTCCCATTGATGCAAACAAAAACTAACTTTGTCCTCAACTTTAGTCGTACGCTTCAAGATTAGAAACATTTTAAAAGTCATAGTGTAAGCAAACATTTATATTTAATGTTATATGAAGAGTCATATTTACTATGATGATTATTTTTCATATTCCACACTAGGATGTATGGCTTAACCGTGCATGTAAACAGAACTACTTCTGCCTTTGCACAGCGTGTTATTTATACTCTACTTGCAGCATTGTTTCTGGTTTTCAAAATAAAACCACTTTGATATTGTGGTGGCGTGACTTTTCACAATGACAAAAGGACAATAGAAATACAAGTATTCATTTGTTTTCACTTTGTCAGGAATTTTAAGTAGTCATTTTACCCCTAATTTGAAGCTTTGTGTGTAATAGTAGTGGCTGTGGTTGACATTAAGATGAGCGCAGGAAGCTCATCGGCCCTGCCAATTCGGCTCACTTCTCATATGGCACAGATCCACTTGCATAACCCCATGTCTGGATGCTGCACTCTGAAAACAGGCAAGGACCCAATTCATTCAAAGCCTATCCAACAACACATTGACTGTGCGCAAAATATGTTTTAGCAGCTTAACAGCGTCAGACTAATCAATTGATCCAGATTTTGCCGCCCATTGATCTTGGCACACCCTGGGTCCAGACTATTACAGTGCATGTATGATAATGATATCATTAGCAGCCCATGGCCGATCTATTAGGGCAGAGGAAATGCTTGTAAAAGCCACCCGAACCATGCATAGAAACGTTTGCGCTGCCAAATGCTGGGGCGAGTGGTCCAAATCTGTTTTGCAAATGCCTCCCTGTCAGCTCCCCCTCCCTACCTAACCACAGTAACGGTAGTGTGGCAGAGAGGCGGGCGGGCCTGCTGGTGCTGCTGACTGGCATTCTGTGTGTTGATGAATGTGCCGGCCTGACGGCTCAATGTGCTTACCTAACAGGAGCTGTTCTACTGTCACACTGAGTTTCTCAATGTCTCTCTCTCATTCTCTCTCACTCATGTCTTTTTTCGGAGGTAGTAAGGAGAGCTTTGCACTTGGCTAGCCACTGCAGCCTCCACACTGTTTCTCAAAGGTTAATGGAGCTGCCTCACAATGCACACTAATCACCAGGTAAACGCTTGATAGGTGGTAAAGGTCAGCTTATGACGACCAGCTCTTTTTGGATGAGGGAATCAGGTTGCCAAATATGGTTATTTGTGTTGGACCTGCTTGTAGCAGTATGTTGTCCTCTTCCTTTTTGGAATCGTTGCTCATATCCTAACACACTTGACACCCGCCTCTTACAGCATGGAAATAGTGAAGATGCAGCACAGGCTATCTTTGGTTTGTCCGTGTTGTGTTGTGGAGGTGTTTGAAGTGGTTAGCATGAGCCTGGTGCTAAAATAGTGGCTTTTCTGATGAGCATGTGGTGGACAGCCAGAGACACTGACAGACTGAGGGGCGGACTAAAGTCATGAAAGCGAAGCGCTCGTCTTTGATGTCAGCCAGCTTCCAAAGGGCCACGGTGGTCGGAGGGGGGGATTGAGGTTTCAGCGCAGGATTTGGGGATTGTCGTGTCAGAAAGGTCTTGCTGCAGTGTGTGTGTGAGGCCGTGCAAATTTACATACTAAGACTCAGACATAAGACTGAGACCAGTCAGTTAATGCAGGAAAGACCAGTATAAGGGATGACTGATACAGATCTCTTTTTAGCCAATATCAATAACAAATAATTACCTACTACAATGGTCTACGCTGATAAGATGATTTCCCATTTTTGTATTTTAAGAAGAGGTTCATAACTTGTAGTTTTTGTCTACCTGAGGGACAGAAAGGTAAAGATTTAGTCTGAAAAAATGGATGTTTTAATATTCCTTATCTCTGACTTAACCAAATCTTACTGATATAACTAATATATATATATATATAACAATTCTGACACTTGTTCACAAAAAAACTTCACTGTTATACTTTTATAGAGCATTTTGCAGAAGAATACTAACGAAATGCTTTGACATAATCCATCAAATCCGACATGAAAATGCATTAAATACTCGATACTTGTTTATTGCCGCATTGCAAACCAACTTTAAAGGTGCATACTGCCACATACTGTATCAAAGTGCGTGGCTGCACTTGTTAAGGCAATGATAAGCAATTTGGCTTTGTATTATAGGAGTTATTCGGAATAATATAAATTTCCCATTATCAACCAATATTATATCTGCCAAATATATATTGTGCGTCCCTAGCCAGTTTGTCTTTGCCATCACCCACATCACCCCATGGTGCACACATACAATAACCCTCAACCCTTAGAGGAATGGAAGTGATCTCGCTCTCACATGAGCACACATACTAGAATATAGGAATAGACATTTCTAGGGCTGTTGAGCTTGTTTTACTTTCTCTATTGTGACTTGAGGGAGCAACTGGATGGATGGGCAGTTTGTCAAAGGAATGATGTTCCATGCCTTGTGCTATTTGGATACAGTTTCTAGGCCGAGATATGAGCAGATTAAAATGAAGACGGGTTAGTCACAGGCTGATTTAAAAAAAAGAAAATAAAAATAAATTGAAACAGATGAGTCCCCGTCTGTTTGTATGGCTCTGCGAATGCATGCTTGATGGCCACATTGTATGTCCCCATGGAAATTCCAGAGTTACTGAAGGGATTGCAAAATCAATGTGAGCTATTCATACAGGGATCTAATCCTCAGATTTACTGCCATTTAATCTGTGGTTATGGCAGGGCTCTGATGGCTCTAATGCTGTCAAACAGATGTCCCTGCTCAGCCACCCAGGTTAGGCTGCACCTGGTGACACCATTGAGCCCTGGCACTAGGTGGCCCACTGCACATTTCATCTTCTCCTCAGGTGTCAACTATTGTACGAAAACATGCATTATAGTGTCACGGTACATCCAAAAGAAAATCGAGCCAAAAGTTTACATCAAACACCCATGATCCCAAAATCCTCTTTAGTTGAGATTGTGTGAATATAAATGCTATGTGCTTATTTGGATGGTTGGAGTGTGTATTTGTGCTATTTTTGACAGTATGCTCTGCTGGCTGTGCTGTTTAACAGTGCTGAGATTGCATGGATGGAAATACTTGGATTTTATTCACTGCACACCTGGTGTTATTTTCAAATTCAGAAAGGAAACAGACCATTTCACTTCAAAATGCAGGCTGAGTTCAGGGGGCGTATTGCTTCAGGAGCAGGAAACAAATAACAACAAACAGTATAATTTTGTACATCTTGTAAATATCATGGCATGCTGCCTTGTTTTGTACTAGCTTTGCCATAAAGGAATAATTGGTTAAAGGGGACATATTATGCTCATTTTCAGATTCATAGTTGTATTGGGGGTTATTACTGGAACATCTTAACCTCCTTTAATGTTCAAAAACACACTTTTTTTCTCATAGCATCTGTCTGAATTCAGTTTCTGTCTTAAACACTCAGTTTTCAGCGCCTGTCTCTTTAAGCCCCCTTCCCGAAAAAGCCCTGTCTGCTCTGATTAGTCAGCGTTTCTTGGTACTGCACTCTCCTGGTCTCTGCACCATCATTACAGCTGGGGAATGACCGTAATGGGGTATAACTGCACTTTCTAGTGTAAAAATAACACAAATTACATAATTAATATGTTCCAGCAGGAATGTGATCCAAAATTGGGAAGAAATTTACCTCAACAAACAAAATTACAGTTTTCTCTGACATTAGCGTTACAAGTTGCAGTGTATGTGATATAAATGCTGCAGCAACATGCCTAAAAAAGATGGTCATGTAAGGAAATCTGTGTCGAATTGACATTATTTGAAACTTTGGCCATGTTTTAATTTGATCATCCCACATTGTAACACGATATGACAGAAAATAAGTAAGAAACCAGCCACAACACATTCATCCTATAGTAACCTATATATTCATTGATCTCTCATCATTTTATCTTGTCTGTGAGGTGTCCTTCATTTTCTCATCCTCATAATATTCAGAGCTAAATATAATGTGTTCAACAAACACATTATTCTTAACCATGATGACTAATTTTCCTAAATGATCCTCATCATTCATTTGGTTTTGCAACCAACCAAAACAGTGGCAAACCATTGACTCACATGAATAGACTTAAGTAATTGATAGATGATAATTGACTAGAATTAGCCGTTTTCATGAAAACACAATTCAACACTACACTCTTTCCACACAATCCTTTAATGAGTGAGTTGTGTAAAAAATTATCTGTTAAAATCGAGACGTGCATCTGGCAATTAATTTGGATCGCTACGTTCTGTACATGACTGCAGGCGCACATGCAGGACATAAATGCGCACATATACACATCTTCCATCAGCGGGGTATTAAAATGCTCGCATTGAAATGTAGCAGATTGATAGTGTGCGTGTGTGTGTTGCGTTTCTGGGTGTTAAAAGAGAGTAAATGCAGGGAATCTCTCAGTGTGCGGATGCTGAATGTGAAATGTCAATGTTATTGAACAGGTGCTGCAAGGCAGAGCTGTGATGTTTTTATTTCCAAGCTCTTGTCAAGCAAGGCAGAGAAGAGAGGGCTCATGGGATAATGGGGGAGGTTCAGGGGTGGGGGGATTGTGTGTGTGTGTGTGTGTGTGTGTGTGTGTGTGTGCGCTTAACAGTGTATGCAGCAGGTATGAGTGCCTAGATCTGTGTGTATCCAGAGAGGTTTATTGAGAAGAGGGAAATGAATACTGGCTTAGAATAAATGCTTGCAATCTCCTCATAGAAAATGTTAACTCTACTGTGAGGGGATATTATTACTATTATTTGTGCACCTTCTTTCAGTTGCTACGATCACCACATGTTCAGCCAAATATGGCTGCCATCTTCACCCATGTATACAACTCTACTGTCAAGCTGTTATCACCTTGTTTGTTCCATTTGCACATCATTTATGTTTTTTTTTCCCCTGTCCTGTGTGTGTCTGTTCTTTCCCTTCAGTTTCTCTCTTGCAGACTGTCGTTGTGTCAATACTTGTTGAGAGGCAGTGTGGCAGTGAGCTAGGAGGTGAATGCAGTCAAGGTTAGTCAACAATGCTTCGTGACACTGGAGCGCTGACTAACACAGCGTTTTTTGTTTTTTTCCTGCCCTAACCCCCTGCTCCCTCCCCTAATATGTATCTCTTTCCTGCCCCAATTAAAGCTAATTTTTTAACCACAATTATTTTAGTCAGTTCTGAAATTACAATTATTTGACACTATTATTCATTAAGTAAACATCATGTATTCATTACACTTTAAAAACTTTAACAGTGAATATTATTTTTTTTTTTATATTTTATTTTTAAGTTTTTCACATGAAACAAACACTTTACGACAATTACAGTGAACAGTGAATATTCTTAAAATTTAAATATAATAAAATGAAAAACAAATTTAAGAAAAGATTTAAAAATCTTTATATACATATATATATGTATATATATATATATATATATATGCACTAACGCAACCTACTAAAAAACTATTTAAGATATGAAACAATAAATCAAAAATAAATCAGATCAAAATAACTTCTCTTCACCCTTCACTGTGCTTCGTCCTCTCCACTGTCCTCCCTTCTCCTCCCCCTCTCAGCCATCTTTTCCTGCTACTTTCTGTTCCAGTAGAGTGAACAGCTCAAGCCTGTCAGCACTCATTCATCCCTCAACTGCTAACTCATGCTAACCCACACCCATGTTTGTGTCAAGAATTCAAGGAGACTTTATTGTCATTACCATGGCCTGTTACATGGGATGGGAATGAAAAATTTGTACTTAGGACGCGGTTAAGACAAATATAAGTCATGGAAAAAAATTATCATTAGACCACCATTTCTCTTCAATTTCTTGTTCATTTTAATGCCTGGTACAACTAAAGGTACATTTGTTTGGACAAATATAATGATAACAACAAAAATAGCTCATAAGTGTTTAATTTAAGAGCTGATATCTAGACATTTTCCATGGTTTTCTTGATAATGATTTTGGTTATTGTCAAGAAAACCATGGAAAATGGCTACATATCAGCTATATATATAATTGAAATAGTCTAGATGTATCATTTCCTATGTTTATCACCTATACACACACCTTTCTTCTTCCTATGCAGCCAGTGCAATGCTGTCTTTGGTAGATTGGCGACTTAAAGGAATCACATCACCAATCATTTATCCTTGCGGTTTCACCTGTGAGTTTGCGTTGCACTTTTAATTCCAGTAAACACATGTGAACATGTGATTACCGTCTTGCCATTTACACTTTCCTTTCCTGCCATTTAAAAAAAAAAAAATAAAAAAAAAATACAGAATGGCACGAGTGAGAGTAGCGCCTATCTGAATGTCCACAACCGCAGCAGGGAATCCAGTCACGATATGGAAGGGGGGCTGCAGTTCAAAGCCGACTAGCAGGTTACTTAATGAGTTTGGTAATTGGCTTGCTGTGGCCTCTGCGCATCCCTGCCCTCCTGCTGCTGATGTGTGCAGGAAGAGGGAGAGCTACTGGCTTGCACTGCCTCACTCGCTCAGTCTTTTCCTTCCCTCACGCGACCCATCTATCTTTCCCTCCATCCATCCCTCTTCCAATAGCTGACTTAAGGAGCTAATACTGCACCAAGCCTCCTCTGTATATCCCCCTCTGTTCCTATTATAAAGACAGTTAGCATGCTGCATGCTAGGTTTCCACTCTGCTTGACGTAAAATATCAACGACACTGTCCTATCTCTTATTTCCCCAGTCTCTCCCACTTCTCCGTGTTCTTTTGCATGCACACTCACTTCCTACCACACACACAAACACAAAACTATTACATGTAAGACGCTTCATGCATTATGCAGAATATGTGCATCCAAACAAGCAATTTGCAGAATTTCCAGCTCACCACTTCTGAGTAGTAATTCTCTGTGTGTCCACAACAGCATAATGAGAAACACACTTCCATGCTCAGTTGATTCATAAGTCCAAACAATAAAGACAAAGAGTAGCAGGCTTGCCATGTAATCATAAATGACACCTAACATATTATTCTCAGATTTCAGCACATTATCTCCCACCAGAGACATCAAAGGGACAGCTATTCTTCTTGTTGTATTGCTGTTGTAATACTGTGCAGTAGGGGGGAAAAACAGCATTACATCTGCTTTAAATCTCATTAACTCGTGTATTAAATTATAGCAGTAATAGTTGAAAGAAAAAATATCAAAATGACCTTCACGGTTTAGTTGTAATTGAGATAGGTATAGTTTTTTAGTGTGGATTGTTTATTGCTTTGTTTGTTTATAACAAGCCTCTAGATTTAGCGCCTTTAGGGATCTGCACGAGTGAGGCTGACCTAATATACATTCTGACTAATGAGCAAGCTTCCCACCTTCCTACCTATTCCCATTAATTTCCATTTTGTATCTTTAAAAAGCCATAAATAAAGCCTGCATGCATTAGTAAATGTAGCCGTCTCCAGTTGCAAGACTGCTGCCAAGCTTTTTATCTACTCCCACAGTTGAGCGGTTGATTCTGAACGCTGTAGGGGTTGGAAGGCCAAAGCACAGCTAAGTGGCTCCTCTTGACCTCAGCACTGATCTCCCAACTGTCTGCTCCGACTGCACACAGACACATTTTTTACCCATTCGCTCCCACAAAAACAGTCTAATCTCATAACACAGCCTCAACACCATGTCTCCGTGCTGTCTTTTTAAAAAAACATATATTTTTCTCACAGCACCCAGTGTTGACATGCTGACCATACATTTGCCTTTGAGATTACTTCTCTCTGCTATTATTCACGCCAAGTTGGAAAAAAAGCAACATGAGGAAAGCAAGATGGAAAATTCGAGATGTGAAAAATTAGCTTGAATGACTTGAAAATCTTGTTCCTCTGACCTATAATGGCTGTGCTTATTCTAGTTATCACTATCTATCTGTAAACTAGATGGCTGAATCATTAGCTTACACACTGAGAGCAGCCGAGTGTGACCAGAAGAGAGTAATTGATTTCTGAATAAGCATTGGTACTGGAGGGGGGAAAAAAAGAAAAAGATACAGCTTTGTGGACCACTGCACCATCTTAATACGCATGTCATAAATTATAGTGTCGGGAGTTCATTTTCTGTTTTACACATTATGAGCCTCCTCTCCCCGACTCCTCTCCACCTCCTCTTTTAGCTCAGCAACAGCATAAAGCTGCACCTCCACTCACTGCCCATAGGGTGGCAGTGTATGGAGGTGAGACAGCCATGTGCTCTGTGTGAAATGGAGCAGTTACTGGCTATTTGAGCAGATTAGCTTGGAGACAGTAACCACACAGGAATCACACACACCAACCGCCACTCTCTCTCTCCTTCTCCCTCTCTCTCTCTCTCTCTCTCTCTCTTTCTCTCTTTCACAATCATGGCACCCATTTGCTTTGCTGTCTACTGATGTATTTTAAACACAGTTTCACCCTGCTGGAATAGGATTTTACTAACTGTTTCCAGAGTTAAGCATCAGACACATGTACTGTTTGTTTATCTTGCTGCGTCTTTGTTCACAAAAGGATTTGCCTGAAATGTAAACTTCCTCTTTTTTTCGCCACAGCCTGCAGTCTGTCTCTCTTCTGTGGCCCTCTTGGAAACACAGTTTCATTCCTTAGAGTTTGTTCTCGGTGCAGCCACGGCAGGCTGGACTGCTCTTTTATTCAGATGAATGAGGCCCTGTTTTGCCTGGAGAATCAGACAGTCCATGTGAGAACTGAATGTGAGAAAGAATGTGTGTGGAAAATCGGGCTTAGTGAAATAGCATCTAAGTTATTACACGTGTGCATTTGTCTGTGTCTCCTCACTTCCTATACGTGTATGTTCATGGACACACCTCGTTGATTTTTCTGGCTCATAACTATTTCACATGCATATCATCTTTTACCGTACTTTGGTGTCAGCAAGCTGTGATCTAATCACGATAAACAGTGTGAGCTTCTATTAAAATCAGTTTATTTTTCACTTACATATATCAAAGTCTGCAAATGACAAAACAGATTTTGCTGTATTTTATAAAGAGAAAATGCTGTGATTCCTCTCACTAACATTTGATGAATTTGTCTGCCAGGTGGCAGATACCTCCATCTGGAATAAGGTTTACTGACATTCATTTTTTTTAATATGCAATAGTTTTACCAAATGGCTGCTGCAAGCAAGTTTCACTCTCTTGAGTAGCTTGTGTAGCTTGGCAAAGAGATTAGACATATGTAGCCTACAAGTGTCTTGGTTTTCAGAGTGTTGCGAGGCTGCCAAATGTGACTGTGAATAGCTATGTAAACAAGATAGCTATGTGAGCCTAGACCTTGCACTGATTGCCTAAAGTGAAATACCATTCCTTGGCTTCTTTCACATTTTTACAACTGTGTTAATGATCGCAAATAAAGGCTCGCTAGGTAGCAGGTTAATTACTAGCTGTCTGTTTGGATTGCCTCCAGAGGACATCTTGATTTTCAGTTAGTCTTTTGTCACCATAATAGGGCTGTTTGCTCATGAGGAGAGAAACGTGTAACCTCGTTTCTTCAAAGGTCCTTTTTTAGTTAATGAAAATTTACTCTGTCGAGTACTGTTTTTTTTTTTTTAAGCTAAAAGTCCTTGAATCTTCATATCCACAAGCGTGTAGTTAACCATATTTAGTTGACTAATTTCCTTGAGTTACTTTGTTGGGAGATTGGAGAGGATTGTTTTATTGCTTCCCCTTCTCTCTACCCCCTCCAGGCAAAGTCTGTGTTTTAATTAGTCGTGTAAGACCCAATTTTCCCTTTGGATTCCCCAAACTTGTAAAGTGCTCTCTTAAGAATCCATGAAGGCTAAAAGGGGCAATGAATGATTTGAAGTCAGCTTTTTTTTTTTTTTTTTTGCTTGCCTGCCAACAGTGAAGAGGGAGGCCTATCAGCACTTGCCGTCAGTATGAAGAACAGTTACTTGAAGCAGCAGGCACACAGAGCCTTTGTTCTTTATGGATTTAGGTACGTGTGGCGAAGAGAGAGTCACTGCTTTTTTCATCTGGAAAGCACTGTTCAACTTTTTTAATATGAGACGAACGGCTCCTGTAGATAATACCTGCCCGAGAATGGTAAAATGGTCTCAAGGTTCAATCTAGCACATCCGTTTTTCTTTTTTTTCTTTTTCTTTTTTTCCCCTCCTCGTATTATGTTTTGGCAGCAGGGAAGTTAGCTTGTTACACTGTAGAGATTTAGTCATGTGTTAAAGTCTTCTGAAGTACACCCCCACCACCGCCACAACCTAACCCTGCTTTTGGTTTACAAGTCTGTTTTCTTCTCTCAATCCCCTTTTCCTTCAACTTGTCTGCTCATCCCTGGTGAATGTATTAAATGAAGTTACTAGATATGAGTGCTTAAGAGGCCAGGGCCTCTGAGGCTTGCCAAGTCTCTCACAGCCTTGGCTCAGTCATCCATGTCGCTTTTTTCTGTTGTTTCAGCTACTGGTTCACTTACTTGTATCGCCGAGCACTTTCTCTCTTTCTTTTTCTCTTTCTCGCTTGCTCTCTGTGTTTGCTGCCTCTGAGTGGCTTGTTTTTCTCCAGTGTGGAGAAATCAGGCTAAAGCAAACAGTGTGTGTCAGCCACAGCTTTTGTTAAGTATTCATTTTTAATGAGCGTAAGTGGCTACAGAATCCTATAAACCATAAATGGAGTAGTCACACTGGGGAGGGGTGAGGAGGGGGCCGTGTTGGCCTTTGATTCAGTGGCTGTCTTGCAGTCTTTTTGTTTAGTAACACTTGTACTAATTATGTTTGATGTGGATGAAGAAAACATATTTCAAAATGATAGTTTGTGTTGCTTTATTGTGCCTGTTTTCCCCCCTCCCACGCCCCCTCTGGTTTTGTAAGCTCTAACAAGGAATTGTTCTCCTTTTAATAATCTTTAGGAAAAAGACGGTTGCAATAAAGTGTCATTTTCTCTTTCGAGCAGAGCGCATCGTTGTTAGATTTCCTTTTTCCTCTGAATTCAGAAAGAGGCAGCGAGGAACCAGTTTTTGTTCTGTCGGGATCGAAGGCACTGTAGCTGTAGAAGGGGGTGCTCAGGGAAAAGGTATTGTGATGGGCCGTTTGAATGCTGAACAGAATTGAATAGACACAGTCAGCTTCCCAGATACATGCTTAGGCCTGTAGAATGTGGAGTGCTTTGCTTGTAACTGCACCGGTTGTCTCCTTTCATTATCGGTTAATGGTGCCCAACTTGACAGAGCCATGTGATAAACAGAGGAGCTGTGAAATCCTGGAGGTGGAGTTCTCGTCTGCCTGATAATGGGATCTCATCTGCCAGGGAGGGGAGACTGCCCCGCCAGCCAATCCAGCTTTGCTCTGCACTGCCTTCAGAAAGGATTCACTGCACTCACCCTTCACTGCTGTCTTGGCCCAACTTAAGCCTACTGAAAATGTGTTGGCTGGTTTCTCCTTGTGTAACACATGATGGAATCATTTCTGGAGCCTGGAACATCATTGAATTCCCTTTTTTTTACGCTTCGGTTGTGCATTAGAATCGGTGAGAGACGTAGATTTCTGCCTCATTATCAATCGTGGATCCTCTGGATGTTTGTGTAGCTGAGGAAAGGACTGTGTGTAAATATCATAAACATTGACCTTGTGAAATGTATACATACTGTGATAAGGGAGGAGCCGTTGTGTTCGGTTACTATGTGGAGGGGGAGTACGACTTCTCAGGACAGTTGCCTCAGGAGCTGGAAAAGGTTTTACCAGTGTTTTGTAGCACACCCCCCACCCTCTGCCATTGAAACGAAGACGACCAACATGGTTTGCAGCACAATGAAAGACCCCCTGCACACCACCCTCAACTCAATTGCTATTGATCCTCACTGCCTGCCTCTCCTGCTGCCTGTGTTTGGCTTCACTGCAAAAAAAAAAGCCCAATGCTCAAACTATTTGCTTTAGTTAATTGGATTCTGACAGTGATCCAATATCATGTTTAAGACAATGAAAATATGTCATGCTCAGTGAAATGGAAATCATCCTATTAATTTATAACTTAATGCAGTCCATCTATTGTTTTCACGCTCCTCTTATGTGTCAGGGAGATTGTCAGACTTCTTTTCATTGGTAGTTGAAAAAAAAAAAGGAAGCCTGATGTATATATATGTATATATTTCTACAACAAAATGAAACCGTGGAAAATAACCCGGATCATATTTGATGTGATGTGTGCAGACTGGCCATTAAAAATCATCCTCCCAAATATTGCTAATGGACTTATTCACATTATCAACCCTGCTTGTTTCTGCCTTTTTAATGGGTGGGGTGACTAATTAATTCATTATCCAAAAATGCAAATGAGCTCCACAAGCCTGAGCAACATTCAGTCGCTTTCTTTCCTCTTGTGTATTTTCCAGCAGATGCGCAGTGTTTCCAGATATAAATCAGGGACCTGTATTTAGGAATATCTTGTAATTATTTAATTTATTTACCATTAAAACGTGTCATTGCTGTGTAGCATTGAGCAGAGAGGGAGAAAAAAATGTAGTGTGCTATTAAGCCATTATTAACAAGGCACTACTACTAGCTTTCACGGCTTTTCATTGTCTTGCTTTAGTGTTTCAGTCACATTCCCATAAGCGTTACCATTGATCGGCTGATGGTAGTGGGTCGGGCCACTTTGGCTGCCGTGCATCTAGCTTCATGATGCAGTTGCAAACACACACACACACACACAGTGCGCGCTGCGTTTCCCTACAGGGCTGCCATCAATCAACAGCCCCATTGGCGTCCCCCAACCACCACCACCTCCACCCTTTTGTCCCTGACGATTATTTGAATCCAGTCCATGTTTTTGTTTCGCTCGGATTTTTTTCTCTCCTTTTTTTTTAGTGTGGTCGGGGTAATTCTCCTTCACTAGTGTCTGGATAAAGAAAGACTAGGTCAGCCATGTGGATGCGTCTGTTGAACAGCTGAAGAGGAGGAGGAGGAGGAGGAGAAGGGGGGGTTTACAGAGACTGAGGGAGCGATAGGGAGAGCGTGGAGAGTGTGTGTGCATAGGAAAGAGAGAGAGAAGAGAAGAAGGGGGAGCGCGTGTGTGTATGCGAGTGTGTGTATGTGTGTGTGTGTGTGTGTGGAAAAAGGAAGCGGAGCCTGTAAACGGCGAACTCGCTGGTTTCCTACCCCTCGAAACAAGCGCTGTGTTACTTTTCATGTGGACACTATCATCGACAGCAACAACAACACGGCCGAAGGGAATAGGAGCAGTTTCGAGGGGGGACTAGCTGGCGGTATAGTGCCTTTGCTCGGACGCGAACAGTAAATCAGTAAAGTGAAACCGTCTTTTGTTGAAGCAAGTGCTCGCCTGAGCCCCTCCGTGCGGGCAGCGGGTTTAAAAGAAGAAAAAAACGCAACGGGGGGATAAAAAGTGCCCGTGTTCGCCTCGTTTTGTCCCGGTTCTTGGATTTGGCCCAGCTGGCGTTAAGTTCGGTGGGTCATCTCGGGCAAGGATTGCGTTTTGAACTTGTTTGCAGCAGTCTCTGGGACTCCAAGAATCTCCAGACTGGCGGGTGAGTAGTTGAATAAAAAAAAGATTTGCAGGACGGTTGTGGTTGGAGGAGGAGGTGGAGGGGGGTGCAGACAGGGAGAGCAATGTGTGGGTGATAAAGAAACGGAATTCGGGAAATAGTGATGAATAAAGTCGGGTGGCACTTACACTTTGAGCTAAAAGTGTCCTAATTTGGTTTCTACCCTGAGAAGGAAGTGTGTGTGACCTCCAGTCAAATGTTTCTGAGTGCTCCGGCGAGCTCAAAGTTGGCTGCATTGTTGTAAAACTTGGCTCTCTGTAGACTGTGTAGCAAACCCCCAGGCAACCTCCATGACCTGGCCAGCCTGCAACAGGGCTTCAGCAGCTAATGGCTTTAGAGTCGGAATAATGAAGTAAACAAAATGAAAGCTGCCCAGGAAGCAGACATCAAAGATATAAAAACTACTTGCGAGTGTGTATTCTAGCAATCAATCAACTTCGAGGAAGCTGCATATTGACAAGAGGGTTGAAGTTGAAGAAAAACTAATCTTGATGAGTCAGTGAGACGGGTGGGATTTCCCCAAGTTTCACATAAAAAAGGATTGGCTGTTGGATTTACAGCTTTGCTCGAGTCATAAATTGATTATTTGAGTGTAATAATGGAAAGAAAGTTGGGTGTTTTTGAAAGACTGGTAGAAGACCATGTGCAGGAGATCGGCTGAACCAGCAAACTGTTGAAGGACCACCAAATTAACTTGACTTCCCCCCTTCAGCACCCCAGAGGCTATGAACTCTGGCCCAAGCACATGCAGCTCTCACTGTGAGGGGGGAGATCTGTGCCTGTTGTTGAAAAGAGCAGGGGGGGTTGGTGGTGGTGTGTGTGTAAAGGAGGGGGACAGCTTAGGATTTGAAAGCAGACTACAGTTATTTGTCTGAAAGGCAGCTTATCTAATGTTTTCCAGTTATAGTAGAAGGGGGGAGGAGTGCTTGTTTACTTAAATCACTGTAAATTGGTCATAGTAAGTCTTCATGTGACTCCAGTCAGAAGCTGAATCCACAGGGTATGTGGCCACATCAGCACAAAGAAATCTTCAGCCCTGTAACAAGATATAAATCGAGGAGGGGGGAGGCAGTGATTACCTTCAATCTCCGCCATATAAAAACAATCCCTTCCTGGAGTCCTCCCCCTGCTGCTGCATTTTTCACCAAGCTATTACATGGACTCAGATGTTACATTGCTAATTGTGAGGAGCTAATCTCCACCAAGCCCGGCTTCCTCTGGCATTTTTTGTGTGTCCCCCTGCTAGCTGAGAAGTGACCTCTAGCTTAATGATTCAGATGTGATTAATCCACGACACTGCATGGGCTAATGTATGGCACAAGCACAGCAGATAATGGAGCATTGCTGGAACATAAAGGACATTTGCTCCACCTAAAAATGTTTTGAACATTTGAGCTCAATTGGTTTTAAAAGTCACGCTGATGTGAATACGGGGCACTGTATAAGTCATGAGGTGCAATTATGGTTAAAAAGTTAACAGTGGTTTTGTTCCTTAGTGTTCCTTTAACTCACAACACTGCGCAGCCAGCCGGTGCTCTGTAATCTTACAAGGGAGTGATCTTTGATTTAGACATCATTAACAGATCAAGTGGGAAGAGTTTACAGCTATACACATTTTCTTCCCTTTGCATTGATGATTTTCACGTGATGTCACTCATCATATGGTATGCACCAGCACTATTGGAAGACACTCTAGCTGCATAAAAAGATGAGAGTTAAACATTCCAGTCATATGGGTGAGAAGACATCTATGTTTGCTTCCTAATTTTTTTTTCCAGAAGCAAACAAACGTCATGAGTTTTGACTGCCACTGGTTAATTCAACATGGATGAATTACACATGTTGCAGGCCTTGTTGTCTTGCAGTGAGCTGAATTCTGCATTTTATATTGCTACCTCTGCCTACATGTGCTGGAGGCAAGCTATTACTAACAAAACTTCCTGTGTCCAGTGGCATTATAAGCCCTACATGGGTTACACCGGTCATGTGATGTGCATTTTTAGGCGTCTTAGTACAGACAGATATTCTTTCTGAAACGGTGCTAAATTACCATGTGGGAGGAGATCGTTCTGCTTTTAAAATGGCGTTTCAAATTGTATAGTGTGGACGTAGCCAAAGGCTTTTTTCTGGTTGATTCATAAAGCGATAAATGTTTTTTTTTCCCTGTTTGGTGGTCATTGAATCGAATGATAGACCCGTCTCTGAAATGGTAGCCAGTAGTGTGACAGAACAGATTTTGGTTATGTGGCCAACGTTCACTATCATGTAAGGAAACATAGCATAGCTTTTCTTTCTGAAGACATTTATAAATGTTCCTCACATTCCCAGAGGTTAGGATATCCATTTAGTTCCACTACTTGTGGAGTGTATGAAAGACGAAGTGGTCAGACCTCTTAATGGAGTTGTACACAAGAGCCTGAGTTGTTCTGCAGTGTGGGATTTGTATGGGAAGAGAGCACTCAGGGTTTCATGGTACGACTGCTATCAGATGAGAATATAGTGGTCTTAACCTTAATTATGTACACACTACCATACCGCTGTCTGTATCATTTCACATCATCTCTATTTGCAGTGCTTCATACCAGTGTTTGTAGGAAATTAAATCTGATGTGCAATTTGATCTGGGTCTGAGTCCGCAGTCTGCCGTTGTTGATTCATGTAAACCAAGGGAATCATAGTAGCGGTGTGACTCACCCCCTCTTCATAAACACAAGTCTCACCGCTGACAAGGTACAGAGAGCGAGTAAACATTCAGCTCACATACAGGCGCGTGTATGAGTGTCACCTCTGAGGAATCTGAGGGGCGATATCCGGATCAAAGAGGCTGTTTCTGGCCATACAGAGAGAGAGATGCTTCATAGAGTGAGGCTGTAACGGCTGTCTAGCTGCTCAGAGGCGGCTGAATGTTTGACAGGGCATTGGAAAAACGTTATTTAATCTGCTCGCATGATGGCCCTCACTGGGATTGCACCACGCTGCGTCTCTGCCCCCTTTTTTCCTCCCTGTGTCAGGATGATGGCAGTTTCTGGCTGGTAGAAAAACACTCAGGTTGTCTGTGTGTTGTGTTTGTTTTACCGGCTCGATGTAATGCATAAAGAATCAGAGAAATTGTAATTGATGCAATGTTGGCAGGCCTTTAATTGTCTTTCTAATGAGTAAGTCTGCTGGGGTCTTGATATCTTTTCCATCGGGGTAATAATCTGAATGACTCAACTGTATCCCATTGTAATTACAAAGAAATGACCCAATTGTTATTATAATAAGCAACATAAATGAAAACAGATGTGATTTTTGACCCATTAAAAACAAACTGTTTGTAGGTAAATTACAACTCTGGCTTTTTGGTTGTGTGAATGTGACTTAACTGCATTTCTCTCAGCCACATACAAGGTACACTCGCAGTTACCCTCTCACTTTTGACCCCAACATCACAGAAATGCAAGAGCAGCCTTATAATAAATCTAGGCGGAAAATCAATGAGAAGTCATGGCGTCCATTCCATTGTTGGGATCATTTCCATCCCCCTACTCATAAGCACACTCATGGTTTTGAGCAGCAATGATAAATCTCTTCAGGTCTTGTTGATTCTTTAGACGGGTTTCATTTCTAAATGGAACAAGCCAGCTCGCCACTTCCTGACCTATTGTCCTTGCAGATAGTGGTTCACCAGTGACGCATTTAGAATACATTAGCCACTGATTGACATGGTACACATGAAACAGTGGTAGCACTGCTAAGGAGGCAGTACCCTCTGGTGGGTGACTACTGAAATAGAGAGTGATGAAGGACTGGAGAGGTGCTTTGATTGTTCATAGAAAATTCCATCTAAATTGTTTTGTGCACAGAGGAAGGGGCCGATATCTTTAATTAACATAAACCTCGGGAGCCAACGATGAGTGAGAAATTGGGATAATTGAAAATAGGCTCTGTTTCCTTTTCCCCCCACTCTGTCGGTACATCCTTAAAGCAGCTGAGCCCATCGGAGGGCACTTTCACACATGTTAAGTGGGGGGACATCTGGCCTCGTTAATTCAGTGCATGGTCATAAAGTGGAATGGCGGTCCCCACAGGGCCGCCCGCTTCGAACACCGTCAGATGGAGCCTGTGCGTCCTCGCTGCCTCCTCCTCATCCTCCCTGTTGACTGTCCCTCTGACACCAGCTCTGACACTTCAACGAGAACATCCTCACAATCCCGCTGTGATGTTTAAACACACATGCCAATGTCTGAGGACGATAAAGCAACAGTACATAAACTTTCATGTGCCAGGAAAGAAAAATGTGTATTCTGTTAGGCTGTAATGTGTACTTTTATTGACCAACCCTAAATTTTATTCGCTTTTTAGTAGGGCTCGGCGATTTGGCCAAAATCCTCCATCCTAATATAGGTAATGTCATATCTCAATAACTATATAGAATGTAATGTGGTACTTTAATATAGTCTTTATGAAATAACCACATGGAAAAGCCTCTTTTAATATACTCCACATTAGCAAAACAGACTCTTTCGTTCTCCCCAGCTTTGCTTCTATGTCCAAGGATAAATACAGTGGTCCAGCTAACATAAATATTGCCACTACACAGTTCGACTGCTGTTTTTGTCGACATCGCCATAAGGAAATATAGAAAAACATCTTGAGATAGCCCTCTTGCCTATATGTTGCCATATTGTGCTGCTCTACTTAGTTTGTGGGCATCAGCTAATTTGCCATTTTTTTCTTTCTATTAATCGGTTATTCACTTGGTGGGTATAATTTCAGAAAATAGTGACCAATGTCCATCCCAGTCCCTCATAGTTCAAGGTGATCTCTTAAAATGTCTTTAAAACCCAAAAGTATTCAGTCTAATATGATATACAACAGTGAAAAGCAGAAAATCTCAAATTTTTGGAGGATAAACAGCATTTTCTGCATACAAAATTAGTTTAATAAATAATCGATTATCCAAAATAATTGCATATTTTTCTGTTGATCGACTAATCTAAACGTCGGCTAAAGGTTGCAGCTCTTATTAGTACAACAAAGAAACAAGAAGCTTGATGTGATTTTAGCAATTGCATACCCAGGCAGAGTTTATTTCCCCTCACTGTATATTGGATATCAGTAGCCGGGGTCCATTAGGTGTGTGTGTTATGATGAGTGGGCTGTCAGAGTCTATACTCCTGTATCCAACTTACATCTCTGCATCCTCAGCAATGGCTGCAGAAAAATCGAGTGACAGCAGCAGGGAAGCTTTCATGCTGCACATTCATATCCTATTTTAGCAAGTAAACATTTAATGTGTTTAAATGTATCACAGCTTTATTTATGCATAGGATCTGCTGTTAAGTCTGAATTATACATTAGCCAATGAATAATGCATCAGTGCCATTCCTTAATGATTACTTGCCAGGCAGCGAATGGTAATATTTGCTGATAAATTTACCCATTGATCTTGCTTGTGTTTAACCAGGCTTGTAGAGATGATGTTTGCTCCATTTTGTGTTTAGGGAGGTTTTTTTGTCAAGTATGTAATCAAAAGCAAGATAATTGTCTGGGTTTTTTTCTTTTAATAAGATGTCTTCTAAAAATGACAAATGAGCCCCAAGGAATTAAAGCAAAATGGATACAATCTTAATTCTCTGAGCAGATACTACTTGGTACTTGTAGTTCTCAATTTGCCCATTTTCTCTAACATCTCCAGTAAGGTGTGTTTACATACCGCTGTCTTCATGGCTGCTCTTAGGATGATTTATTTGTCCTTAGACCTCGACAGATCAATGTCCAATTACAGTTTTGTCTTTGTTGGCTTGTAGCCCTTACACAACAGAGTATGTTTGTTTGAAGTCCAGAGTCTAGACGATGTCTGGTGTGTAGGTAATTTAGCCCATACTTGGTAAAGGTTGTCTTTTGATACTGCGTCTTTATTGGCACTGGTCACAGAGCCAGATTATTGGCACATTATCCGTATAATACTGTGTGTCTAGCGTTGCCTAAGCCTTGAAGCACAGCCCGTTACTGTGCAGATATATTGCTTGTCCACACAATGAGAAAATATTGACTTGTTGTCACTCACTCATTTGATTAGTTGTGCGGGTGATTCTGCTTTTCATTTGTCACCCTGGCAACGTAAATGGGGAAACACAGCAACAGCCTCTGTCTATCCAGTAATGAAGCACTGGAGCGTTGCAGCCTATCACATCTGGAAAACCTCTCTCTAAGCAGGAATGAATGTCTTTATCACTCACGTTGTATCATTGGCAATTGTCAGCTCTGCTAGTATCCACAAAAAGCCAACAGTTGACAGCTTTTCTCACTGCAGAATTTGCAGCTGCGTGGGAGGGATGTACTCCAACAATTCCACTTTGATTTTTCAGCTTAGTTGAGTGAGATTTATCCGTATATTTACAGTGTTGGCGAGTTACTCCATTTTCTTTTGTCTGTAAGAAGAGCAGTTTAAAGCAGTATGCCGCCGCTGCTGTGTGTGAGCCAGGTCATAACGAGAGCACCTTACATTTAACCCAACCGGATTCATCAGTGGCCTTGTTCTTCCAAAAATAATGAGGTAGACAGTAAGGGCTGCCCCGGGCTGCATGTAGGGAGATGATCTCTCTGAACCGGCAAATCATTCCTGTTTTTTATGCTAAAAAGACAGGCTAATGACTATTCTTGATGTGTGTCAGTGCTTTTAGTTAACTAGCTTTAATTCACAGAAAGATCTAATGGGCTTGATTGTCAAGCTGAGTTGAGGCAGTCAGCGAGAGGCTTATGCTCGGGTGGGGGGAGTGTAATTGTTTTCGCTGGCGGGGATTCTCTCTGGAAGGGATGACTGCACAATCCAGATATGTAAACCAGGAGAAACTGGAAGGCAATATGCTGATACCTTGTCCGTTTCCTCTTGATCAACCTTGGATTTTTAAGATAGAATTCCTAAGCTCTGCCCAAACACTCAGCTCGGCAGTAATGGTTGCTTTACAAACCCATGTCTGCTCAATTAAGCATTTCAAGCATGTAAATCGTATGTGAAAAATGGAGATCTTGAGGAAATCATTAACTGTGACGGCGCACCATAAAACAAAGAGAGGGGAGAGTTAAAGACAACAGATGCTCAAAGGGGTTTGATTCTGCTTATTGGAGCATGACACTTATTTAGTGCAGCGGAGAATCTCAGTGCGTCCATGGGAGACAATGATTCTGTGTCTTGCCAATGCACTGCCATTCATCCGTCTCCAGAGGCATTTGCAATATTCATTTAATGTTTTTCTGCATTCATCCAAACCTCGCATTTCTTTGTTTGCTCCAGCCTGGTGTCATTTTTTCCGAATCAGGTTGCTTGTTTGCCTGCACAAGACAGCTTGTAATGTTTATCAGGCTGTAGCAGAGAACACTTCCACCTCTTATGTTTCATAAATAACAAAGCCGCTCAGCCCTGCGCCAGTAAAAGAGAAAGGTTGCTATGATAAAGAGAGCTGACTCTATTGGCCTGATAAAGATCAACTTAAGACCCACCAGGAAGCAGTCCAGTTTGCAAACACACGGTTTTTGGGGTTAGTGTTTGAGTCAGCGCCGGGGCAAGACTGGACATCTGTCTCCCAGTGATCTATAACGCCCACAATCCCTCCCACAGACTGTCGGCTTTGGCACTCAATCAGTACACCGGTTGCTGTAGTACACCCAGCCACCCACAACAGTGGCTTATCTCACTAGCATAACAAACACCAGCCTAACAAAGAGGATAGAAAGCAATAGGACACAAGGCAACAGAGGACCTTAAGAGCGCCGTGCCATCATAACTCCACTTCAAAATGGAGGCCTTTGTTCTGAGATTGTTGGAGAGGACATCATAGCAAGGTAGCAGCACATCTTTTCATCCTCAAACACACTCACTCCCACACAGTCAGTCTGCTGTCGGTGAAGGAGATCCTCTTCCTGATAGGGCTTCAGAGAAAGGTATTCCTCTGGGACAGTTGTTGAGGGATTTCTAAAATCCTGCCATGCACTGATTAAAGGAACACTTGTAGATAATCTTTTTTAAAAATAGGATTTTACTGTGGCCATGTTGAGGTGTGAGGGGCAAAAAAAGCTCGAGATTTAGATGTTTAAATGGTTATCACCTTGGTATGATCGGCAACTCGACTAAGATAAATATTTAATGACAGGGTGGCGGGAATATAGCTGTTACTGACTGCTGGTGAGAAATGGAGCTTCTATTTAGAGCCCATACTGTTCCATAAAGTCACGGCACTGGTAGACAGCCCAAGGTTATTAGAGTGGTATGAGAGTAGTGTGTGTTTGCGGTGTGTCTGTGGGTTGCCGAAGATATCTCACTCTTTTCTTGCTGCAGTGATATGTAAAGGAGGGAAATGCACTCAGTTTGTTATTGAGTATTCACTCATGAATCCTTGATGGATTACGGGTGTGTGTTTGTGTGTGAGGAGGAGCGCTAATGCACGACAGCGATACTATTCAGCGCCCTTCACTTGAACTGTTTCCACAAGCGAAACAGCTGTATGTTTTGCCCTTTACTACCTTAGTTTTGCTCTGTTTCATTTCGCATGCTCCCTGCCCTCTGGGTTCTTGTTTGATGTCATACATGTCATGCAAAATTGATTGCGAAGGCTTGCATCAATGCTTGCTCCGATGAAGTTATCACAGTGTAAAGACAGATTTCACTGCATTGATTCTCCAAACCTGACGCTTTCACACTCAAGTGAATAGAAGCTTTAAATTGATGTCAGCCTTGCTTTTAGATTTTTGGTTTGGATTATGAAGTGAAGCCTGCATTAGGTCTGGAGTTTTTTTTACCGCACAACTCATTTCAACACTGATCTTGGCTCCGCTTGATTCATCCTGTTTACTCATTACATGATAGCTATGGCGAAAGCAATTACTTTCAGCTTTCAAGTACCTTGCTTTTGGTCACACCGCGGCTCTTATTCATTTCACTGGAGCTCCCAAGGCCCCGTGGGCTTCTAATCAGTCCAGTGAGTGTCGTGCACTAACATCTTGCCTCTTTGTGTAGGAAATAGGTGGGTAAACACAGCAGAGTCCTTGAAGCACTTCCCATCCCTGCTATTGGATTACCAGCTGCCTTTCCGGGTCTCATCTGCACAGATGAGTGCCAAGATCAATGGAGCTCTTAGTGCAAAGCTAATTCGATCAGGACTGGCTTTGCTACTGCTGATCAGAGATTATTTTTTTTTTACGTGAAACAAAAACTTAATCAAGTCAAGCCCATGTCCAATAGCCCGTATTTTCAGCCGCTCCATCTCCCATAGACATCAATTAGGAGGCATTTCATATTCATTATTGAATTGTTGAGTTGGCCTGCTGAGAAGAGGTGTGGAGATGGAAGTAGTGAACTGCTGTGTAAAGTGATACGGCCAGTTTTGCTGAGAGTAGCAGGAATGCTGCCTTTTTCTCTCCAGCAGAGCAACTGGCATCATAAATAAGCTAAGAGCATGTTTTTAGAGGGATGAGGTGTCTCCTGCTTTGACTGAGAGCAGAAAGAAAAGGGTTGAAGGGCATATTGACCCTCTTGTTCTGGAAAGCGAAAAGCAGACTCTTCAGTGCCCCTTGTTCCCCATTAATTATTGTTTGATGCTAATAAAGGATGGGGGGGGGGGGCATGTTATGAAACATAATTATTCATTGCAGCATTTCCCCTCGACGAGCCTCCCCCCCCCCCCCCCTTGTGCTTAGCGAGGAAGCTGCCACTGCTGTCAGTTGAGTACAGCAGGCAAAGATGTCCCCTCAGCCTTTTAAGGAGGGGACAGGAGGGAGCAGGGTGAAGGGCGCCATTTGCCCGAGTGATATATGAGGAGAGACAGCAATATATGTAAGGAGCTGCTGAAAGAAAGATAGAAGGTCAAGGCACATTACACTCCAGCCATTTATTGGCTGAGCACATAGTCTGACCTGGACTGCAAATACAGTTGCTCAGCAGCAGCAGCAGCTTTTTTTTGTTTATATATGCATGTGTGTGCTTGTGAGTGTGCGTGTCAATGGCCTACACATTTTAGATTGACACGTGTGTATACACTTAGATGAATGCTGTACTGTAGTGAATATGCTCTCAGTGGGTTTTTATAAGCTTGCAGATGCAGTGGGAAGCTATTTTAACAAGGCTGTAGCTCCACAAAGCTGTCCTGCTAGATTCTTACTCAGCGACAGCAATGGCAGAAGCACTAGAGGCTGATTTCCTATGCATGAGCACAGCATATGGTGTGCTTAAACACAATGCAAGGATGGGATTAGTTAACAATTGTGTCTCATAACGTTCTGGTAATTGAGTGCAGTAGAAACGGTTACTCAAGCATTTTATATAGTTTTCTTCTCCTTTTATTGTGGTTAGTGTAAACAAAGCACATAGTACAGGTAGCGTTCTCTGCATTTTAAAAGTGTGTTATTGGCACAGACAGGCCTAAGTTGTATTTTCATTGTCATTAATGGCCCAGTGTTGAGAGGAGAAGCCGGTGAGACGGCTATGGTCAAAGCCTAACATTAACATTCCAAGAATATCTGAGGCTTATTCACAGCAACTCAGCCGCACAGCCAGCTGCGTTCACCTTCTGTTTAAAAAAAGACAACCGGCCTATAGTCTGTCGCCTGAGATATGTCGTGCCGGGCAGTATTTTTAATGTGCCATTGTTGTTGCACAGTGAAGGATGCAATGTGTAATCCAATATATTGCAGTTGCTAGGTGTTTGGAAAGATGAAAAATATGCAGCTTGTGTTTGCTTGAGGCATAGCACACTATCAGTCAGGGATCAAGTCTCCATTTCACACATGAACAGGCAGAGTTAATCTGTGGATCACTACAGTACACTGCGTAATATCCAGCCTCTATTCTCATATTTTCCCAAAAGCCCATTGTTCTACCCCCCTGCTGCTAATGTTTTTGGAAAATAGTTACCTTTTGTAGCTGCTGTGTAATTTTATCATAAGACCTAAGCATTCACCTGTGGTCCTGGTAGTAAACCATGCAGGTCTGACTCCTTCAGACTCTTTAAAATTAATTGTGAATTTGTAGCCTACCCGTGTGTGTGCGGCCTGTGTATTTGTGGCAGGGTGTACTAAAATGCCACTGCTGTAAGAGGCCCAGTCCCAGCCACTGCATGTTTTATGAGCTGTCCTCAGAGGATATGGGAGCTCTGAGCTCAGATCCCGCTTGTTCCAGCAGCGTTTTCATCACTCCTGGCCACTTCCCCCTAGCCGTTTTTTTCTCTCCTTTTTGATGAGGGAGAGTAAACGCATCCAGAATAAGGCAATATTTACAACACAGCACTGTCTGTGGCTGTAGCGTGGCTAGCTGCACGAAGACCTACAGAGTCATGATTCATATTATTCTCCCTGTGCGCACTGCAGAGGGTGCTTTCCCCTCTGCCTAGGATCACTGGCCTGCACCACTGAGATGGTGGATGACAAGGCTCAATGCTACACTGAATATTCCACTCCTCTAGTCACCTCCCCCGCCGACTGCTTTCTAAAGCCGTCCTTTTCCTTGAACAAACACATCTCCAACTGAAGAACGTTCACTGTCTATTTACAGTTCTTACACTCATGAGTTATAGCCGTGTTTAGAGAGGAATGCTGAAATTAGCACGGAGGGTAACAAACAAAAGGGGGGGTGTTATGCGTAGAACCCTTTGTTGCATTTATTTTCTAACAGCAGTTAATCGTGATGGCTGGTTGGGTTGGCGGTTGGTGGTTAGAGGAGAGGCGTTTGCATATGAAATAATAGCCTTTGCTAATTAGAGGTAATACCATCCTGTGGTATCTAGAGGTGGAGGTGTTTTTTGGCTGGGATCATTATAAGACGTTGAATGGATGGATTGTCCCCCCTCCTCCCTCGACCATCTGCTCGAGGATAGAGGAGGGTTTGCCACCACACAGCTAAATAATTTAGGCGGAAAAATGGTTTTGTGTACTGACCTAATGGCTTTGTTTTTGGGAACTGTTCTTGAAGACATCCTTCGGTGCCCCTGTCGGCCCGTGCTGTCAGTCTGAAACCTCAGAGCTGTCTTATCTGTCACTCTAATCTATTTATGTTAGTTTTTCCTCTGTGTTGGCACGTCACTCTGTGTGGCATAGCGATTAGAGTAGCTGGAGGATGTAGGGCAGCCATATGAATACATTTCCTCCTCACCCACGCTCATTTAGACTACCAGTTGGAGTTGAAGTGACGGATAGGATCGTTAAGCTGATAGTCAGATCTGGGAGGAAGAGTGGGGATGTTTGATTGCAGAATATCAGTGCAAGTGGTGCATGATTGAGTGCTCAAATATTAAAATCTCAAGAGTCCTTTCATTCTAACAGACGACAAAATCACAGTTTTTTTCTCTTCTAGTAAATCTTTTTTTCTACATACATCTGATTGAGAAAATGTCATGTAACTCACTGCCTCCTCCTCCTGCTACAGCTCTGCTCCATTTTATAGAGATAAATGTTTGAAGATACATATGATACAAATATTCTTTTAGTGCAAGTCAGGCTGGAATGTGTCCCCAGTGCCTATTTATGCCTCTCCTGACCCCAGCTTTACCTTTGGGTAAATTTCCATTACAACAGTATAATTCACCAAAAAAATTGAATTGTCAGTGCCTCTCCAGAGGTAAGAGATACTAAAATCCTTTCAAATCAGGCACTCTATTCACACTGCAAAAAAAGCAGCCCACAGATCTATAGGGAAAACTCAATTAAGAGCCACATTCACGATAGTGCTGTCGGCCGCCACATACCTCACATTCTCCTGCGTCTCTTATCAAATGACACATTGGGAGAGGTCCTTTACTGGCCTGCTCACGATTACATTTCTCAAGAGCGCCTCATTTAGAGGGAAGGTGAAGGGTGACAATGGTCAACCCTGGCATTTCCCTCAGGAGCTGTGTCTAAACATGATGCCTGGCGAGCAGTCAGAGCTGAAAGCTGAAATGGCCTTCAGCTTTGCTCCAGCCAGACGAACGTGGCAGACTGAGAGGGACGGTGACTTGAAGTAGCTGGTATTAGGCTGCGAAATGAAGTCCTGCTCACAGACCCTGCAGATAATGGACATCCTGGGTTGTGGAGCGGCCCCCTCAGGGCCATTTGGAGCCCTTGCAGAGAGCACACAAACAGGGAATAGAGGAGGATTTAGCCTTCCTTTAGAGATGGAGTAGAGGCTTAGACCCTGTGGAGCACACAGTCTGATCCTCGTGGTCGTGGCTGAAAGTACCTGCGGACTGTTGGACAGAGAATATGTTTGACTTAGTGGGTGTCTGTTTTGATTACAGAAAGAAGGTAA
This sequence comes from Centropristis striata, assembly GCF_030273125.1. Taxonomy (NCBI): domain Eukaryota; kingdom Metazoa; phylum Chordata; class Actinopteri; order Perciformes; family Serranidae; genus Centropristis; species Centropristis striata. Next base: position 22,433,574 of record NC_081521.1, read on the forward strand.
GCATTGCTATTGCTAGCCCAGGGAGATTTTTTTTAAATTGTCTTAAGTCTTAAGTCTTAAGTCAGACAGTGATAGTTTTATTGTTGCACACAGTGTTAATGTGCATGAGAATCTGTTCTTGCGCAGCAGTGCTTTGCCTTTTTACCAAGAGTCTCAAGGCAGGTTTAAATGTTGATGTTGGAAAGCCCCAAGCTATCTTTTCTCGAGCATGGCTTTTACCTACTAAACTAACCCCGGATGCCCGTCTAAAAATAGAGCCTTTGTGAACACAGCTTTAGCAGAGGGGGAGAAAAAAAAAGATGTGGTTACTCATCAGTGAATTGAAAAACAAGTGGAGCAGACAAGTGTCTTTGCCCTGCCAATGTGAACTAAAACAGAGCGGGCCTCCGAGAATAAAGCAAGCCATGATTGCACCAGGTAAGACAAAGCAGGCAGCGTGCAGAGACCACAGAGAATCCCTTATGAAGTGGCCTACCCCTTGCCTCCAGCTGAGCCTTTCATTGTGCTGTTGTTTCTAGGGGGCTTGGATGGCAGCTTAGATTAGATCGCACTGAGTAATGGATTGGAGCTGACGAAAACCTGCTGCAGCTCAACATCACCACAGCAAGGATCCGTGCACTGCTGAGGATCTGGCTGGTTTATTCGGATCAATTTGAGTTGCCCTCATTGTTAATAACCCTGTGTATATTCATGCTAACATTGTTCTCCTCTAATCTGTATTCATGCGAGTATTTCATTCAATCCCTTTGCAAAGCCGGCCCTAAATCCTTGCCAATCACATTTTGCTACTTCATAATTCTCCAATTGAATACGCCATGAATGACTTTTTCAGTCCTCTCCCAAAACTGAGTGGATCACTGTGCTGGTTATGTTGTTGTTAGATTCTATTTTGCATTTAAATGTAGTAGTTTCTCTATTATTTGTTCTTATAAAACACTGTGTGAATAAATGTCCAGCTCTTGCAAATTTATAATCCAAGATAATCAATTACTAAAATTTGGCGAGATAAAAAAAAACCCTACAGCTGTATAGGTACTCAAGCAAAGCGTGATAATTTGGATGTTTATCCTTAGACAGGTTTTGATTAAAGCTACAGAGATGAGCATGGATTTGGGTAAATGTGGGAGTGATTGGAATGAATAAAACATGGCTTTTTAAAAGGCTGTTCGGGAGAAAAAGAGAACGAGCGAGGGAAAAAAGCTGTGTTTAGTAACAGAAACCTGCTGTGTGGCCATTGTGGGGGATGATGTGTTAATCGAGCCACAAACTGTGTGGTTTTTCAGGCCAGAGGTCTCATTTAAACAGGCTCGGAAAAGAGAAATGTATTTGAGCCGGGCCCCGCTGGCTGCTAGCCCTTGACTCCATTGCAGTAATGTAAATGGTGGATTAGGTGACGTTAGCTGGGACCCCCTCAACCCGTCTCCAGCCACTACCCCCTCCTTCTCTTTTCCATTAAGACAGCTGGTATCTTTCAAAGGGTCCTGGCCCAGTGATTGATGTGTAATAGCTCCAAGCCTCACCTGCCCCCTCACAGTGTTATTCATCGGCCAGGCAGCCAGCGCTGCTTTCTACTAACCACTTTGTTTCCTGGGTTGTGGGTGGAGAGCTTTCCCCCTCGCTTTCTCTCTCTGTCTCACTTTCTCTTTTCTCTTCCCTGTCAGCCATCAATACATTATGACTTTTCATTGCCATAGTGGTACTACTTCACTTCACACTGACTCACTCCCTTTTATACTCACTCAGTTTGTTCAACTTGAAATTGCTCTTTTATCTGCATCAAACTGCAGCCACTGATGTGCCAGGAAAATAAACCATAGACGCTTGAACATGTTGTTAATTGACTAGTAAAAGCTCTAGAGCCTGAACAATTTAATCGACCGATGTCGGCCTATCACAGACATATCAGTATCTATCTGTATCTGCGGATATGTTTTCAGATATGAAAACCTCTTTTACAGAACATAAAATGTAGAAAATGTTGCTTGGGGTGATTTAGAAATTGCATCATGAGGCTGTTTTTTTATTTATTCTTTATTTAATTGGTCAGAAATTGACTGATGCTGAACATTCAGTACTATTCAGCTGTTATTGTAAGTTATTTGTTTAAGAAAACCGCCTCCTGAGCACCTTTGCATAGTCATATTGGCGCATATAGAAAAGGTCTATTTTCATTTAACTTCCAAAACTGCCGTCATATCAGTAATCTGCCCACTTAACAATTGTAAATTCGGTGTCTGTCTCAAAAATTGGTCGGGCCCTAAACAGTTTGAACAAAATTAAAAGGAAGGAATTTTTAAAATAAATACAATTATGTTAACGCTGGCAAGGTAATTGGAGACGCGTAGTTTGGAATGAGGCAGTTGTGTAAAGTGTATCCAGATGTAAACTAAACGCACATAGATTGTAAAGATACTTATAGAGGCTTATAGCGCCCATAACATCAAAGGAGAGCGGGCCAGCCCTCCATTTGCAACAGTTCAGGGTCCTCGTGCTCTCAGTGGAAGAGGCTTATGTTACTGATTAGAGGAGAAGAGAGGTGCTTAGCTCATACACAGATTCTGGCAGCTCCCAGGATTAGAGCTGTGCTATCAAATGGTACCTTCATCAATGTTTTCATGTTCCTCACACCTCGAAGACATGCTGCTGGATATGGACACAGGAGAGGTCACAGTATGTATTTTGGCACACCAGCTGAGGTGTGTATCCTAGTTGGTGCGTGTGTCCTTGCACGCACATGCGCGTTATAACTCTCCCGAGCCCTCGCGTCCTGTGTGTGCACTAATGTGTTCTTGTGTGTATATGCTGGCAGCCCAGTGGTCGCCGTGGTAACTCATCATTAGGTGATTAATGGGGCTGTGACGAGGCTGCGGTTTAATCAGGCCCGGTGTTTGTGTTGAAGCCGACGACAAGAGCAGCTGCCCTGTCAGTTGGTGTCTGCTCACGAGATGACAGCACCCGCTGCTGAAGAGCGCCGTTGTCAAACACGCTTCATTGTGTGTGTGTGTGTGTGTGTGTGCCAAAATCCTTTCTTCCACCTTCCTCCTTCCTTCTATTCTTCACCTCACATTCTTTCTAGCCCTCTCAATGAATGCACATTCACTCGCAGACATGCCGTATAATCTTCACTCGAAGCTGGGTCGCTTTACCTGGCCCTATCTCTACTCCTCCTCCTTTTTCACTCTCCCTCTCCCACCCTGCCATCACCACCATGGTAACGCGGGTGCTGATTGCCTGGTCTGATCCCTCTGGGGGCTGTAATAACTATTTCTAGTTAATTTGTTGCGGTGGGGGTGGAGGGGTAAACACTGGCAGTAAATGAGAAGCCTCCTTTGTAGGCGCAGTGTGTAGGGGCAGTGTGGTGCAGACAGCGTGCTGCTTCAGCTTTGCCCACTTCACTGTTTATGGAGGATTTCATTATGGCATGAGAAAGTAGTAGCTGGGTTCCTTTTTGAGTGAAGGACGAGAGCTGAAAATGGCAGTGGACTGGGCATGGTAAATGACTGGCTCTGCCTCTCTCCTCTCCCTTTCCTTACCCAGTGGATTGCTGTGTTCTTCCCTCCAGAGCTGTCACTTCACATTAACACAGTGGTGACTGTCAGCCAGGGCAGAGGGTTGGGGTGGGGTGCAGTCCAGTAAACCAGAGTGTATACACACACACACACGCACACACACACAGGCACACACACGCACACACACACAGGCACACACAGGCACACACACAGGCAAACACAGATGAGTAAAATTGAGCCTGGTGTCATCACAGATGGTCTGCAGAGAAGCTAGCCAGTTAACTCTGTCATTGAGTTTTATGCTGTGTATCTCCCGTGGCATTGCAAACGACAAGCAGAGTCTTGTGCCGAAAAGCCCCTCGACACATTATCTCTGAGGAATTCTATTGGCTGCTGGCCTCATCCTCAATGCAGCACCACCTCTTCATGCTTATTCAGTTACGACTTCCCTCAAGCTTATTGTGTTACAAATACTGTGCATGCAGCACTTGTTATTCTACTTTTCTCACTTTCTGTTTTTCCATTCTTTTACCCTTTAATAACTCTGTTTTACTGCCTCTCTGAAAGAATGGAAATATGTCTGAGCAGAAAGCTACGAGGTTCTGTTCTTTGATAAAGCTACTCAGTGCTCTCCAGAGTATACATGGTTGTGCAGGGAGTGCCAACAATTACTGTGATGTTGAGAAGAGTCAGCACAGCTGCCTGATCTCTAGGAACTATTCTTGTATTTCTCACCCACAAAAGATCTCCTCCAGCACAAAACAGCCATTTTTACTTTGAAAAATGTAGCTTCTTTACTGTAAGGATAATTGTTGTTGGCATATAGTTATGCTAATTATTATTTTTTCTTTTGTCCACAGCTTTTCTGAAACACTGGGGTTGTTGGTGTGGCCAAATTTTCCCTGGATTTGACTGGTAAATTCAGAAGACTGAAGCCCAGGCTCACAGTCTACCTTTCACGGAGGCCCAGCCGTGAGAGGACTGAGGAAGGCACGTGGCGTATCATGACGGCCGACAAAGAGAAGGAGAGGGAGAAAGAGCGGGACAGGGACAGAGATAGGGACCGAGACAAGAGAGAGGCCGGGAAATCCCGCCGGCAGGACGGGGACCGGGGCGACCGTGAGAGCGAGAGCTCCAGGCCCCGACGCAGCTGTACGCTGGAGGGCGGGGCCAAGAACTATGCAGAAAGCGAACACAGTGAAGATGAGGACAACGACAATGGCAGCACAGGTGGAGGAAGTGGCACGGCCGAGGAGGCCGGCAAGAAGGGCAAGAAGAAGATGCCTAAGAAGAAGTCACGCTATGAGCGCACAGAGAACGGAGAAATCACGTCCTTCATCACAGAAGACGATGTTGTTTACAGACCTGGAGGTAAGTCCTATTCATGGCTAATCTAATTGTGTCAGCAGGGTGACCAACTGCAGTCAACATGTTTATCTTCATTAAACAATCGACCCATTGCTAAGTTCCGCCCTTGAAAGCAGACTGACCAATCATAGCATCGCATCAGGTCCGAACAGGGTCCAAAAACCGTGCTGCTCTTTAATGCAATCAGGCTGATTTGTGAATTCTGAGCTAGTCATATTGTCACAAACCAATTCCAATTCCAAACATTTTTGTCCCCATTTGTACTTAATACAACAAAATATGTAAACATAAGGCTCAGGTTTAAAAACCCTAGAATTACCTCTTTTCATTGTTTTTTTGTCTTGGTCACTGCGTGATGAGATATGAAGCTTTTTTAAAGGATTTAAGACACATTTTTAAATAATCAATGACTCATTTCTTGGATCTTAAAGAAACAGCCATTTCTATTGCTGTAAGCTGCTCAGGGAATGCAGATTCTCCAGAGAAGCGACTCTCTCGCAGCAGAAGTACTCCTTCAGGCTAGAGGCCAATGCATCATACAATCAATTCCAAGTTGACCCACTCTGTGCTTTGTCTTGGCCTAAGTCAATAAAGCAAAGTGGTGCTTCACTAGATGATGTGATAGTGACGACAGCCATGATAATGATTTCATCCCAACACCATCTGACTCACTGAAAGTATGTTATCTCCGCTGGGGCCAAAAGGTACTCTAGTTTCCTGGAGAGACGTTTGAGCCGCGGTACAGTGTCTTTATTACGTCTGATGCATGAGGCTAAAAAGAGAATCAACCTTTTCCGCAGCTGTAAACATGGCCTCTCTTTCACCTACTGTTTAGAAATTGGTTGTATTAGAGGAGTGAATGTCAACACTGACTGTCGGAGAGAAGCCAGGGTAGCTAGGTGCGTGCGTGTGTGCGTGCGTGGGGTCTCACTCTGCTTTCCGCATTGCAACTAAATCATAGTCGCTGTGTCTTTTCGTTTATCTAGCAGCTAGCAAAAGGTCAAGTAGTGTGCTGGGGGGTTGGCCCACATTGCCTGGGTACTTAATAGTAAGATGTAGGGAATTACAGCCAGTGTGTTAGGTTATTTTCTTCTCCAACTACCTACTCATACACACATCCACACAACACTCAGCTCTCCTCTTTTCTGCTACTAAAGAGATGACTTCAAGTAGGTGCAGGGAAACAGCTAGACCTCCCCACCCTACACTTTCCGTCTAGCTGCGTAATCTTGTTGGCTCAATTATCTCTGCACTGGTATCAGTGGAGGTCGTCAAGCAAGCAGTCACACTGAACCCAAATCTTGTTTTTGCTCACTATTTCTGTCTTTCTGACTCTCAACAACGCACTCCATTGAAGCATTTTTTGCGCCGCATTTCATGTTTAATAGAGAGAGCACCGGTGCTTTGTCTCATAGTTAACCATGCAGAGAAGGGGGGTGGAGGGGGAGAGAGGCGGGATGAAAAAAACGGAAGCAGTCAGTCACATCAATGAAACATTCAAAAGGCATATAAACAAAGTCGACCGTCTCAGTGGATTAGTCCTGCCGAATATTTATATTTCCACATCTGAGCGCACAGCGCAGCCAGTGTCTGGTTGATGGGGAATATTTATGTTTCCTGTCTTCTCCTTCAATTAGGTTGACAGGTCTAAAGCGGCTTGAGTGTCGCAACCTGCTCCCAAAACAAAGACTGGAGCTGTTAAATTGGTTTAGATTAGGGATGAGCCAGAATATAGTAGTGGGTGGCCCCAGCTCCTGTACACTAGTTTGTAATTTACCTCCTTTTGTCAACGTAGAAGATCCTCCTCCTCAGCAACTGACCTCCTGCTGTCTCCTCTGCTCATTGTTCAAGTGATAACCCCTGTGTGTGTGTGTGTGTGTGTGTGTGTGTGTGTGTGTGTGTGTGTGTGTGTGTGTGTGTGTGTGTGTGTGTGTGTGTGTGTGTGTGTGTGTGTGTGTGTGTGTGTGTGTGTGTGTGTGTGTGTGTGCGTGCGCGTGTGTGTGTGCGTGCGCGTGTGTGTGTGCGTGCGCGTGTGTGCGTGCGCGTGTGTGCGTGCGTGCGTGCGTGCGTGCGTGTGTGTGTGCACTGTGCGTATTTTACTCCTGCTTGGTCATTGGTAGCAGCCTTCTTGCAATCAGATTTGATGTGTGCAGCTTAGGCAGGCACAAAGCCTGCAATGGATTATGCTTTACTAAATGTTAAATCCCTTTATAGCCGTCTAGTGACACACAATATGTAAAACTAACCACCCCTGGAGAGGGATTTGCACCGCCCCAGACATGGGGAGAGGGAAGACGTCGGTGATGGAAAGCAGTGCAGAATCGGAAAGAAATTGTGAACCAAAATACTGTTTTGATTGCTTTTGTCACGGGGAGCTTTAGAAACATTCAGGCCCATGTCATCACATAAGAAATAACAGGTAAGCTAGTATTGAAACCGTCTACACACTCCCAATCTGCAGCCACCTTCCAATCTCTCTGCTCAGCCTTTATATCCCTTGAAGATGGGTTCAGGCGGCTTAGTGCGCATCGATTGGATGGGGAAGGAGAAGTGCAATCGGCCAGTAGGTGGGCCTGCAGCTAACTGTAGCTCTGCTGCTGTTTAAAAAGGACGGAGGAGTGTGTCAGTGGTGGTGGCCAAGGGGACTCTGTCCCGGGCCATTGGTATGGTCGGCTGCTGGGGTGAACAGCCTGATGCAGTGCAAACAGACATGCCTAATCGATCTGTGCCCTGTGGCTGAGCTCTCCCCACTTCCCCAGGCCCGGCCAGACACCTCCAGAGCCTGTTCTCTACACTCGTCCACCCCCCCACCCCAGATTATAGATCCTCTCTCTGGAGATTATACACACTGCCATGGGGGGATCAATAGGAGACACCCTAGAAGCACAGAGACACACAAAAAACGTGTCAGTACACACACATACACAGTACACTGATAACCAGTATTTCTGCACACTCACAAGTGTACTGTGACACATATACATACACACACTAACACTCATACAAGGCATGCTTTTAACAGTCATAGACACGGTTCCTATCTCTGACAAGCACACTCCTCTAACACACAGGCTCAGTCAAATACACATACACTTACACAGTACTATCCACATTGCTCATCCCTTCTCTCCACTGCAGCAGGACTCTGCTTGGCGCTGCAGGCGGCTGGCTGCCATAGCATGTCTCCTTCCTTCCTAACTGACTGGCTGGCTGCTCTGTTTAAAATGGAGAGAGCTAATGGAAACCACCTGCCCCCCTCCACTCCTTCTGCCCTTCTACCTCGCTGTATGTCACACAACATGGCTGCCACAGCCTGCACATTGAGTTTAAAGACAATTAAGACGAGCTTTGATTAGATTCAGTAATTTCTTCCTAAAAAGTGATAGGTTTGTGTAATGAGTGCAGTGTATGATAATACAGAGAGATTGTAGGAAGTCTGAGAAAAACACCTTGTGTGTATGAGTGTTGGGGGAGTTGTTGATGTGGACAGCTGGCGCTTCTTGTCGCAGCCACCATAGAGCCCTGGGGAGAGTGTGTGTCATGTGCACACACAGTAAGCTGTGCAGCAGGAGTATGTCTGACACACACATGTAGAGCTGGATAACCAGGCCTCCCTCCCTCCTCCTTTCTTCAAACTCAGGAGGACCAACTGTTGGCAGTCACACAAACCTGCCATGTTCTTTTTGTTTGCTACAGCTTCAGTTTTTCTTTCTTTCATACATGTCGGCTGTAATTTTATTCATGTAGTATTTAATGTATATCATCATTACTGCTAATGATGCACAATGTCCGTATCGGCGCAAATCCTGACATTTATTAACCATGTCAGATATTGACCAGATGCAGCAGATTCACATTAGAAAGCACTTTCTAAGTCTCTTCAGTTTTATATATATATATATATATATATATATAATCAGTTATAAACTGATATTTAAATATCAGTATAACTAATAACTAATAGTAACTAACAGTAACTAATATAGAAAATGTATAATTTAGTTTATTAAAAAAATGGAAATCGGCATTATAATGTAATGCAATGTAAAGTGCCTACCTACCTATAATCTATCTAAATTTGCACTGCCAGTTGTCTTTGTGCTTAAGTGCCTCTTTTCAGATAGATATTGATTCTGAGTAAATTATGCTTTATAGCAACACAACACATATGAATTATGTTTTCAGTCCGGACTCTCTGGAGAAGCCTGTATAATGTGGTTCAGTATGTGTTAGATCTGTTATTCTAGAGCCAAGACACCGTAGGCTAGAGCTCGATTAGCATAGCATATCCCCTGCGCTACAAAGGCTAGCTGTCGATCAGTTTGCTTTTTCCAGTCAGGCTAACATGAGGGACAAGCCCTTGGAGTCATCTTATATTGAAACATAGCAGTGTGAATCTGTAGCCTGTCGCTAACTGAACAGATCTATTTTTAAAAAGCCCTCTCTGCTCTCCCATCTCTCCCCACGCTAGAGACTCTGGGAAAAGGGCTTTTTAGTGAAATCCAACCACCTGCCGACTGCTAAATGAGAAAGCGTGGGCTAGCCGAGAGGGAAAGGAGAGGAGGAGGGTGTAGGGAGGGGTGGGGGATGTTGTCAAAGAGCCTCTGTTCTCCCCTAGGAGCTCAGTCAGCTGTAGGCCTGCCCTATTGTAGAGAGCTGATGGTATCGCTTGCCAGGTATTTCCCACTGCTTTTCCAGTGAGAAGAAGAGAGAGTTGTTGGGCTTGTTGGTGAGGAGAGAGGAAGGAAAGTTGGGGAAGAATCAAAGTGTCCTCCTTTGCGCCTCCAGGCCTCGCCTGCCTGTTACGCCACCCCACTGGGACCAGCCCAGCAGGAAGTGGCACAAGGCAGCCTTGGTCATCAGCTGGTCTCCGTTGCAGAGGCGCTGTGGTCTGTGCTGGATCAGTAATAACACCAGTCTCTCTTTTCTCTCAAGCTCTCTGTCTCTCTTGGCCCTCTTGTCCCCTCACACCCCTGTGGTTCCATTATTGCATTCCTTGTGCTATTTAATTTTAGGATCAGTACACTCAAGGGGGGAAGCTTTACTAAAGCCATGCTCTGCTCTGCTCTGGTGTGTGTGTGTGTGTGTGTGTGTGTGTGTGTGTGTGTTCTCTCAGAGCACCCCTTTTAACAATGCAGGTGCAAGCAAGGCTCAAACAAATGCTCTTCTTGATTTAATAAGCCTGCCTTGTATCCTAAAATATGCTCATATTCTTGTTGTGTTTAGCTGATCTCATTCCACAGCACCAACCACCCCCCCTCCCATCACTGTTTACAAAACATTGGCATATAGGACTGTGTTCACAATGTGACTTTTCCATTGTTGGCGGCTCGTAAAAGAAAGCCAAGCTTGATATTATCTAAGCACTCCCCCCTCCCCTCTGCTGAAACGCTGCAGCAAATTAAACAGCATCTTATTTGCTTGATACAGAGAGAGAGTAGGACACGGCTCTTTCACTTAGGCTAGGTGTGTTTTAGATTAGACATGCTTGGCAGCCATAAGAGAATGGCTGGCTGAACAATGAGCTACAGCTGAGAAAATTGCTGTGTATATGTGTGTGTGTGTCACGAGGTTATAACAATGAATATTCCGTCGCTTGAGCTCAGCAGTGACAATGTAATTGGAGAAACAGTGACCGGCAGGATCAGGTTTCAGTGAAGTGCTAGGGTCTGAGAAGCTGCACTCGGTAGCTTCATGATTATCTCCCAGTGTCAAAATATTGAACTTTCTCTTGCTCTGTATCTGTCTGGGTGGCGTGGCGGTCGGCAGTGCAATGTTGGGTAGAGGCGAGTAGAAGAAGTTAAACTTAAAGGCCGAGGAGGGAGTCAGAGCTTTCTACTACAAAGGCCCTGCTGTGGTTCTCCCTCCTACAGCGAAGGCTACATCCATCCAGCAAGCACACACTTCATCCCTAAAAAAGCTGCCCATCCCCCCACATAGACCCCCGCCACGGCTAAAACTCTCGTCCCTCCCCTTTCCACTTCTCCACTTGAGCGAGGAGACCCACTTCCAAATGCACAAAATGGCAGGAATGTTTAACAAGCCAGGCAGACCCCGGAGGAACCGAGTGGCCGGCTTCGACAGCCCCCCCTCTGCCCCTCCAACCTCCCTGAGCGCCGTTGCCTCCTTTTTCGTTCAAACGGCAGAGTCCGAAGCATTAACTGGGTTTTAACTTTCACATTCATTGAGAATCCTGCTATAGTCGCTCTCAGAGAAATGCCCTTGAGGTAGTCGACTTTTAGTGCCCAGGATGAATTCAAAATGTGCTTTTGACGTTCGAAGAATAGACTCGCTTGCTGTCTGTGAATGATTAAACTAGATCCCTGTCTCTTTTTTTTCCCACCACCTATCTTTTTCGCTCTCGCTGTCTGTTCTTTATGCCTGTTGATGTGCTCTGGGGTGTAGACACGGAGATCTGGCCCCTCTAAATGAATGTGCCGACGAGGTGAAGGGACACTAAACCCTAATTCCCCCGATTTGACTCCTCCGAAACATGTCATCTCATTCAGATTAGTCTCTTTTGTTCTCGGCCCTCCCCCCACACTCCCTCCCTCTGGCTCCCTCCTCCACCCGCTTCTCTCCGTCTCTCAACACACACACACATACTGTGTTGCTCACAGATCACACAATAGCACTGATGGATATTTTCATTCATGTTATCTTGTAAATGACTTCCAGGGATGGTGTAGAGGAGGGAGAAAAGGAGGGACAGGGGAAAAGCGAGAAGAGGGCAGCAGTGAGAGAGATATAATGCGTCACTCAGAGCCAGCGAGGGCGATAAACCCCCCCCCCCCTCTTAGAACAGCTCATTCAGCCCAGAGCAGATAACAAGCCCACCCTGGGGTTACACACACACACACACACACACACACACACACACACACACACACACACACACACACACACACACACACACACACACACACACACACACACACACACACACACACACACACACACAGAGCCTCTCAAAAAAACAAAGCCCATGATGTCACGGACACACTCGTACACACCAACCCCTCTACAAATGGTATCTTGGGTGTCAGAGCCATTTAATATCTTCGCCACCCCTCTTTTCCTCTGCAAGCGGTAAGATAAACCACAGCCAGATCGATAACTCTGTTGACACAAACAAATAAATAACACACGATGCTACTGTCAGTCACGGAAAAAAGGTAGCCGCTCATCTTTTGTTAGGGAAAATGTGGCTTTAGCATAGAACAGCTCAGCATGTGCTGCGGTGAAAATGAGCCCAAGCAGTTTGTACAGGGTTGGAAGTAAGTCTTGAAACTTGTAAAAGTTATGTTTGTAAGGTTAGGAATATCTTCAATTCAGATATAGTCCTTGCGGAAAAAGGCTTGATTTTCATTATAATGTGGTGTTTCATCATGACAATCACTTATATAAACAAAGAAATCCTTTAATATTTGGAATGAAACAATCCCGTTGCCATATTTGTTTCCTCCTGATAAATTGCTCACAACCTGTCAGGCACCAGCCGCTCCATTAGTTCAATCATAATAACATGTTAATCATGTTGTGTCCACTTTTTTATAACATAATGCCAGAGAAGGTCCCTCTGTGTGTTGACCGCAAAGCCTGTGGGGCGTTACCTATGGCGCCTTTTTTTCTTTTATAAATCAAAGCTGAAAGAGCTGTGTCCTTCTTCGTGTGTGTGTGTGTGTGTGTGTGTGTGTGTGTGTGTGTGTGTGTGTGTGTGTGTGTGTGTGTGTGTGTGTGTGTGTGTGTGTGTGTGTGTGTGTGTGTGTGTGTGTGTGTGTGTGTGTGTGTGTGTGTGTGTGTGTGTGTGTGTGTGTGTGTGTGTGTGTGTGTGTGTGTGTGTGTGTGTGTGTGTGTGTGTGTTAGTTAATGTAAGCAAGAGTGCTCCGCTCCATTGCACATAACAGCAGGCAGAACCAGCCTTGGGAGCAGTCAAAGTGCTTGTTGCATTGCTTCCATCTGAATAGAAGGTCAATTTTCAGTGTGTGATGTGTTTTTTCGATCAATTAAGTGTCACTGGCTTTTGATTGCTTTGCCCGTTGAGCAAGCAAGGACTGTCTTTTACAGGTTATTATTTAAATCCAAATAAATCAATTCTTTTTTTTCCTCTGTTTGATCACACTCCTGGTTTTGTGTTTCAGCTAAAAGCAAAAGGTGACTATTATGCTAATTTGCCTTTTGTGGATTCAAATCTCTTTTCCCTATAATAATTCTAACCCTTGGCTGTTTCTGGAAAGTACTGTGCCAGGCTTTGCAGTAACCATTAGCCGTGTCCCCCTCCTCCCTCCCTCCCTCCCTGCCTCCCTCCTCCTTTTCTTCTCCACAGAAGTGGCTGTGTGTTTTTGTCCTCTGCAGCGTGAATGTTTTTGTTAAGGAGATGAGGGTTCACGACCTGGCCATACCACTAGTCACATTCAATTTAACAGCACAGTCTGCGAGGGCCACCTCCTCGTACACAATATGAGGGGGCTGCTTTTAACACGTGTGAAGGTTATGTAATTTGGCAACAATTTAAAACGTGAGACAGAAGGTGAATTTCTTTCTTTTTGTTTGACAGCTAAGCTAACCCAAAGTTAACTGGACACATGTAGGTGCACTGACAGAAGTTGTCATTTTGTAGGAATGTGTTACAGTGATGACTGGGGGGTGGAATGGGGTTAAAGCCAGTATTACTCACTGGTGTATAAATGGAGTGGAACAATAACATAATTCCCCTTGGGCGTAATGTTTGCTTTGGAAAGGCAACCTTGTAGCGCTCCAAAAGTCCTTAATCCTATTACTCGCATTCCAATTGAATTTGACTCAAGGAGAAAAATGTCTTTTCAGCAGAGGTAACAGCACCCAAAATAATATATTACTGAGTCTGGCTGCATAAAAACATGAAAGCTTTGGGAAGTGTGAACATCTTCTTTTAAAACTCACTTATTTTCTCCTTGCTCTCGCTTGCAGATTGTGTGTACATTGAGAGTCGGCGGCCCAACACTCCTTACTTCATTTGTAGCATTCAGGATTTCAAGCTGGTGAGTACATTTTCACTTCCTGTCTGTCCTGTTTTATGTCCTTGCGTCCTCGAACTGGCCTGCGGTTCACCACTAATCCGCCCCTCCTGTGTCGCAAGCTGGAAAACAAACTACTGTTGTTCGGCGTGAGAAGAAATGCCAGAAGATGTCATTGTGTGCACCCTAATATATAGATATAGATATAGGTGCAGAGTTGCACATTTTATTACCACTGTGGTAGGCTGAAGAGGGCTAAATACAAACCATAGTGAAATACAGTTTATTATCAGTTTGTATGCTGAGGTTTGTCTTTTAGGGTCATGTGGAAAATAAAAATCTCTCCGAGAATCAGGCTCGAATATTAACCACCTTTGCGATCCACTGGCAGTGTAATAATGCTTGTAATGGGAATAAAGATGTTTGTCGATGCACTTAATTGATTTAATGAAGGAGACCGTCACCAGTTTTCAATTGATTTTTTTACAACCTAATGCGGCCAAATTGCCTCTTTTGCTGAATAAAGAAAGAAATTAGTTTTTAATTTGCTACTGAGAATGGCTGATTCATCAGGCTGAGTCGGTTTAGTGAAGTGGCGATTGTTTTCGCTGCAACAGGACACCTAAAATGTATCACACACACACACACACACACACACACACAGACAAATTGATTTTCCCACAGTGCATTCTCTCTGTTTGCTCAAGGGGAAGTTGTATTTGAGTTCAGCTGATAGATGTGTCTTTGTTCATGCTGATGAAAAAGGATGTAACCTCATGGTTTAAGGAGGTGTGGTTAGACAGTTTGCTACACTCTAGTCGACTTTAATGACGCTGCACAGCTATTGACAAGCCATTCAGAGTATCTTTAGAGAAAAACAATCATCTTAATGTGCTGCATTATCAAACTGGGTGTTTTAACGCGTCGAGTAATGAATGACTCCATGTGGGATTTTTATTTCCCAGAGGTCATGGCAACCAAACAAGTGTTTCTTTTGGCTCTGGAAGTTTGCTGGTCAAAGTGCAAAATCAGTTGTTTTTAATTGGTCCTTTGTACGGTTTCCAACTGCCATGAATGGAAAAGCAGAACACATTTTGTTGCCATTTAATGTGCAAATACTACTGGATATGTAATTGATGGGTCTGTATTGCCAAATGAAAGCAGCATCTCACCCTGCTGGAGCGAGCATTGCCTGTCTTTTAACAGATTGGTTGTCTAAGCAGAGTGCAGAGGACTCAGTGAGGGGCGGCCAGGCCCCAGGGGGCCAAAGTAATGGCTGCCAACAGCCAGGGTGATGATGGGAGGTCAGCTGTGAGGCCACACACACACAACTATTAGAAAAGGTGGACTGGTGTGTGTATGCATACATATATGTGTGTGAGTATGCATTTGGTGTAGGTGTGTGGGCACTTTCATGTGTGAATACTTTTGTGTGTGAAGGGCAGTTGTTGTGTGTAGAAGGGTTTTTTAAGGTGAGCTGGAGGCCTCGCAGAGGGGAGGACAGCCAGGCCCCACAGCAGCAGGGCTTTAATCGGATTGTTGCTAGAGAGTGCTGAGGACGGCAGGAACCCCTCTGCGTGCATGCACATGCGCATACACATATGCACACAAAAACCCACGCACCTGCACCTTGATTAAGAGCGCCAGAAGAGGTCTGGGGCAGACAGAGGTAATTGTCCAGGGAAGGAGAGAATACTGGCTCCATTAGCTGACCCCTCTCTCTCTTTTCTCTCTCTGAGTCTCTCTCTCTCTGTTACTACCCCACCACCCCACCCCCACCCCTCCAATCCATCTGTAATTAATGAACAGCCATCTGCATGCCTGTATGTGTTTGAGCAGACTGTACCCTTGTCCTCCTATGTTAAAACAACAAGCCCCGCTGGCTCTCTTAACAAGTACAGCGTTTTTTCAATGAGATCACTTTGTTGCCGGGCTACAAATCACAAATGATTGGCATTATGCTTGCTACATTGGAAACTCATAACCTCTCTTTACTACACTAGACTGATTTTGGTTGTAATTGCACATCTAGCCGGCCAACCTAAAATCCACCCTGTCACCCTGCTCTCCAAACTGGGGCACAGACTTGTGCCTTTGGGAGAAAATGAATCCACTCATTCTACTCTTTTGTGAGACATAATGGTCAGTGTAATCTCATTTCCTCCTCTTGCCACAATATATTGAAAAGGAGAGACAACAGGCAATTTGAGATCCATGTAAGTGAACCGCGCATTAGACATCAACTCATTCTCTTTATTTCCTATCCTCTCATCCCTCCCTGCCTCTGTCTCCGACCCCCGCTTCTTTTTCTTGACGCACGAATTATCGATCACCCCCCCCTCTGTGTGGGGGAACAGAGCTTTGGAGGCTCAGCAGAGGGGGAGGAAATTTCATTGGTCCTGAACCAAACAACCTCATCAATATTGCCTGTCTCGCACCCTTCTCCTTTTTCCAGTCTCTCTCTCCTCCTTCAGTCTTTAGGCTGTAACAGTCTCACTCGTGTACTTTATCTAATGACCTGTGAATCCAATTAGTGCTGTGTAGAAATCCTGAATGCAGCCATCAATCTCTCCTGCGTGGGGAAGAACAAGGATTGAAGTCCGCCTCTCTGTGTCTCTATATCTTTCTTTCTCTCGTTGTGATTCTGAGAATAGTCTTTCTGGATGAAGGTGTGCTTCCTTGTTGCTTCTCTCACATACAGTCCAGTCATTCAGCAATAACGCATGCAAAAAAAAAATCCATTCTGCAGCATTATTGGGGTCATTTCGAACATTTTCACATCAATTTCCCTCGTTTGTTTACACAACAGTGGCAGCTGTGGTGCCCACTGTAACCTATGTGACATATTGATCCAGCCGTATAGATTTCAGCCTCCTGCCTTCGTCTTAAAATGTCTGCCCAGATACAGAGGTGACCAGTAGGAGGCCATTTTAACTGTTAGAGGTATTAAACAAAAGCAGGAGGGGAAAAAAGATATTGACATACAACTAGTCAATTATTAATTGTCTTCCAAGCTCATGTTAGGATAACTGGAAAACAGTCAAATTGAATAACAATAATAAAAATGGTTCACGAAATGTACAAGATGAAATTAAAACAAATCTCGGCAATAAACAAATGGCACTATGGTAGAAATACATGATAGAACAAGTTAACATAAAATGTGTATTTAAGTGAAATAGCAGGAAATCGCTTACCCTTTATTGGCCTCTTGTTGCCATCAGTGGAATGGGGACAGCAAATAGCAAACCCTCAAAATAAATACATTTTTAATATTTGTTACATTGCTAAGATTTAAATGTTTCTGTTACAATCAGAAGTGGAACCAGACAGCGCAGCATGACATGTGCACTGGTGCGTTTACTCGCACACAAGCATATATTTTAGAGACAACAGCAAAGCAAATGAGCTGTTTGACTGTGGGGGCGAAAAGTTTGACTCACTTCAACATCACAAATTAATGTGCAAATGAATTAGAGTGGCAAACAAGCAGATAAACCTGAAACATAAACATAAAGGCAATTTGTGAAGTGTTGAGGTCTGATTAAGGAAGATGTTTTTTTTTTATAAATCTGTCTCTTTATTCCCGCTGATGCGATCAATTAGGTCACTTTGGGGCCAAGAATCCACCAGTGTGTTTTCCCACAAGGGCTAGTTTCAGTTTCACCCAGTGCCATGACCTTGTGATGTGTTTACCATCTATATTTGATGAGAGTAATGCAGTGAGCCGGTCGACCCCTGTGTGTTTGTGTATATACGTTGTATGTTTTTCACTGTGTTTACATGGAATTCAAATTCGGATCATGCAGTTTGTGTTTATATATATATATATCTATGTGAGAAGAGACAATACGCCATCTGACAGCGACTGAGCTGTGAACAATCTGCAGCCCTATCTGCCCATTGACCCTGGCTTCACCAATCCATCCTGCTTTTCTTTCCTCGATTGTCTCCTCCGTCTCCATTTCTCTCCCTCTCGCTCTCTCATCTGTCTGTTTCTACACTTCATTCCCCCCTTGTCCCCACTCCTCTTTATCTGCTGTCACTCACCTCCCTCCCTCGCTCCTCCCAGCCCATGTTCTAGTCATTGTGTCCATGTCCTCGACGCTCATTGACCCCCCCTGCCTCCCTCTCTGCTTGTATCTAACCTCATTTGCTGTTATTGGCCAAGTCAGCTGTGTTCCGTCCTCCCTTCCTTCCTTCCTTCCTCCCTCCCTCTCATCCCGCTCTCTTACTCCCTCTGTTTTCCCCCAGCATCCCTGTCTCCCCCTCCCTCTTTTGCAAATGGAGTGATTGCAGCGTTTTCCCCCCGGGAACGTGGGATTGAGGAGCCCAGTACGCCAACACACACACCGCATGCATGCAGTCTCTGTCTCACACGCACACACACACACACGCGCGCACACACGCACACACACACACACACACACACACACATCTCAACTCTACTCCTGGATCTCCCTGCTTATGGACATTTAATTACATGCCATGTACAATGCAATTATCTTGCCAGGAGTCCAGCTCATATGTTGCAGGCCTGATCAGCTTAAAAGGATGAGGGATTTTTGTCATATATCCAGTATACTTTGTGTTTGTGCGTACTGCTATGGCTATAGCCATCTCCAGGTTGAGCACGCTCTGTTTGCGCTGTGCGATGTGGACAAGCTAATCTGTGACGAATCAGGTTTTTGCCTTCACATGTGTGTGTCTGGTGAAAACACGCAGTGATGGGGTGTGTTTGTTCAGGCTTCCAGGGCTGCACTTTGTACATGTATGTGTAATTGAAAGTAATTGATGTGTGTCAATCTAATTGACGGGATGTTTTAAAACAAAAGAAGTGTGCTTGGAAAGAAAAATGAATTGCCTGTAAACCTTAGCTCTTATTGATTAGGGTCCGGCCTTAAATCTCATTTGCAAGATTTGTTCATGTGGGGTCATGTGACCTCTGGATGCCTAATTAGTAAGGATAGAGGGTAGATTTCTAGTTTGTGTTGTTTCATATGGCCCTTTACTCATATTTACTCTCTCATAGCTGTACAGCTGCAGCTATGAAATTAACCACCAACCATTCTGATAGTCTTTTATCATTTTTAGAGTTAAGTTTTAACTAAAGATTCTCTGAATCCAGCTTATTTAAATGTGAATGTTTATTTTTTCCTTTGATCCTTTTTGACATCTATTTTCCAATGTTTTGTTTTTTTGACATTTTATTGACCAGCAACTAATTATTTGAGAAAAAAAATCAACAGATTAATCATCAATGAAACTAATCTTTAGTTACACCCTACTACTTATCTCAAAGGAAGCAGTATTAAATTATATGTCAAATTGAGTGTTGGCTCTGTATTTAACTGTTAAAAATGAATTGCAGTTGTCAGTCATTTACACTTAGAAACTATTTAACACATTATCTTCTTGTGATAGTGAAACATTTCTGATGCTTGTGAAAAGATGTTACCTCATTGATGATCTTAAAACATGTTAATGGAAAATCCAACACACTTAATAGGCAGATTTCTTAAAAATTATTAATTAAAAACAGCAGTTTATCATTTTCTACATTTTAACATAACATTGCAACATGGTACAATTATTTTTAGGACTATAATATAATTTGCA